>NC_058523.1:386256780-386570947 GCF_904849725.1 Hordeum vulgare subsp. vulgare | reverse complement strand
GGGATAAGAGGGAAATGACATGGTCTTGGGAAGGATTTGAGGATGACAAGCCACTTTGGAGACTAGGAAGATATGATCTTCCCCAGTTTCCAGACCAGAGAGCCAGAGAAAATAAATTTCAAATAAAATCTTAAAGAAATTTGAAAGAAAAAAAGGCCAAAATCTATGGTGTCACAACATGCATTATGCCTAGCTAGGGGCATAAAACAATAGCGGTTGTTGGGAGGCAACCCAATAGTTATCTTAATTTTTTATTCTACTTTCTGTTTTGGTCTGATGAATTGATTATTGCCTCTGTAATGATTGTGTTTTTATGATTAAATTGGTGTTTGTGCCAAGTAAAGACTTTGGGGTGACTTGTATGATAAGTAGAATTGATACGGTGCAAAAACAAGAACTTTGACGTCGAGTGCAGAATTTCTCTGACTTTACTCAAACTTCTTTTTAAGCTGAATTTTTTACATACTATTCCTGTACAAATTACTCAGGTCATCCTAATGTTTCATAATTTTTGGAGCTACATAAGTATAATTTCATTGCATATCATTTCACACTGTTATGTTTTAGACAGATTCTGTTTTTGCTTGCATAATCTGCTTGTTTTGATGATGTTATGGATTGTATAGGGGGTATAAACATGGAGAAGTTAGAATACAGTAACTTTTATGCAATAAGGAAATACGAATCAATTACAATAGCACCTAAGTGTTAGAGCATATTTCTCCATGTGTAGTTTTCGTAATGATGACAATCCCTATGGACTAATGGTTGCCTTAAGTTATATTCGCAGGATTTGTCCATATGCACTTCTTGAAGTCCATATGTTGGTTTCAAGGAGTTTATACGATGATCAAGGCGGTATTCAATGTATTATCCAAAGAATGGTCATAAAGACACAAGGTTGATCAAGACTAAGTCAAAGAGTAAATCAAGTTGATCAACACACAAGGCGTACAAGATGTACCAAGAGGGATCAACTGATCCCATGGTATGGTAATCATTGTCCATTGCATTTTTGTGTACTAACCCATGGTCTTCGTGAGAGTTCTATGTGGGGTTAGGTGTGTTTCCAAGGGCTTGAGTCAAGAGTAAGATCTCATACAACTCATGGAGGATGAAGTCAAGTGGTGATCATCATCAAGATTGTGGTGTGCAAGTTCAAGTGGAGCATCACAAAGATATCTTGCTTGAAGCTTGCCATCCATTGTGGTGGCAATGGACTGGTGAAGATGTGCTGAAGAGTGTCTCACCCATAGTGGAGTACGGGGGAGAAATTTACAAGTCTTCATCGAGCCAGCGCAATCAAGAAAGGTGGTCCATCTTGAGGAATTTAAGATCTTCATCATCTAGCTCAAGTGGACTATGTGCAAGGTATAGGTTTGTCCTTGATAGGTTTTCTATTTTAGGATAGATTGTCGTACTGCCAAGGGGGTATCTCAAGTGAGTAGCTTGATCGTATCGTTCGTTGAGAGCGCAAACCATTTATATCCTTACATCATATTTCTTGGTTCTTGTTTCGTGTTTCTCTTTGTGAGTTTTAGAACTTATGGTCATCTTTATGACAAGCTCGAGTTCATAAAAAACGGAGTTCATGTGCACCTTCTATGATGTTTTCGATGTTGGAGTTTTTCCGGTTTTTCATTCATAGAGGTTTCACATCTCTATATCATTTGCATTTTCATAACTGCATGTTCTTGAGATTTCTCAATTCGGAGTCCCGAGTCCAACAAGCTTGAGTTTGCTCAATTCGAAGCTCGTATGCAAAAGCTATGGCAGTTCTGTGTAGGTTCTCTATTCCACCTCTTACCACCGGTAGTACCTCCTAGGCCAACGGTAGTACCACTCATAGCGGTTGTGCTCTGTTGGTACCGCTGGCCTGTACCGCTGCTCCAAGTGAACACTTTTGTGGTTGGACTTTGCGGTACTATTGGGCGGTAGTATCGCCTGCAGGGCGGTACTACCTCTCCGAGCGGTACTAACGGCCATGTCCCTTCTATGGCTCGACCTCCCTCTGCCTGAGTGGTAGTACCACTGCCTTGAGCGGTACTACCTCTTATCATCGGTAGTACCGCTCCGAGGAGCGGTAGTACCGCTCTGGCTCGGGTTGAGGGGGTAGGTAACACGCAGATTCCTTCCCCCTATAAAGGGGGTCTTCTTCCCCAATGGTTATCTATCCGTTGAGCTCGTGTTCTTCCCCCATTGTTGACCTTCTTAGAGCTTGCTAACTCTCAATCCCTCCAATGATTCTTGCTAGTTCTTGAGGGAAAAGAGAGAGGAGATCCAAATCCAGATCTCCACCAATCACCTTCTCCTCTATGTGAGGGGAACCCCTTGGATCTTGATCTTGGAGTTCTTTGTGAGCTCCTTGTTCTTCCTCTCTTATTCCTCCATAGCTTTTGTTGTTGTGGAGGGATTTGAGTGTGAGAGACTTGACCACTTTGTGTGTTCTTGCCATTGCATTAGTTGCATCGGTTTGAGTTCTCCACGATGATATGTGGAAGTGAAAAGTTGAGAAGCTTATTACCCTTTGGTACTTGGTACCCTAGAGATTGTTCTTCGTGGACGATTTGGCATTCTAGAAGCTTTGTGCTGCCTTGGAGCTCAATCATTGTGGTGTAAAGCTCCGGGAAAGGGTCGGGGTCTCCAATTAAGTTGTGGAGATTGCCCCGAGCATTTGAGGTCACCTCGAAGCCACGTGCCATTGTGGTGAAGCTTCGTTGTGTTGTTGGGAGCCTCCAATTAAGTTGTGGAGATTTCCCCAACCTTGTTTGTACGGGTTCGAAGATCGCCCTCAAAGTTCCCTTAGTGGAATCACTCCATCTTGCATTGTGTGAGTGCGTGAGGAGATTAGTGTGGCCTTAGTGGCATCTTGGGAAGCATTGTCCCTCCACACATGTAATGCCCCAAGTGTGTAACCTTCCCTTTTTGGAACCTTCATCATGTGGGTCCAACTTGTCAATGCTATGAGAGAGTTCATGCTTATGATTTCATGTGTTGTCACCTTATTATTTCTTCCCTTGCATGCATGCATGCCATATCATATCATTCGATGTGTCATGTGTTGTTGCCTTGTGGTCCTACGATTTCATGTGTTGCTTGTGATCTTATGTGGTGATGTGAGATGTGAAGATTGTGTGGAGAATGTTTTGTGCTAGTAGGAACAACCTTGGGATTTGCTTAGGTTTTAAAAAAACACTTCCCTCTCCCTTTAATCTCTAGCTCATTTTTCCACTTGTTCCTATCATGTTTTAAAAATGCCCATGATTTAGGTTGTTTTGTGATGGATGTGGAGTTGTGAAGTTGCTGATTTGGATAGGTGTTTAAATGGAGCAAACAAATACAAAACAGCCCCTATAATGCTGTTTTGCAAATATTTATTTGCCTCCAATATTCCTTTTCCATTTTATGCAATTAGGTCATATTTTTCCTTGGCCAGGGGTATTTTTTGCTTTGTTTTATCCTCAGTAGTTTCATATGTGCTTTAATTTTTCTTCTCTGGTTTTCCTGTAAATAGAAAAGGGCCCAGAGTATTTATTTTTTCTTTGAAGTGGCGCCTCAGCCGGGCTCTCTCCCTCCCTGGCGGCCCACTACTTGCCTTCCTCGCGCGGTGGCCCTGCTCCACGGCCTCCTTCTTCTTCAGACGTCGTTTCTTCCTCGGCCACCTTTCCGTTAGGCCAGCAGAGAGAGTGTGCGTGCCGCCGTGAGCACAAACGTCGAGGTCCCCCCATATATTGTGGACGTCCGTGCCTCCCCTCTTCTAGGTTTTCCCCTCTCTCCCATCCGCCGCTGCCACCTCTCTCCATTCCCCATATCTCTTTCTCCCCTCACGGTAAGTTCTGTAGTTGCAGCAGAGAGAGAGAAGCCTCGCTGGCGTCTACCCCCGCATCCACCATCGAGCGGCCCAGCCACCATGTCCAGGGGCACGGTAGATCACCCCGCGCCCCATTCTCGACCTCGCTGAGGCCGGGGAACGCCCACGTCGACGGCGAGGAGCTCGCCATCGCCTCGGCCACGGTGATCTCCTTCCACTACGTCGACCTGCAACAGGGGCTTCCTCTGATCGTCTTCTTCCCCTCCGATCCGGTCTCCTCCACCGTACGGCTTCTCCTCTACCTTCCCTAGGTGAGGACCATCTCCTCCTTCCTTCCTCCCTCCTTCTCCTCGCCTAAATCGACTAGGGCTCATCGGAGTTTTCTCTGTCAGGAAGTAGATCGTGTGTGATGATGTGTGTTGATGTGTGCTTGGGTGCGCGCTCGTGTAGTAGCGCGGCAGCGTTTAGGCTAGCGCGGCGTAGTAGTCGTGCAGTAGTAGTAGGGGTGTTCCCCCTCGTGGTGCAGCAGCAGCAGGGCAGCACGACGTTCGTCCTGTCGTCGGTGACTCTGCGTGCCCAAGCAGAGCACCAGGCGCTCATGTTATTTTACCTTGTTACAGTTCCCTCCTCTGCCAGACGTCCGAATCATAGCGCAATGGCAAGAGCAGTGTGTGTGTACTCGTGAGCTCGTGGGTTCGAGTCCCAGGGGATGCACTCCCCCTTTTTGCATTCTATTTCTGGCAATAGTGTAGCGCACCAGGGCAGCTTACCCTACTCTATGCCTCTGTTCTGTCGAGCACAAGTTCGATAGCAGGGTGGTTGAGTGCATTGAAGTGTTCCAGGGGGGTACAGGGTTCGAACCCAGTGCCTCCCCTTTTATTTTCCTTTGTTTTCTTTTATTTTATTTTGCTGATTTGTTATCTAAGCTCCCCAGCTTATTGTAGCATTGTATTATTTTTTCCCCTTCCTTGTTGTTTCCCCTTTCCTGCCTAGTTTGGAAGTGGTGATGTTATAGGCATGGTGTAGGTTTGTGATGGAGTGTGTGTGTGGTGACACACATACAAGTGGGTTGTGGTGCATGTGTGTGTGTGCATCTCACACACATAGTCTACGGTTCATGTGCACTTGGTGTGTGGGGGTGTATGTGTGTGTAGATGGTTAGTCATTGGTGTGTGATTGTTTGCTCTAGTAGTGCATGTTTTGAGTTTCTTGTGTAGTTGATCTATTGTAGAGAAGCATGTGTAGGTTATGTTGTATGTATGAATGTGTAGATCCATGTGTGGGGGTGTACCTTGTGGGTGTCATGGCACTAGGTGGTGTTCCCTTGTAGTGCTTATGTGAGTGCCATGTGGGAATTAGTTCCATATAGCATGTGTAGATGTGTTTAGCTTGTTCTAGTGTTAGTTGTGTGAGAATGGAGATGTGCTATGGAACACATGCATGGGGTCTACACCCTCATGCCACCATTGGCCATGTGTGAGAGTGCATATGCATAGGTAGGTTTTGTTATAGTGAATAGCACATGTGATGATGCACTATTCACTATATGTGATTCTATGTAGTATTTCTTCCCTAGTTTGTGCTCATTTGTTCCAAGCAAGTGCATATGTTTTATATATGTTTTTGGGGTAGAATCATCCCAGGAATACATTGCTGAAATCATTATTTCCATTGGAAGTTTTTATGGAGATGACATATTTCAGTTTTGTTCCATGTCTAGAGCTTGGTTCCATGTGATGTGGTGAGCCCAAGGGTTTGTTTCTTGGTTGTGGTAGTAGAGGGTGACCCCCTCTACCACATGTGGGTTTTATTTCAAGTTTAGGAATCCTTATGTGCAAGTTGTGCCCAATCAAAGTAGGCATGTGGCTGAAATTCCAGATTAGTGAAAATCTGAGATTTTCACTGTCTGAGAATCTGTTTATATTTTCTTCTCGTGTTGATGAGCTTGTGCACGTAAATGTGTTGTGATTCAGCCTTAGCTTTCAACTGGAAAGTTGAAGCTTATATGCTTTTCTAGCTCCCTATAAATTTTCATTCCATTTGGAGTCTTGTGGATATTGTTTTGGCTGCTTTCAATATGCTTCAGAGCATAAACAGATAGTGAGAATCTGGAATTTTCACTAAGTCGCTGAAATCTGATATTTTTAGGCAAGTTTGGAGTTGCGTAACTTTCTGTGTTTAACTCCTTTGTGTGATATTTTTGCTTGTGCTTGTATTACTCTTGGATAGCTACAGCCACATATCTTATTTGGCATGTTCAGGTGGCTGTAGGTGCTTTGCATGTAGCTCACAAAGTGCTATGATGCAGTTTATGGCAGATTGTGTAGTTTTGGTATTTTTTATGTTTGTGTGTGCTTAGATGATGGTGTGGTGTTCTTCTTTGCTCCAACCCATCCATGTTGGTTTGATTTATGTCTTGGCTACCTGGAAATACCAGAGTTGAGCCATTGGAGTGTGTGGTGATGAATTTGACACGTAGGGCTTCATTTCTTGTTTCGTTGTTTCCCGTTGATCCGTAGCTCCGATTGTAATGTTCTTTATATGCTTTTGCATCGTTTTCACGAGACGCATCTGATCATGTCATTCTCATGCATGTAAAGATAGCTTACGATGAATTTCCGTCCAGGAACATGTATTTACTTCTCATGCTTGTGCTAGTGATAGAAATAGTGATGCATGCTCATATTCATCTCATGCATCATGTGCTTGTTGCATCTTGAGGTGCTGTTGTTCATTGTATGTTATTCTTATGTTGGGTAGCACCTGGATCGTAGAACGAGTACGTGGATTCGGGAGAGTACGTGCAGGACGAACAAGAACAGTTCCATGCTGAAGATATCACAGGCAAGATGATATGACCTTGATTCCATCTCTAGACTTGTTATGCTAGATTACGTTTCCTTTGTCTTATATCGCTGCCTACCACTGAAATACATTGCCTCCTGATATGCCATGCAACCAAACACTTATCCCTTCCTATCAAATCTTGAATGGCTAAGCAGGCTTGCTCAGCTGCTAATGTTAGCGTTGCTAGTTGCAGGTGCATATGTCTCGTGTGATAACATGAGTTTGATATCATTATGTTAAATCTGTTATTTAATTAATGCACCTATATACTTGGTAAATAACGGAAGGCCTAGCCTTTTGCCGGGCGTTTTGTTCCGTTATTGCTGCCATAGTTTCCGACTACCGGTGTTTGATTCCATATTGATCGCTCCTAACACGTTCGGGGTTGTTATGGGGACCCCCTCGATAAATCGCGTAGTGTTAAGACTTGTCCGGCAGGACCCAAAATTGGTGTTAATTTGTAATCACTTAATAATATTCTGCATAGGGAATAGCTATCCCGAGGAATTTAATCAACAACCCGGGCCAGTGCTCCTCATGAGTGTTGGTCCAACCCAGAGCAGCTTATTACGCTCCCCGGGGCAACTCGATGTTTTGGCGTGGTAACCATCGCTCATCCGGCGTGTCCTAACACTAAGATACGCGGCTCTTATCAGGGTCGTCGACATGTCGAGAGGTCCTGCTAGTCTTATCTTACCTTAGCGATATATCTTGCGTATAGGAATCCCGGTGAAGCTTTGGTTCTACCCAGAGTTCAAGTTTTCCTCTAAGGAATCCGACGAGATCACGAGATTCGTGATAGAGGATTACTTTGCGGCCCGTGTACAAGGACTAGTTGGAGCACCCCTACATGGTTTAATTTTTTGGAAAGCCGTGCCCGGGGTTATGTGGCAACTTGGAATATTTTGTTAACATCCGGTATTAGATAACTTAAACATAAGCTAATAAAATTGCCAATTGTGTGTGTAACCGTGATTGTCCCATTCGGAGATCTCTCTTCGATCCGGAACACGGTGGGGTTATGTTTGACGTAGGTAGGTGTTCAGGATCACTTAGTGATCATCTATCATTGAACGCTAGTATAGACTGATACGTCTCAAACGTATCTATATTTTTTGATGGTTTCATGCTGTTATCTTGTCAACTTTGGATGTTTTATATACCTTTTATATCTTTTTTGGGACTAACTTATTAATTCAGTGCCAAGTGCCAGTTCCTGTTTTTTCTGTGTTTTTGACTCTTTTCAGACATGATTTTGGAACGGAGTCTAAACGGAATAAAATCCCCGAAATGAATTTTTCCAGAACAGAAGAAGATCGGGGGACTTGAGGGCCAAGCCAGGAGGCCCACAGGGAGCCCACAAGCCCTATAGCCGTGGCCAGGGGGCCCGCGGCTACCAGTCTTGTAGCCTCCCTCGAGCTCCCCTGCCCTAGCTCTTTGGCCTATATATTCCCTAAAATCCCAGAAAAAATCAGGGCGTCCACGAAACCAATTTTCCACCGCCGCAAGCTTCCGTTTCCGTGAGATCTCATCTGGAGACCCTTCCCGGTGCCCTGCCGGAGGGGACTTTGGAGCTGGAGGGCTTCTACATCAACATCATTGCCTCTCCAATGACTCGTGAGTAGTCCACTTCAGACCTACGGGTCTGCAGTTAGTAGCTAGATGGCTTCTTCTCTCTCCTTGATCTTGAATACAAAGTTCTCCATGATCTTCATGGAGATCTATCCGATGTAATCCTCTTTGGCGGTGTGTTTGTCAAGATCCGATGAATTGTGGATTTTTGATCAGATTATCTGTGAATTATATTTGAGTCTTTGTTGATTTATTATATGCATGATTTGATATCCTTGTAAGTCTCTCCGAGTCTTGGGTTTTGTTTGGCCAACTAGATCTATGATTCTTGCAATGGGAGAAGTGCTTGGTTTTGGGTTCATACCGTGCGGTGACCTTTCCCTGTGACAGAAGGGGCAGCAAGGCACGCATCATGTTGTTGCCATCAAGGGTAACAAGATGGGCTTTCATCATAGATTTGAGATTGTCCATCTACATCATGTCATCTTGCTTAAGGCATTACTCTGTTCTTATGAACTCAATACACTAGATGCATGTTGGATAGCGGTCGACGTGTGGAGTAATAGTATTAGATGCAGAAAGTATCGGTCTACTTGTTTTGGACGTGATGCCTATATGTATGATCATTGCCATAGATAACGTCATGACTTTGCGCGGTTCTATCAATTGCTCGACAGTAATTCGTTCACCCACTGTCTACTTGCTTTCATGAGAGAAGCCACTACTGAACACTACGGCCCCCGGGTCTACTCACAATTATCATCTTAGCTTTTACTTTTACTTTGCTTTGTTTACTTTTTGCTTTCAGTTCTCACTTTGCAAACAATCTATAAGGGATTGACAACCCCTTCATAGCGTTGGGTGCAAGCTCTTTGTGTTTGTGCACGTACTTGTGACTTGACGCGATCCTCCTACTGGATTGATACCTTGGTTCTCAAACTGAGGGAAATACTTATCGTCGCTGTGCTACATCACCCTTTCCTCTTCAAGGGAACACCAACGCAAGGCTCCAAGGCCGCGGGGGAATCCTTTGCATATTTGCCAAGGAAATCCCTATAGGTGTAGCCAGCAGCATAGATCACCTCCATACAAGTTCTACGTAAGCTAGCCACCATATAAAGCTTAGGATGCTGCAACCTAAATACTCCACCTTTCCAACCTAATAACTTGACTAGTTCTGGCACCGAGGTCATAGATTGCCGAGTCCCCGTGGCTCACAGATTCCTTCACAACACCAATAGGTTTAGGTACCCCCGAGACAGGTGATCCCGACGGCACGCGGCTAGTGTGGTAGTATGATGAGGAGAACGACCGCCTGTACGTGAACTATCTAGAAATTGAGGCGTGGTCGTGATCCTGGGCCAGCAGGCAGGGTAGCATAGTCATTTCTCATGTTTTGTAGTCTGTAGCGGAACTACCTTGTTTGTATGCGTGATGTACTCTGATATATTTATGAGATGGCAATTGAATCCCTTATTGTCATTCTGTTGATATTATGTATGTGCTATGTTACCATGTTTGCGAAACGCTTAGATGCGCTTCTTTCCAATTCGGAGCCTCGTTCCCCAAATCGGAAAGGACCGCATCTTAGTCGTTACAAGTTGGTAATCAGAGCCTTACGACCATAGGAGCCTTTGTGTGATCGTACTTGGCCGAGTCGAGTCTAGTAAAAAATATTGAGTCTTAGTTATAGCGGAGAGTAGGATTCTTTTTTCTCCTCTTCCATGCTCTGGTGAGGTTCCCGACTTAGGAAATGTTAATTCTACTCCTCTTCTCGCTCAAAAAAAATTTAGGATCACGCGGGTATTTGTGAAATCTATATGATTTCGATGTGACGGAGTTCTGTCTTGGTGCCTCCTCTCTGCCTTGATTTCTTCCAGGGAGTTGAGCTCCAGGAGATTCTTGCGCACATCGCCATCATTCAGATTTCCGAGTATCTAAGAACGAAGGATGTTCATTATTGCTTCAATACCGGTAGTGGCGAGATAACCCCGATGTCCCCAGTACTGGTGCATATTGTTCGGGAGTACTGCCATACTTGGTATCGTTGTGATCACGAGGATCTGTAGTAGATGAAGGTCCGAGATGGTGGTTGTGTGTTGACGGATGTGCTACAGGTGACGGGTTAGTATAGGAGTTGCGTGATATTACTCCTTGTATCCGTGTACCAGATTGCATGACCAGTTATTTCGGGAATTCATAGGTGGGATATCAAGTAGTATCTTATAGGACTATCTTCCTACAGATGCATGATTGAGGTTGGGATTCGATGTTCAGTGGGTATGTTTGTTCGCGGTCGTCTTACTGCGGTTCTCGTTGTGTCTTAAAGAGTCCTTGTAGGTTGCTACGACTCGGGGATACTTCGTATGTCGTGTGCACTACTTGCACAGGATGGCTACTCTAAATTCGAGCCCATGAGATCTTATCCACGAAGATATCGGATGAAATCTCGATCATATGTTTGTTCCGAGCAGTTCTAGCTCATACTTGTTTGCAGCGGTCTTAATCAGAATTTTGTCGACCGTCACTTTGAGGAAGCACTCTTACTATTTTGTTCGAGTGCAATTGCTATATTCCTGTTCAGATATTCCTGTCATTATTATTCAGCTATATCTTCAATGTATTCTGTGGGCTAATGTGTTGTCCGTCTCCAGGATGGCTCCACCAACTCGTCAAAACCCAGGGCGTGAGGATGTGTCACCACCACCTCCTCCTCCGGAGAATCCTCCACCGCCGCGTCCTCCTGCAGAGGCCTGGCAAGCGGTGATGGCTGCTACTAATGCAAACACCCAGATGCTACTACAGTTGTTGCAAGAGAGGGCTAATCAGCAGCAAGGCAATTTCCAGCATGGTGGCAATCAGTTTGCTAATCTAAGTCAGTTCCTGTCGAATCAGCCAAAGACTTTCACTTCCTGTGACCAGCCATTTGATGCGAGGGTTGGATCCGTGATATGAACAAGCATTTCGAGTGTAGCAATGTTCCTCCTGAGGATTTCGTCAAATTTTCTACTTTCCAGCTGAAGGGGCAAGCATCTATCTGGTGGCAACAGTTGAAGGATTCCAGAGGCGCTAGAGTGATCACTTGGGATGAGTTCTGCCGTGACTTCAGATCCCACAACATTCCTTCCAGCTTCGTGGAGGAGATGCGTGAGAAGTTCAGGCGTTTGAAGCAGGGTGGTAATTCCGTGTACAAGTACAACGTTGAGTTCCACGAGCTAGCCCGATACGCCTTGCAGGATATCCCTGATCAGAAGAGCAAGATTTATCAGTTCAGAGGTGGCTTGAAAGAAGATTTCCAGTTAGCTCTTGCTTTGCACGATCCTGATGAGTTCGACAAGTTCTACAACTTAGCTCTCAGGGCAGAGGCAGCCTTGCTCAGGGTGGAGAATTCTAAGAAGCACTTCAGAGATTCCAGCTCTTCCTCTACTCAGGTGGTTCAGAAGCAACAGAAGTTTTGGGTGTCTCCTCCTCCTCCTCGGCACTCGCAGCAGCTCAAACACTCTGGTGGCCGTGGTTCCTCCCACCCACCCAACCCTGTCTTTCAGCAGAGATTCCAGCATTAGAAGCAAGGGCCTCCTCAGACTCAGTACCGGCAGCCAACACAGGTTACTTGTCACAAGTGTGGGCAGAAGGGTCATTATGCCAACAAGTGTACTTCTCAGCTCCGTCTGCCGCCTCCTCCTCCAGGCAAACCTCCAAGTAATGCTCTTGTCAAGTTCGACCCCAAGTCAGCTCGAGTCAACATGGTGAATGCAACTGAGGCAGAAAACTCGTCAGATGTGATCATGGGTAACCTCCTCGTCAATGATATTCCTGCTAAAGTGTTATTTGATTCTGGTGCATCGCATTGCTTCATCTCCAAGCCTTTCATTGCTAAGCATGATATTCCTGCAATTCATTTGGATAGTCCCTTCTGTGTGGTTTCTCCGGGCATGTCCATGAGTTCTCACATGTTGGTCCCGGATGCTTCTGTCAAGATAGGCAATTATTCTTTTCTGGCGTCTCCTATTGTCTTGGGCAATTCCGACATTGACTTGATCCTTGGTATGGACTGGCTGGCCATGAACAAGGCATCGATTGATTGTGAAGCTAAAGAAGTGAAGCTTACCCACTCTTCGGAGGACGTGATTATATTCGCGGCGCGCGATGATACAATTCGTGTGTTCTCTTTGAATGAAAAGGGTGAGATTAATCCTATTTCGCAAGTCCCAGTGGTCTGCCGGTATGAAGATGTGTTTCCTGAAGAGCTGCCAGGCATGCCTCCGCACAGTGAAGTCGAGTTTGTGATTGAGCTTGAGCCAGGCACCGAGCCGGTGTGCAAACGGCCGTACAAATTGGGTCCAGAAGAGTTGAAGGAACTTAAGAGGCAACTCGATGAGCAGGAGCGTTTGGGTTTCATCAGACCGAGCTTGTCTCCGTGGGGCTGTGGTGTTCTGTTGTCAAGAAGAAGGATGGCACGGACCGGCTATGTGTCGATTACCGTCCATTGAACAAGAAGACAATCAGGAACAAATATCCACTTGCGAACATAACTGAGTTGTTCGAACAGTTGAAAGGTGCTAAGGTCTTCTCCAAGCTCGATCTCAGAATGGGCTATCATCAAATTTGCATTCGCGAAGAAGATATTCCGAAGATTGCCTTCAGGACTAGTTTTGGCTCGTCTGAGTATACGGTCTTGTCTTTTGGTCTGGCTAATTCTCCTCCGACATTCTGTCAATTGATGAACTACATATTCTCTTCGTTCAAGAATGACTTTGTCTTGCTCTATCTCGACGACATTCTGGTCTTTTCTGAAACTGAGGAAGAACATGAAGAACATCTCAGATTGGTGCTTGATAAGCTGAGAGAGTACAAATTGTATGCCAAGTTTTCCAAGTGTGAGTTCTGGCTGAAAGAAGTGGTTTATCTTGGGCACATTATCTCTGTCGAGGGCATTAAAGTTGATCCGTCCAAGGTGCAGGCCATTGTTGAATGGGAGCCTCCGCAGAATGTGAAGCAGCTTCGAAGCTTTCTCGGGCTTGCAAGCTATTGCAGAAGATTCGTTGAGAACTTCTCCAAGATCGCCAAGCCGCTCTCAAGTCTTCTTCAAAAAGGTGTGAAGTATGCTTGGTCTCCAGAATGTCAGTTGGCCTTCGACACACTCAAATAGAAGCTTACCTCCATTCCAGTCTTGGTTCCTCCGGATGATTCCAAGTCTTACTAGGTGTTCTGCGAAGCTTCTCTCCAGGGTCTTGGTGCAGTTCTGATGCAAGAGAAGAAAGTGGTTGCTTATACCTCCAGGCAGTTGAAGCCAGTGGATAGGAACTATCATGTGCACGATCTTGAGCTAGCAGCTGTGGTACACGCTCTGATGACTTGGAGACACCTCTTGTTGGAAAATAAGGTTGAAGTTTTCACCGATCACAAGAGTCTCAAGTACATCTTCACTCAGCCTAACCTGAATCTTCGGCAAACACGTTGGGTGGAAATGCTCCAGGATTTTAATCCGAGTGTTGAGTACACGCCAGGCAAAGCTAATGTCGTGGCAGATGCCTTGAGCAGAAAGGCGTACTGCAACAGTCTGATTCTGCAACCTCTCCAGCTTGGTCTTTGTGAGTCTTTTAGGAAGCTCAACCTTCAGTTAGTACCTCAGGGATTTCTTGCAAACCTTCAGATCTCTCCTACCTTGGAAGATCAGGTCCGAGCAGCACAACTTGTTGACGTTATGGTGAAGAAAGTCAAGATTGGCGTGGCAAAGAGTCTTCCCAAGTATAAGTGCTTCACCGTTGATGCCAGAGACACGTTGTTCTTCGAGGATCGTCTTGTCATCCTGAAAGGTGATCTCAGAAAGGTAATCATGGAAGAAGCTCATAACTCTCTGCTCTCTATTCATCCTGGAAGCTCCAAGATGTACCACGACTTGAAACAGACCTTCTGGTGGACTCGAATGAAGCGTGAGATTGCTCAGTTCGTAAACGAATGTGATTTATGTCGAAGGGTGAAAGCAGAGAATCAACGTCTAGCAGGACTTTTGCATCCATTGCCCATTCCCTAGTGGAAGTTCGATCACATTGAGATGGATTTCGTCACCGGATTTCCGAAGTCCAAGAAGGGTAATGATGCCATCTTTGTCGTCATCGACAAGTTGAGTAAAGTGGCTCATTTTCTTCCAGTCAAGGAATCTATTTCGGCAGCTCAGCTTGCAGAGTTGTACACCTCCAGGATTGTGTCCTTGCACGGCATGCCTATGATGATCCCTTCGGATTGCGGAAGTATCTTCACTTCCAAGTTCAGGGATTCTTTTCAGTCTTCTATGGGCACGAAGATCTGCTTCAGCACAGCGTTTCATCCTCGGACTAGTGGTCAAGTGGAGCGAGTCAATCAAGTTCTTGAGGATATGCTGAGAGCCTGTGTTATCTCTTTTGGCATGAAGTGGGAGGATTGCCTGCCTTCTGCGGAGTTCTCGTATAACAATAGTTATCAAGCTAGTTCTGGCAAGGCTCCGTTTGAAATTCTCTATGGCAGGAAGTGTCGTACCCCGCTCAACTGGTCCAAGACCGGCGAGCGTCAAATCCTTGGGTATGATTTGATAGAAGAAGCTGAGGAGATGTGTCGGGTCATTCGCGACAACCTCAGAGCAGCTCAGTCCCGTCAGAAGAGCTATTATGATAGCAAGCACCATGACATGTCTTATGAGCTTGATGACTTCGTCTATCTCAAGGTGTCGTCTATGAAGGGTATGCAGCGCTTTGGCATCAAAGGCAAGCTTGGCCTCGTTTCGTTGCCCCGTTCAGAGTGGTTGGCAAGAGAGGCGACCTTGCGTACCAGCTCGAGCTCCCGTCAAACTTCGCAAATGTGCATGATGTGTTCCATGTTTCTCAGCTCCGGAGGTGCTTCAAGACCCCCGAGTGCACTCTTCATCTTCAAGACATCGACCTTCAGTCTAACCTATCTTATCGTGAGCATCTAGTTGCGGTTCTCGAGGCGACTGAGCGCAAGACCCGCAACAAGACTATCAAATTTCTCAAAGTGTAGTGGTCACACCATTCCGATAAAGAGGCTACTTGGGAACGCGAGGATCACCTCCGTTCTGAATTTCCGGAGTTCTTTCAGGAGTAGATCTCGGGGCGAGATCTTTTTGTAGTGTGGGAGAGTTTGTAATGCCCCAAGTGTGTAACCTTCCCTTTTTGGAACCTTCTTCATGTGGGTCCAACTTGTCGATGCTATGAGAGAGTTCATGTTTATGATTTCATGTGTTGTCACCTTATTATTTCTTCCCTTGCATGCATGCATGCCATATCATATCATTCCATGTGTCATGTGTTGTTGCCTTGTGGTCCTATGATTTCATGTGTTGCTTGTGATCTTATGTGGTGATGTGAGATGTGAAGCTTGTGTGGAGAACGTTTTGTGCTAGTAGGAACAACCTTGGGATTTGCTTAGGTTTTTAAAAAAAAACCCTTCCCTCTCCCTTTAATCTCTAGCTCATTTTTCCACTTGGTCCTCCTGTTTTAAAAATGCCCATGATTTAGGTTGTTTTGAGATGGATGTGGAGTTGTGAAGTTGATGATTTGGATAGGTGTTTAAATGGAGCAAAAAAATACAAAATCGCCCCTATAATGCTGATTTGTAAATATTTATTTGCCTCTAATATTCCTTTTCCATTTTATTCAAATAGGTCATATTTTTCCTTGGCCAGGGGTATTTTTTGCTTTCTTTTATCCTCAGTAGTTTGATTTGTGCTTTAATTTTTCTTCTCTGGTTTTCCTGTAAATAGAAAAGGCCCTAGAGTATTTTTTTTTTCTTTTAAGTGGCACCTCAGCTGGGCCCTCTCCCTCCCTAGCGGCCCACTCCTTCCCTTCCTCGCGCGGTGGCCCAGCTCGACGACCTCCTTCTTCTTCAGACGCCGTTTCTTCCTCGGCCACCTTTCCGTCAGGCCAGCAGAGAGAGCATGCGTGCCGCCGTGAGCACAAACGTCGAGGTCCCCCCATATATTATGGACGTCCATGCCTCCCCTCTTCTAGGTTTTCCCCTCTCTCCCATCCGCCGCCACCATGTCTCTCCATTCCCCATCTCTCTTTCTCCCCTCCCGATAAGTTCTGTAGTTGCAGCAGAGAGAGAGAGAAGCCTCGCCGGCGTCTACCCCCGCATCCACCGTCGAGCAGCGCAGCCACCATGTCCACGGGCATGGTAGATCACCCCACGCCCCATTCCCGACCTTGTTGAGGCCGGGGAACGCCCACGTTGACGGTCAGGAGCTCGCCATCGCCTCTGCCATGGTGATCTCCTTCCACTACGTCGACCTGCAGCAGGGGCTTCCTCCGATCGTCTTCTTCCCCTCCGATCTGGTCTCCTCCACCAAACGGCTGCTCCTCTACCTTCCCTAGGTGAGGACCATCTCCTCTTTCCTTCCTCCCTCCTTCTCCTCGCATGAATCGACTAGGGCTCGCCGGAGTTTTCTCTGTCAAGAAGTAGATCGTGCGTGATGATGTGTGTTGCTGTGTGCTTGGGTGCGTGCTCGTGTAGTAGTGCGGCGGCGTGTAGGCTAGCGCGGCATAGTAGTCGTGCAGTAGTAGTAGGGGTGTTTCCCCTCGTGGTGCAGCCGCAGCAGGGCAGCACGGCGTTCCTCCTGTCGCCGGTGATTCTGCGTGCCCAAGCAGAGCACTAGGCGCTCATGTTATTTTACCTTGTTTCAGGCCCTCCTCTGCCAGACGTCCGAATCATAGCGCAGTGGCAGGAGCAGTGTGTGTGTACTCTTGACCTCGTGGGTTCGAGTCCCAGGGGATGCACTCCCCCCTTTTTGCATTATATTTCTGGCAATAGTGTAGCGCAGCAGGGCAGCTTACCCTGCTCTATGCCCCTTTTCTGTCGAGCACAAGTTCGATAGCAGGGTCGTTGAGTGCATTGTAGTGTTCCAGGGGGGTACAGGGTTCGAACCCAGTGCCTCCCCTTTTTATTTTCCTTTGTTTTATTTTATTTTCTTTTGCTGATTTGTTATCTAAGCTGCCCAGCTTATTGTAGCATTGTATTATTATTTTTCCCTTCCTTGTTGTTTCCCCTTTCCTGGCTAGTTTAGAAGTGGTGATGTTATAGGCATGGTGTAGGTTTGTGATGGTGTGTGTGTGGTGACACACATACAAGTGGGTTGTGGTGCATGTGTGTGTGTGCATCTCACACACATGGTCTAGGGTTCATGTGCACTTGGTGTGTGGGGGTGTATGTGTGTGTAGATGGTTAGTCATTGGTGTGTGATTGTTTGCTCTAGTAGTGCATGTTTTGAGTTTCTTGTGTAGTTGATCTATTGTAGAGAAGCACGTGTAGGTTATGTTGTATGTATGCATGTGTAGATCCATGTGTGGGCATGTACCTTGTGGGTGTCATGGCCCTAGGTAGTGTTCCCTTGTAGTGCTTATGTGAGTGCCATGTGGGAATTAGTTCCATATAGCATGTGTAGATGTGTTTTGCTTGTGCAAGTGTTATTTGTGTGAGAATGGAGATGTGATATGGCACACATGCATGGGGTCTACACCCTCATGCCACCATTGTCCATGTGTGAGAGTGCATATGCATAGGTAGGTTTTGTTATAGTGAATAGCACATGTGATGATGCACTATTCACTATATGTGATTCTATGTAGTATTTCTTCCCTAGTTTGTGCTCATTTGTTCCAAGCAAGTGCATATGTTTTATATATGTTTTTGGGGTAGAATCATCCCAGGAATCCAGTGGTGAAATCATTTTTGCCATTGGAAATTTTTATGGAGATGACATATTTCAGTTGTGTTCCATGTTTAGAGCTTGGTTCCATGTGATATGGTGAGCCCAAGGGTTTGTTTCTTGGTTGTGGTAGTAGAGGGTGACCCCCTCTACCACATGTGGGTTTCATTTCAAGTTTAGGAATCCTTATGTGCAAGTTGTGCCCAATCAAAGTAGGCATGTGGCCGAAATTCTAGATTAGTGAAAATCTGAGATTTTCACTAAGTCTGAGAATCTGTTTATATTTTCTTCTCCTGTTGATGAGCTTGTGCACGTCAATGTGTTGTGATTCAACCTTAGCTTTCAACTGGAAAGTTGAAGCTTATATGTTTTTCTAGCTCCCTGTAAATTTTCATTCCATTTGGAGTCCGTTAGATATTGGTTTGGCTGCTGTCAAAATGCTTCAGAGCATAAACAGATAGTGAGAATCTGGAGTTTTCACTAAGTCCCTGAAATCTAATATTTTTGGGCAACTTTGCAGCTGTGTAAATTTCTGTGTTTATCTCCTTTGTGTGATATTTTTGCTTGTGCTTGTAATACTCTTGGATAGCTACAGCCACATATGTTATTTGGCATGTTTAGGTGGTTGTAGGTGCTTTGCATATAGCTCACTAAGTGATATGATGTAGTTTATGGCAGATTGTGTAGTTTTGGTATTTTTTATGTTTGTGTGTGCTTGGATGATGGTGTTGTGTTCTTCTTTTCTCCACCCCATCCATCTTGGTTTGATTTATGTCTTGGCTACCTGGAAATACCAGAGTTGAGCCATTGGAGTGTGTGGTGATGAATTTGACACGTAGGGCTTCATTTCTTGTTTCGTTGTTTCCTGTTGATCCGTAGCTCCGATTGTAATGTTCTTTATATGCTTTTGCATCGTTTTCACGAGACGCATCTGATCATGTCATTATCATGCATGTCAAGATAGCTTAGGATGCATTTCTGTCCAGGAACGTGTATTTACTTCTCATGCTTGTGCTAGTGATAGAAATAGTGATGCATGCTCATATTCATCTCATGCATCATGTGCTTGTTGCATCTTGAGGTGTTGTTGTTCATTGTATGTTATTCTTACGTTTGGTAGCACCAGGATCGGAGAACGAGTATGTGTATTCGGGAGAGTACGTGCAGGACGAACAAGAACAGTTCCAAGCTGAGGATATCACAGGCAAGATGATATGACCTTGATTCCATCTCTAGACTTGTTATGCTAGATTACGTTTCCTTTGTCTTATATCGCTGCCTACCACTGAAATACATTGCCTCCTGGTATGCCATGCAACAAAACACTTATCCCTTCCTAGCAAATCTTGAATGGCTAAGTAGGCTTGCTCAGCTCCTAATGTTAGCGTTGCTAGTTGCAGGTGCATATGTCTCATGTGATAACATGAGTTTGATATCATTATGTTAAATCTGTTATTTAATTAATGCACCTATATACTTGGTAAATAACGGAAGGCCTAGCCTTTTGCCAGGTGCTTTTTCCATTATTGCCGCCATAGTTACCGGCTACCGGTGTTTGATTCCATATTGATCGCTCCTAACACGTTCGGGGTTGTTATGGGGACCCCCTCGATAAATGGCGTAGTGTTAAGACTTGTCCGGCAGGACCCAACATTGGTGTTAATTTTCTAATCACTTAATAATAATCTGCATAGGGAATAGCTACCCCGAAGAATTTAATCAACAACCGGGCTAGTGCTCCTCATGAGTGTTGGTCCAACCCAGAGCAGCTTATTACGCTCCCCGGGGCAACTCGGTGTTTTTGCGTGGTAACCATCGCTCATCCGGCGTGTCCTGAGACTGAGATACGCGGCTCTTATCAGGGTCGTCGACACGTGGGTCGGTCCTCTAGTCGTATCTTACCTTAGAGATATATTTTGCGTATAGGAATCCTGGTGAAGCTTTGGTTCTCCCCAGAGTTGAGGTTTTACTCTAAGGAATCCGACGAGATCACGAGATTCGTGATAGAGGATTACTTTGCGGCCCGTGTACGTTTGTGATGGACTAGTTGGAGCACCCCTGCAGGGTTTAATCTTTCGGAAAGTCGTGCCCGCGGTTATGTGGCAACTTGGAATATTTTGTTAACATCCAATATTAGATAACTTAAACATAAGCTAATAAAATTGCCAACTGTGTGCATAACCGTGATTGTCCCGTTCGGAGATCTCTCTTCGATCGGGAACACGGTGGGGTTATGTTTGACGTAGGTAGGTGTTCAGGATCACTTAGTGAACATCTATCATTGACCTCTAGTATAGACCACCTTCATACAAGTTCTACGTAAGCTAGACACCATATAAAGCATAGGATGCTGCAACCTAAATACTCCACCTTTCCAACCTAATAACTTGACTAGTTCTGGCACCGAGGTCATAGATTGCTGAGTCCCCGTGGCTCACATATTCCTTCACAACACCAACAGGTTCAGGTACCCCTGAGACAGGTGATCCCGACGGCACGCAGCTGGCGTGGCAGTACGATGAGGAGAACGACCGCATGTACGTGAACTATCCAGAAGATTGAGGCTTGCTCGTGATCGTGGGGCAGCAGGCAGGGTAGCATAGTCTTTTCTCATGTTTTGTAGTCCGTAGCGGAACTACCTTGTTTGTATGCGTGATGTACTCTGATATATTTATGAGATGAAAATTGAATCCCTTATTATCATTCTGTTGATATTATGTATGTGCTATGTTACCATGTTTGCGAAATGCTTAGATGCGCTTCTTTCCAATTCGGAGACTCGTTCCCCAAATCGGAAAGGACCGCATCTTAGTCGTTACAGCACCGCTCCAAATGGATATTAACATCCGCAAGGGTGTGAACTTTGGGATCATCATCGTCTCCACGTGCCTCGGTTATCTCTTACCCGGGCCCTTTACTTATGCACTTTACTTTGTGATAACCATATTGTTTCTTGTTATGTATCTTGCTATCACTTAGTTGTTTATATTCTTTAGCATAAGTTGTTGGTGCACATAGGTGAGCCTAGTTGTTTTAGGTTTGTGCTTGACAAATTAAAGTTAGTTTTATTCCAAACTTGTTCAAGCCTAAACCATAATTATTTTAAAGTGCCTATTCGCCCCCTCTAGGCGACATACACGTCCTTTCAGTAAGTATTTGATATGCTGCTTATATTAACGGATCTCAGGAAGTTTTTTTGAGTTTTGTGTGATTGAAGTTTTCAAGTTTTGGGTGTTATCACGATGGAAAAAAGTAATAAGGAGCGGCAAGAGCCTGAACTTGGGTATGCCCAAGTACCCCAAGGTAATATTCTAGGAACAATCAAGCGTCTAAGCTTGGGGATGCCCCCCTCTTTCATCTCAATCCATCGGTATGTCACTTGGAGCTACTTTTTTTCGTCACATGATATGAGTTTTGCTTGCAGTGTCGTTTGATTTACTTTTCTTTTTATTTTTAGTTTTCCACAATCATCATTTGTTGGACACACCAACTTGAGAGACACACACATTCATCATGATTTATTAGGATACTCTATGTGCTTCACTTATATCTTTTGAGCTTAGCAGTTGCTCTAGTACTTCACTTATATCTTTTTGAGCATAGTGGCGTATAGATTTTAGAATATTTGCACTCTCATTATTCACTTATATTTGTTTGAGAGTTAATTTACAATAATGGTAATTTGCATGGGTCATAAGGCTAGTCCAAAAATAACAGGCATTCAATGAATGATAATCAAAACCATCATGTAGCACATAAAGAGAAATTGTGGGTTAATGATATTGATGTGGTAATATGAAAAAGGTATGAGTGCATCATTGTTGATTCATAGAAGTACCGGTATTAAGAGGTGTTAATTTCTTGTTTGTCTGAATATTAAAAATGCATGGCGGGGATGTGTGAGCATTTCTTTTCCTCATTGAAATCCTAGTGTTATTTTGGGTCGGGGACGCGCGATGGTTAAGTCCTCCCAACACCCTCCCTCGGGGTGTGGCAGTAGTGCTTTGATTTGTGACAAAACTAATAAAACTTTGCAATAAGTATATGAGTTCTTCATGACTCATGTGAAACAATGGACATACATAATCTCACCTCCTCATATTTTGCTATCCTCTCCGGTACCGTGCATTCCCAATCTGACCTTGAGGATCGGTGCAAACTTGGCCAGTGTATCCAAACCCCATGGCATGATATGCTCTCTGACACATAAGCCTTCCTATATCTTCCTCAAAATAGCCATCATACCTACCTATCATGGCATTTCCATAGCCATTCTGAGATATAGTGCCATGCAAATTACACCGTTACATCATATGACTAGTTCGTTTATCATCATATTTCTTTGCATGATCATATAGAGATGACATAGCATTTGTGCAAAGCCATCATTCATTATATTGCTAAAACATGTCACGCTAGATCATTGGACATCATGGTACACTGCCAGAGGCATTCATATTGAGTCATATCACTTCATAGTTCTTCATATTGAGCTTTCATGAGTTGTGAGTAAATAAAAGTGTGACGATCATCGTTATTAGAGCATTTTCCTGGTGAGGAAAGGATGATGGAGACTATGATTCCCCCACAAGTCGAGATGAGAATCCTGACGAAAAATAAAAATGGGGGAGGCCAAATGAGCCCACCATAATAAAAAACAAAAATAATGAAAAATGAGAAAATGAATGAGAGAAAAACAGAGAAGGGACTTTTCTACTATCCTTTACCACACTTGTGCGTCAAAGTGACACCTTCTTCTTCATATAGAGTCTCATGATATGTCACTTTCATATGCTAGTGGGAATCATATTTTCATTATTATAAACTCGACTTGCATATTCTGATGACGAGCTTTCTCAAATACCCGAGGTCTTCATGATCAAGCAAGATGGATGGACCCCCCCCCTTAGCTTCAGTTGAGCTTTCATACACTTATAGCTCTAGTGCATCATTTGCATGGCAATCCCTACTCCTTGCATTGACATCTACCGATGGGCATCTCCATAAACTGTCAGTACGCTTAGTTGATGTGAGACTATCTTCTCCACTTTTTGCCCCTTTAATATCTACCACTCTATGTTATGTCCATGGTATCTATTCCGCCCTTATGATATGTCCATGGTTCATGCTCATGTATGGCGTGACGAATAAAAAGTTGATTCACATTGAAAAAGTATGGTCCAATTGCCTCACTTGGACACCGTGGTGCTTGGCATTTCTATTAATGTGATGAAGACAGAGCCGTGCCTTGCTAATATGATAAACTGAATGGGGGTGAACATTCTTTTAGGATCGTATACTTTGCAATATTGATGGTTTTGTTGCTTGTTCTTATAATTATTACTATGTTGATGTTTGTTTATTCAACTTTTCTCAATGAGCATACATGCAAAATATTACATATTGGGTAGCATGTCACATCAAAAATTCTATTTTTATCATTTACCTACTCGAGGACGAGCAGGAATTAAGCTTGGGGCTGCTTCATACGTCTCCAACCTATCTATAATTTTTTATTGTTCCATACTGATTTGTTATCATCCTAGGATACTTTTTGGGTCATAATTTACCAATTTATATTATTTTTGGGCACTAACCTATTGACCTAGTTCCATGTGCCAGTTGTTGTTTTTTGCGTTTTTTTTTACTTTTCAGGTCTACAGTACCAAACGAAGTCCAATTGCCCCAAAACTTTTTTAAGTTTTTTGGACCAAAATAAGACCGGAAACCTTTGGAAGAAAGCTAGAAGCCACATGAGAGAGGCACAATCCAACAGGGTGCGGCCAGGAGGGTGTCGGCGCGCCCTGATTGCTTACCCCTCCCTATTCGCCCCACTACCTCGGTTCTCTCACCTATCAATTCACATATATTCCAAAAACCCTAAATATCAGATCGAGACACTTTTTCTGCCCGTGCAAGTCTCTGTTCCACGGTGATTCCATCTGGAGCTCCGTTCTGGCACCCTGCCGGAGGGGGGTCGATCACGGAGAGCCTCTTCATCAACCTTGTTGCCCTCGTGATGATGCGTGAGTAGTTCACCACACACCTACGGGTCCGTAGTTAGTACCTAGATGGCTATCTCTCTCTCCCTCTCTCTCCATCTCTCTCTCTCTCTCTCTTGATATTCAATACAATGATCATAGCATCTTTGCTTTGATCTATCCGATGTAATTATTTTGTATGGTGTGTTTGTTGAGATCCGATGAATTATGGGTTTATGTTCAGATTATTCGGAAAATTATTTTAGTCTTCTCTGAAATTGTTACGACTCTTATTTGCATAATCATCATAGCTTCGTAATTCTCTCCTATCTATTGAATTGCTTTGATCAAGTAGTTTGGTATTTCTTCATTGAGAGGGGTGCGTTGTAGTGGCTTCAATGAGATGGGCTTATATATACCAGTGATAGAACGGGACTGTTGGAAATATGCCCTAGAGGTAATAATAAAATGGTTATTATCATATTTCCTTGTTCAAGATAATTGTCTATTGTTCATGCTATAATTGTATTAACAGTAAACAGTAATACATGTGTGAATAAATAGATCACAATGTGTCCCTAGCAAGCCTCTAGTTGGCTAGCTCGTTGATCAATAGATGATCATGGTTTCCCGATCATGGACATTGGAGGTCATTGATAACGGGATCACATCATTAGGAGAATGATGTGATGGATAAGATTGATACATCTCCATGGTATCTATAATTTTTTATTGTTTCATGCCAATATTCTACAACTTTCATATATTTTTGGCAAATTTTTATACTATTTTTGGGACTAGCATATTGATCCAGTGCCCAGTGTCAGTTCCTATCTGTTGCATGTTTTTTGTTTCACGGATTATCCATACCAGACGAAGTCCAAACGTAATAATAACCTACGGGGATTTTTTTGGAATATTTATGATTTTTGGGAAGAAGAATCAACGTGAAACGATGCCCGGGGAGGTCACGAGCCCCCTAGCCGCGGCCTGGGGGTGGGGCCGCGCCTGGCAGACTTGTGACCAATCCCTAAGGCTGTTGGGGCCCTTCTTTCGCCGCAAGAAATATAATATCCGGCAGAAAATCGTGTTAAAATTTCAACCCAATCGGAGTTACGGATCTCCGGTAATTTAAGAAACGGTGAAAGGCAGAATTTGGGAGCGCAGAAACAGAAGGACACAGAGAGAGATCCAATCTCGGAGGGGCTCTCGCCCCTCCGCCACCATGGAGACCATGGACCAGAGGGGAAACCCTTCTCCCATCTAGGGAGGAGGTCAAGGAAGAAGAATAAGAAGAAGGGGGGCTCTCTCCCCCTCTCTCCAGGCGGCGCCGGAACGCCGCGCGGGACATCATTCTGTCACGGCGATCTACACCAACACCTCTGTCATCTTCACCAACACCTCCATCACCTTCCCGCATCTATATTCAGCGGTCCACTGTCCCGCATCCCGCTGTACCCTCTACTTGAACATAGTTCTTTATGCTTCATATTATTATCCAATGATGTGTTGCCATCCTATGATGTCTGAGTAGATTTTCGTTGTCCTATCGGTGATTGATGAATTGTTATGATTGGTTTAATTGGCTTGTGGTTATGTTGTTGTCCTTTGGTGCCCATCATATGAGCGCGCGCGTGGATGACACCATAGGGTTAGTAGTATGTTGATAGGAATGTGTATTGGAGGGCAAGGGTGACAGAAGCTTCAGCCTACCATAGAAATTGATGCATATGGCATTGAAGGGGGACCAATATATCTTATTGCTATGGTTGGTTTTTACCTTAATGAACGTTAGTAGTTGCGGATGCTTGCTAATAGTTCCAATCATAAGTGCATAGAATCCCAATTAAGGGATGACATGCTAGCAGTGGCCTCTCCCACATAAAACTTGCTATCGGTCTAGTAACGTAGTCAATTGCTTAGGGATAATTCCGCAACTCCTACCACCACTTTTCCACACTCGTTAAACTAACGTACTTGTTTCTAACCAGCCCCTAGTTTTTATTTACGTGTTCTTTATTTTCTTGCAAGCCTATCCTATCACTCCTACAAAGTACTTCTAGTTTCATACTTGTTCTAGGTAAAGCGAACGTAAAGTGTACGTAGAGTTGTATCGGTGGTCGATAGAACTTGAGGGAATATTTGTCCTACCTTTAGCTCCTCATTGGGTTCGACACTCTTACTTATCGAGAAAGGCTACAATTGATCCCCTATACTTGTGGGTTATCAAAGACCCAATCCTAAGCATAGCACTAGATCGTGTTGTTCGTATGCTCCTCGTATTACTATGATGTGGAACAAATAGAAGAGTTTGTCGCTTTTATGGGTGCTTATGAAATTGAAGCTCTGTTTAAAAGGTGTAATGATAATGATGATGCTGCTTACCGATCTGAAAATTTGGTTATGCTTCGTTATTGTTATACTAATTATGAATATAATGCCCATATTTATCAATTTATGGAGAAATTCCACGCTGCCCAAGAAGAGACTAATATTTTGCAGGAAACTACGGAAGAAGAAAATGCTGAAACTGTGAGCTCATTAGATGAAAAAGATGATGAGGAGAGCGAAGAACAAAAGGAGGAAGCACGGACTAGCTACCCGTGCCCACCTTCTAATGAGAGTAACTCTTCAACTCATACATTGTTTAATTTCCCTTCGTTCTTACCGAAGGATGAATGCTATGTTGATTGCTATGATCCCTTGGATTCGTTTGAGATATCCCTTTTTGATGAAATTGATGCTTGCTATGCTTCTGGCCATGATGCCAATATGAATGATGCTTATGAAGATGAACTTGCTATAGTTCCTTATGTTAAACATGAAATTGTTGCTATCGCACCCACTTATGATAGTCCTATTATCTTTTTGAACTCTCCCAACTACACTATATCGGAAAAGTTTACTCTTATTAGGGATTACATAGATGGGTTGCCTTCTACTATTACACATGATGATTTTGATGAATATAATATGCATGTGCTTGCTGCTCCTACTTGCAATTATTATGAGAGAGGAACTACATCTCCACCTCTCTATGTTTCCAATACGATAAAATTGTAAGAAACTGCTTATGCTATGTATTGGCCTTTACTTGTTGTGCATGAATTGTTCTTTTATGACATGCCAATGCATAGGAAGAGAGTTAGACTTCGTCATTGCATGATACTCCCTCCGTCCCAAAATAAGTGACTCAAAAGTGACTCTACTTTGTACTAAAGTTAGTACAAAACTGAGTCATTTTTGAGTCACTTATTTTGGGACGGAGGAAGTATATGTTACCTTGTGCTCACTACTAAATTACAAACCATTGTTAATTAAAATTGGCTTTGATATACCTTGAGATCCAGGTGGATCCATTACTTGAGCACTTTATGCCTAGCTTGATAGCTTTAAAGAAAGCGCTGCCTGGGAGACAACCCAGAAGTTTTAGAGAGTCATTTTTTCTGTTGAGTGATTTTATATAGTTTAAAAACAAAAACAAATATAGAGGGGAACTTAAAACTTTTTCAAAAAGAGAAGCGATTGAAAGGTGATGAATTGCGGAACTAAGGGTCGACCTTGAACACTTGTGTTCATGCTCATGGAAACAATGTAGAATTTTTCATGGAAGTTTCTCGCAAAAATAATTATCCCCTTGTACAATTCCATTGTATTATAAAAATAATGTGCCAAGTAAAGCCTTTATGATTAGTTTGGGTGATAGTTGTTTGATCATGCTGAAAAAGACAGAAACTTTGTGCTCACGAAATTATTTCTAATTCTTATCCATAAAGAGATTTTGAGTTGATTCTTTTTGCTGATGATTGATATGCAAATTTCCCTAATTTTCATAATTGTTCAGAATTTTTGGAGTATCATAAGTATGGTAGATGTTCAGATTACTAAAGACTGTTCTATTTTTGACAGATTCTGTTTTCTATGCATTGTTCTCTTATTTTGATGAATCTATGGGTAGTATCGGGGCGTATGAACCATGGTGAAGTTGGATTACAGTAGATATAATGCTAATATGAATTTGGAATGAGTTCACAACAGTACTTAAAGTGGTGATTTACTTTATTATACTAACGGATCTCACGAAGGTTTTGATGAGTTTTGTGTGATTGAAGTTTTCAAGTTTTGGGTGAGACCACGATGGATGAAGGAATAAGGAGAGGCAAGAGCCTAATCTTGGGGTTCCCCAAGGCACCCCAAGGTAATATTCAAGGAAGGCTCAAGCGTCTAAGCTTGGGGATGCCCCAGAATGCATCCCCTCTTTCGTCTACAATCTATCGGTAATTTTACTCGCAGCTATATTTTTATTCGTCACATGATATGTGCAAATGCTTGGAGCGTATTTTGTGTTTATTTTTCCTTTTTCTTTTATGCACCATGCTGGTATGAGATAGACCTTGGTTGATTTATAGAATGCTCTTTGCACTTCACTTATATCTTTTGAGTATGGATTTATAGAATGCTTCATGTGCTTCACTTATATCATTTGAAGCTTGGATTGCATGTTTCCCTACACATAGAAAACCGCCATTTGTAGAATGCTCTTTTGCTTCACTTATATTTGTTAGAGCGGGGCATATCTTTTGTAGAAAGAATTAAACTCTCATGCTTCACTTATACCTATTTAGAGAGTTAACAGGAGTTGGTCATTCACATGGTTAGTCATAAAATCCTACATAAACTTGTACATCACTGAATATGATATGTTTGATTCCTTGCCATAGTTTTGCAACATGGAGATGTGATATTAGAGTCATGCTAGTGAGTAATTGTGTATTCGTAGAAATACTTGTGTTAAGGTTTGTGATTCCCGTAGCATGGACGTATGGTGAACCGTTATGTGACGAAGTCGGAGCATGATTTATTTATTGATTGTCATCCTTTGTGTGGAGGTCGGGATCGCGCGATGGTTAACTCCTACCAACCATTCCCCTAGGAGCATGCATGTAGTACCTTGTTTAAATGACTAATAGACTTTTGCAATAAGTATGTGAGTTCTTTATGACTAATGTTCAGTCCATGGATTATACGCACTCTCACCCTTCCACCATTGCTAGCCTCTCTAGTACCGCGCAACTTTCGCCGGTGCATTACACCCACCATATACCCTTCCTCAAAACAGCCACCATACCTACCTATTATGGCATTTCCATAGCCATTCCGAGATATATTGCCATGCAACTTCCATCGTTCCATTTATTATGACACGCACCATCATTGTCATATTGCTTTGCATGATCGTAAGATAGCTAGCATGATGTTTTCATGGCTTGTCCATTTTTTGATGTCATTGCTACGCTAGATCATTGCACATCCCGGTACACCGCCGGAGGCATTCATATAGAGTCATACTTTGTTCTAAATATCGAGTTGTAAGTAAATAAAAGTGTGATGATCATCATTATTAGAGCATTGTACCATGTGAGGAAGTAATAAAAGAGGCCAATGAAGCCCAAATAAAAAAAGAGGCCAAATAAGCCCACCAAAAATGAGAGAAAATAGAGAAGGGACAATGCTACTTTCCTTTACCATACTTCTGCTTCAAAGTAGCACCATGATCTTCATGATAGAGAGTCTCCTATGTTGCCACTTTCATATACTAGTGGGAAATTTTCATTATAGAACTTGGCTTGTATATTACAATGATGGGCTTCCTCAAATTTCCCTAGGTCTTCGTGAGCAAGCAAGTTGGATGCACACCCACTAGTTTCTTTTTGAGCTCTCATACACTTATAGCTCTTGTGCATCTGTTGCATGGCAATCCCTACTCACTCACATTGATATCTATTGATAGACATCTCCATAGCCCATTGAGACGCCTAGTTGATGTGAGACTATCTCCTCCTTTTTGTCTTCTCCACAACCACCATATTCTATTCCACCTATAGTGCTATGTCCAAGGCTCACGCTCATGTATTGCGTGAAAGTTGAAAAAGTTTGAGAACACTAAAGTATGAAACAATTGCTTGGCTAAAACCGGAGTTGTGCATGATTTAAATACGTTGTGTGGCGAAGATGGAGCATAGCCAGACTATATGATTTTGTGGGGATAACTTTCTTTGGCCATGATATTTTGAGAAGACATGATTGCTTTGTTGGTATGCTTGAAATATTATTGTCTTTATGTCAAATGATAGACTATTGCTTCGAATCACTCGTGTTTTAGTATTCATGCCATGATTAGATTATATGATCAAGATTACGCTAGGTAGCATTCCACATGAAAAATTATCTTTTTTATCATTTACCTACTCGAGGACGAGAAGGAATTAAGCTTGGGGATGCTCATACGTCTCCGTGGTATCTATCATTTTTGATTGTTTCATGCCAATATTCGACAACTTTCATATCCCAATCCTAAGCATAGCACTAGATCGTGTTGTTCGTATGCTAAAGCTTTTCTAATGTCTAGTGTCTTTTCCTTCGACCGTGAGATTGTGCAACTCCCGGATACCGTAGGAGTGCTTTGGGTGTATCAAACGTCACAATGTAACTGGGTGACTATAAAGGTGCACTACGGGTATCTCCGAAAGTGTCTGTTGGGTTGGTACGAATCGAGATCGGGATTTGTCACTCCGTGTGACGGAGAGGTATCTCTGGGCCCACTCGGTAGAACATCATCATGAGCTTAATGTGACTAAGGAGTTAGTCACAGGATGACGTGCTACGGAACGAGTAAAGAGACTTACCAGTAACGAGATTGAACAAGGTATAGGTATACCGACGATCGAATCTCGGGCAAGTTCTATACCGACAGACAAAGGGAATTGTATACGGGATTGATTGAATCCTTGACATCGTGGTTCATCCGATGAGATCATCGTAGAACATGTGGGAGCCACCATGGGTATCAAGACCCCGCTGATGGTTATTTGCCGGAGAGATGTCTCGGGCATGTCTGCATGCCTCCCGAACTCGTAGGGTCTACACACTTAAGGTCCGATGATGCTAGGGTTATAGCGAATTGTTATACGAGGTTACTGAAGGTTGTTCGGAGTCCCATATGAGATCCCATACGTCACGAGGAGCTCCGGAATGGTCCGGAGGTAAATATTGATATATAGGATGGATGGGTTTAGACGTCAGAAATGTTTTGGGCACCACCGGCAAAGTGTCGGGACCACAGGAAGGGTTCCGGAGGCACACCGGGAGAGGCCACCAGCCCCAGGAGGCTACATGGTCCAAGTGTGAGAGGGAACCAGCCCCTGGGTGGGCTGGTGCACCCCCCACACCCATCCCATGCCGCCTAAAAGGGGGAAAGGGGGGAACCCTAACGCAGGTGGGCCTAAGGCCCACCAGGGGGTTGCTACCTCTTGAGGTTGCATTGGTTTTTCCCTTGAAGAGGAAAGGGTGATGCGGTACAGTAGAAGTAAGTATTTCCCTCAGTTTTGAGAACCAAGGTATCAATCCAGTAGGAGTATCAAGCCAAGTTTCCAAAGTACCTCCGCAAAAACAGCAAACTTGCACCCAACGCTACAAAGGGGTTGTCAATCCCTTCACGATTGATTGCAAGGTGAGATCTGAAGGTGGAAAATGCAACAAAGTAAAAGTGTAAGGCTGAAAATATGATGTGAAGTAGACCCAGGGGCCATAGTGCTCACTAGAGGCTTCTCTCAAGATAGCAAATATTACGGTGGGTGAACGAATTACTGTCGAGCAATTGATAGAACCGCGCAAAGTCATGACGATATCTAAGGCAATGATCATACATATAGGCATCATGCCCGAGACAAGTAGACTAATACTATGTGCATATACTACTATTAATCCACACACCGACCGGTATCCAGCATGCATCTAGTGTATTGAGTTTATGACGAACAGAGTAACGCCTTAAGCAAGATGACATGATGTAGAGGGATAAATTCATGCAATAGATATAAACCCCATCTTTTTACCCTTGATGGCAACAACACGATGCGTGCCTCGCTACCCCTTTTGTCACTGGGTGAGGTCACCGCACGGTATGAACCCAAAACCAAACACTTATCCCATTGCAAGAATCATAGATCAAGTTGGCCAAACAAAACCCACAACTCGAAGAGGATAACAAGGATATGAAATCATGCATATAAGAGATCAGAAGAAACTCAAATAAGATTCATAGATAATCTGATCGTGAATCCACAATTCATTGGATCTCGACAAACACACCGCAAAAGAAGATTACATCGGATAGATCTCCATGAAGATCATGGAGAACTTTGTATTGAAGATCCAAGAGAGAGAAGAAGCCATCTAGCTACTAGCTATGGACCCGAAGGTCTATGGTGAACTACTCACGCGTCATCGGAGAGGCAATGGTATTGATGAAGAAGCCCTCCGTATCTGAATCCCCCCTCCGGCAGGGCACCAGAACGTGCCCTAGATGGGATCTTGCAGAGACAGAAGCTTGCGGCGGCGGAAAAGTATTTTTGTGGATATCTCTTGTGGTTTTTGATTTTTCGGAGATTTAAAGGCAGAAGAAGTAGGGCACACGAGCCAGAGGGGGCCCACAAGCCTGCTAGGCGCGGGCCCCCTTGCCGCGCTTAGGGTGCTTGTGGCCTCCCCTGGTGCCCTCTGCCTTGGTTCTCACGCCCCCTGCGTATCTTCTGTTCCGGAAAAAATCTTTTCGGAAGTTTTATTCCATTTGGACTCCATTTAATATTCTCCTCTAAAAAGGGTCAAAAACACGGAAAAAATAGGAACTGCCACTTAGCATTGAGTTAATAAGTTAGTCCCAAAAAATATATAAAACGAATACAAAACATCCAAAGTTTGACAAGATAATAGCATGGAACCATCAAAAATTATAGATACGTTGGAGACGTATCAAGCATCCCCAAGCTTAACTCCTGCTCGTCCTCGAGTAGGGAAGTGATAAAGACGGAATTACAATAGTTTTCTATTGACATAAAAACAATAATACTTCAAGCAAACTAGCAAGGTAATCATGAACTTTCGAAATAACAAGGCCAAAGAAAGTTATCCCTACAAAATCATATAGTCTGGCTGTGCTCCATCATCCCCACACAACTAATTTAATTCATGCACAACCTCGGTATTGGCCAAGTATTTGTTTTCGCACTCTTACTTTCTCAAGCCTTTTTCAACTTTCATGCAATACATGAGCGTGAGCCATGGATATAGCACTATAGGTGGAACAGAGTGTGGTGGAGGTTGTGAGACAAAAAGGAGGAGATGGTCACATCGACTCGGTGTATCAAAGGGCTATGGAGATGCCCATCAATAGATATCAATGTGAAAGAGTAGGGATTACAATGCAATGGATGCACTTCGAGCTATAAGTATGTGAAAGCTCAAAAGGAGAACTAGTGGGTGTGCATCCAACGTGCTTGCTCACGAAGACCTAGGGCAATTTTGAGGAAGCCCATCATTGGAATACACAAGCCAAGTTATATAATGAAGATTCCCACTAGCATATGGTGGTGACAAAACAAGAGACTCTCAATCATGAAGAACATGGTGCTATTATGAAGCACAAGTGTGGAAAAGATAGTAGCATTGTCCCTTCTCTCTTTTTCTCTCTTTTTTTGTTTGGGCTCTTTGGCCTCTTTCCATATCTCTTTTTTTGTGGGCGACTTTGGCCTCTTTTTTTATTTCCTCACATGGGACAATGCTCTAATAATGATGATCATCACATTTTAATTTACTCAAAGCTCAATGCTTAGAGCAATGATGACTCTATAGGAAATGCCTCCGGTAGTGTACCAGGATGTGCAACGATCTAGCTTGGCGTATGACGTTGAAAACATCTCGCTAGCTCTCTTACGATCATGCAATGGCAATATGTAAGTGACTGCACAAGTCATGAGACGGAACGGTGGGAGTTGCATGGCAATATATCTCGGAATGGCTATGGAAATGCCATAGTAGGTAGGTATGGTGGCTGTTTTGAGGAAGGTATATGGTGGGTTTGTGCACCGACGAAAGTCGCGCGGCACTAGAGAGACTAGCAATGGTAGAAGGTGAAAGTGCATCTATACCATGGACTCACATTAGTCATGAAGAACTCACATACTTATTGCGAAAGTTTTTATTAGCAGTCAAAACAAAGTGCTAAACGCATACTCCTAGGGGAAGGGTTGGTAGGTGTTAACCATCGCGTGATCCCGACCGCAACACAAAGGATGACAATCAATAGATCAATTATGCCCCTACTTCCTAACATAGCGGTTCACCATACATGCATGTTACGGGAATCACTAACTTCAACACAAGTATTTCTAGATTCACAACACCCTACTAACATAACTCTTAATATTACCAAATCCCTGTCTCAAAACTAATTGATAGGAATCAAACTTCTCTTTCTAATCAATGCACAAGAAGATGGAAGTTTCATTGTATCCTCTTAGGGTGCCTATCACCTTTGGGACTACTTTCATAGCACAAGCCAACTACCAAGTTACTTAGAGAGATCACTCTCAACAAGATATAAGTGAAGATCGAGAGTTCTTATTTCTCCAAAATATAACACCGTCGTGCTCTAAAAGATCTAAGTGAAGCACATGTGAGCTAAATTGCCTAACTCAAAAGATATAAGCGAAGCTCAAAGAGTATTCTAGCAAATTCACGATGAGGGCATGTCTCTCTCAAAAGGTGTGCAGCAAGGATGATTGTGACACAACCAAAAGAAAAGGCTTCTATGATACAAGACGCTCCAAGCAAAACACATATCATGTGGTGAATAAAAATATAGCTCCAAGTAATGTTACCGATGGATTGAAGACGAAAGAGGGGATGCCTTCCTGGGGTATCCCCAAGCTTAGGCTTTTTGGTGTCCTTGAATTTGGCTTGGGATGCCTTGGGCATCCCCAAGCTTGAGCTCTTTCCACTCTTTATCCCTTTGTCCATGAGAACATCACCCAAAACTTGAAAACTTCACAACACAAAACTTAAACAGAAACTCGTGATATCATTAGCACAAGAAAACAAACTACCACCTCTTTAGGTACTGTAGCAAACTTGATTTCTATTTATATTGGTGTTAGATTACTGTATTATCACTTCTCGATGACTAGTACCCCCGATACTATCCATAGTTTCATCAAAACAAGCAACCAACACAACAAAAACAGAATTTGTCAAAAACAGACCAGTCTGTAGCAATATGTATACTTCGTATACTTCTGGTATCTCAAAAATTCTGAAAATTACGACAGTTTGAGAAATTGGCATATAACCAACAGGAAAGAGAATCAACTCAAATGCTCTTTCTGGATAAAAATGAAAATTAATTTTGTGAGCGAAAAGTTTCTATCTTTTTCCAGCAGGATCAAACAACCATCACCAAACTAGTCATAAAGGTTTTACTTGGCTCAAACACAAAAAAGAAACACAAAAGACACAATCATAACAGAATTATGATGGTGTGGATGCAACAAAACATAAAGCAAAAAAGCAAAGATAAATTCATTGGGTTGCCTCCCAACAAGCGCTATTGTTTAACGCCCTTAGCTAGGCACAAGGTGATAGAATCACATATCGTTGTCTTTGGTGCTCAAACCATAAGTAGCCCTCATCATCTTAAGGTCTTCATCTCTCTTACTAGATGGTTCACCACTATTTTGAGGAACAAAAATAGACTTGGTGGCCTTATTGTGGGCAAAAATTGGAGTGTTCTGCACAGCGGCAAAAGCGGAACCCAAGTTGGTTATAACATCCTCTAGTTTGCCAATCCTAGTAGAACCATGACCTAGTTTTTCGTTAACTGTGGGTTCCTTCTCCTTTAGATTTTTCAAAGTCATTCCCACCTTGGATCCGTACTGAGTGATTTGATTGTGGATCTTTTTATCCAAATTCTCAGTGAGTTCAATCATAGCAACTTTATTTTCAATGATATCCAGCCTACGCATCACATGTTCCAAAGTTAAGGTGGTTACATTAACCATGAGCGGGGGTGAGCCTACCAAATTTATCAAAGCACCATAAGAATAAACTGTATGTCTACCCAAGAAGTCTCCGCCTACGATGGTGTCAAGAAAATACCTATTCCAAGGGGAAATACCCACATAAAAGTTGCGAAGCAGGACGGTAGTGGATTGCTTACGAGTACATCTATTCTGAGCATTGCAAATCCTATACCAAGCATCCTTTAAATTTTCTTTCTCAATTTGTTTAAAATTGAGAAATTCACTCTCGGGAGTATCGTTCGAAGCGGTGGGTCTAGCCATGAGGACAGGTAGACTATCCCGCTCAAGCAGGCAGAAAGCAAGCGAAAGAAAAGGGCGAACAAAAAAGGCAAATGTTTTTGTAAATTTTTGTTTTTCAGAAGTGGGGGAGAGGAAAACGAGAGGAAAAAAAGTAAATGCAAGAGATGAGTTTGTGACACTTACTTGGTTAACCTTCACTTAGAATAATCCCCAGTGCCAGAAATTGACACGTTGACGGGAGACTATTTTGACTTGATCCTCCCCGGCAACGACGCCTGAAATTCTTCTTGCTACCTTTTCAGCTTGCGTTGGTTTTTCCCTTGAAGAGGAAAGGGTGATGCAGCACAATAGCAGTAAGTATTTCCCTCAGTTTCAAGAACCAAGGTATCAATCCAGTAGGAGTATCAAGCCAAGTTTCCAAAGTACCTGCGCAAAAACAGCAAACTTGCACCCAACGTTATAAAGGGGTTGTCAATCCCTTCATGATTGATTGCAAGGTGAGATCTGAAGGTGGAAAGTGAAACAAAGTAAAAGTGTAAGGCTGAAAATATGATGTGAAGTAGACCCGGGGGCCATAGTATTCACTAGAGGCTTCTCTCAAGATAGCAAATATTACGGTGGGTGAACAAATTACTGTCGAGCAATTGATAGAACCGCGCAAAGTCATGATGATATCTAAGGCAATGATCATACATATAGGCATCACGTCCAACACAAGTAGACCAGTACTATCTGCATCTACTACTATTACTCCACACATCGACCGCTATCCAGCATGCATCTAGTGTATTGAGTTCATGATGAACAGAGTAAGAGCCTTAAGCAAGATGACATGATGTAGAGGGATAAATTCATGCAATAGATATAAACCCCATCTTTTTACCCTTGATGGAAACAACACGATGCATGCCTCGCTACCCCTTCTCTCACTGGGTGAGGTCACCGCATGGTATGAACCCAAAACCAACCACTTCTCCCATTGCAAGAATCATAGATCAAGTTGGCCAAACAAAACCCACAACTCGAAGAGAATTACAAGGATATGAAATCATGCATATAAGAGATCAGAAGAAACTCAAATAACATTCATAAAGAATCTGATCATAAAGCCAGAATTCATCGGATCTCAACAAACACACCGCAAATGAAGTTTACATCGGATAGATCTCCATGAAGATCATGGAGAACTTTATATTGAAGATCCAAGAGAGAGAAGAAGTCATCTAGCTACTAGCTATGGACCCGAAGGTCTATGGTGAACTACTCACGCATCATCGGATGGGAAATGGTGTTGATGAAGAAGCCCTCCGTATCCGAATCCCCCCTCCGACAGGGCACAAAAACGTGCCCCAGATGGGATCTTGCGGAGACAAAAGCTTACGGCGGCGGAAAAGTATTTTCGTGGAACTCTCTCGTGGTTTTTTATTTTTCGGAGATTTAAAGGCGGAAGAAGTAGGGTAGACAAATCACAGGGGGCCCACAAGCCTGCTCGGCGCGGGCCCCCCTGGCCGCGCCTAGGGGGCTTGTGGCCTCCCCTGGTGGCTTCTGCCTTGGTTCTCACGCCCCCTGCGTATCTTCTGTTTTGGAAAAAATCTTTTCGGAAGTTTTATTCCATTTGGACTCCGTTTAATATTCTCCTCTGAAAAAGGTCAAAAACACGTAAAAAACAAGAACTCGCAATTGGCACTGAATTAATAAGTTAGTCCCAAAAAATATATAAATGGCATACAAAACATCCAAAGTTTGACAAGATAATAGCATGGAACCATCAAAAAGTATAGATACGTTCGAGACGTATCAGGGGTGCGCCACCCCCTCCTCCCCTCCTGGCCGCCACCCCCTTCCCCATATAGGGCTGCCGGCCCCCCTTAGGGATGGAAACCCTAAAGGGGGCGCCACCCTCCCTTCCCCCTATATATAGCGGGGGTTTTGGCCATTGGAGACACAGTTTTCCATCTCTCTCTCGGCGCAGCCCTGCTCTTCTTCTTCCTCCTCTCCCACGGTGCTTGGCGAAGCCCTGCCGGGAGACCTCATCTCTCCATCGACACCACGCCGTCGTGCTGCCGGAGATCTTCCCCAACCTCTCCCTCCTCCTTGCTGGATCAAGGTGCAGGAGACATCACCGGGCTGCACGTGTGTTGAACGCGGAGGTGTTGTGGTTCGGCACTAGATCGGAATCACACCGCGATCTGAATCGCCACGAGTACGACTCCATCAACCGCGTTCTAGCAACGCTTCCGCTTTGCGATCTGCAAAGGTATGAAGATCCACTCACCCCTCTCTCGTTGTTGGTCTCTCCATAGGAAGATCTGAATATAGCGTAGGAAAATTTTGAATTTATGCTATGTTACCCAACAATGGCATTCGAGCCAGGTTTTCTATGCGTAGATTCTATGCACGAGTAGAATACAAAAAAGGTTGTGGGCAATGTTTTTGTCAATTGCTTGCCGCTACAAGTCTTATTCTTTTCCGGCGGTATTGTGGGATGAAGCGGCCCAGACCGACCTTACACGTATGCTTACGCGAGATAGGTTCCTCCTACCAACATGCACTAGGTGCATAAGGTGGCTAGCGGGTGTCTGTCTCTCCCACTCTAGTCGGATTGGATTTGATGAAAAGGGTCCTTACAAAGGGTAAGTAGCTTTGACATGTCATATTTGTGGTTCTCACGTAGGTAAGAAGGCGTTCTTGCTAGAAACACAAATCAGCCACGTAAAAATTGCAACAACAATTAGAGGACGTCTAACTTGTTTTTGCACGGTTTGACATGTGATGTGATATGGCCAAAGGTTGTGATGTTACATGTGTGATGTATGAGATAATCATGTTCTTGTAATAGGATTCACGACTTGCATGTCGATGAGTATGACAACCGGCAGGAGCCATAGGAGTTGTCTTAATTTATTGTACGAGATGCAACACCATGTGTTTACTACTTCTACTTCATTGCGAACGGTTAGCTATAGTAGTAGTAGTAGTAGTAGTTGGCGTGACGACTTCACGGAGACACGATGATGGAGATCATGGTGTCACGCCGGTGACAATGATGATCATGCGATGCCCGAAGATGGAGATCGAAGGAGCAAAGATGATAATGGCCATATCATGTCACTATATGATTGCATGTGATGTTTATCATGTTTTTCATCTTATTTCTTAGAACGAAGGTAGCATAATAAGATGATCCCTCATAAAATTTCGAGAACGTATTCCCCTAAGTGTGCACCGTTGTGAAGGATCGTTGTCTCGAAGCACCACGTGATGATCGGGTGTGATAGATTCTAACGTTCGCATACAACGTGTGTAAGCCAGATTTACACACGCGAAACACTTAGGTTGACTCGAAGAACTTAGCATGTATAGACATGACCTCGAATACGAGAGACCGAAAGGTCGAAGATGAGTTGTATGGTTGAATACGATCAGCATGAAGTTGCTCACCATTACGACTAGTCCGTCTCACGTGATGATCGGACACGGGTTAGTCGACATGGATCATGTATCACTTAGATGACTAGAGGGATGTCGATTTAAGTGGGAGTTCATAGTTAATTTTATTAAATGAAATTAATTATCATGAACTTAGTCTAAAAGTTGTCTTTACAAATATTGTAGATCCAATGGCCAACGCACCTATCATCCTCAATTTCAACGCGTTCCTAGAGAAAAACAAGCTGAAATATGATGGTAGCAACTATGCGGACTGGGTCCGCAACTTGAAGCTCATCCTCATTGCATCCAACAAGGCTTATGTCCTTGATCCGCCGCTAGGTGACCCCCCTGTTCCCGCAGCAGCCCAAGATGTTCAGAACGATTGGCAAGCGCGGAGTGATGACTACTCTCTGGTTAGGTGTGGCATGTTATACAGTTTAGAACCGGGGCTCCAAAGGCGTTTTGAGAAACATAGAGCATATGAGATGTTCGAGCAGCTGAAGCTAGTTTTTCAAGATCATGCCCGGGTCGAGAGATATGAAGTATCCGACAAGTTTTTTAGCTGCAAGATAGAGGAGAACAGTAATGTTGGTGAGCATATTCTCAGAATGTATGGGTTACACGATCGTGTGACTCAGCTTGGAGTCAAACTTCCGGACTACGCTGTAATTGACAAAATCCTCCAGTCTCTCCCACCAAGCTACAAGGGTTTTGTGCTGAACTACAACATGCAAGGGATGGAGAAGACCATTCCCGAGTTGTACTCGATGCTGAAATCTGCAGAAGTAGAAGTCAAGAAAGAGCATCAATGTAGCGACCCGACTCAAAACGAGTCAAGCCTCTGTGTATCTGTGCCATCCTTGGATCAGTATGCTGGCACACACAGTACATCAATGTATATATCAAAGTGCAATCACATGGAAATAGTGTAAAACTCATATATACCTTAAATATTTCAGCTGAAGCAGTCAAGGGATTGGAGTCCCAATAAACACCAACGGCAAGTTGAGTGTAGACCGTAACCCTGAATCGTACTCTTACTCGTCGAAGAAAAATATCTGCAACATAAGACGTTGCAGCCGTGTAGGTCAGCATATTGAATATGCCGGCAAGTCACATAAGAGAGGGGTGAAAAGTAATCATCTATACTATATGCATATATGGCAGGTAGGGCTATAAGTTTTTAGCGAAAAGCAAGTTTTCTCCTACATCAAGAGAGGGCTAAAAGCAAAATGTTACTACATTGTTGGTTGTTAACGAGATGGTTCCACCAACCAATTCTTGTACCCATGTTGTCAATAATACCAACATCAATATTATTATTTGTGTTGAGAATTTCAGATAACTTCAGTTCCTTTGGCTCAAGTTGTCCATGACCGTGGACACGGCTAATCGATTAGGTTTGAGTACTCTGCAGAGTTTTGCACACGTTCCCCACAAGATTTGATCGCCTCCGAGTATGTCCTCGCACTTCAGGGTGTTTGAAGACCGGATGATCAAAACATGGTCTTTCAACGGGTCCCTCTGAATCCCTGTCGGTGCCCATCCAATCCTACCGTTCTTCTACATCTGCTAGCACCGCCTGTCCAGAGTCGCCACGTTGTCCAACCAAGCCAGAGCCCATAATGACTTGTGGCTGTGCAGGTAAGCCTTGGGTCTTGAAAATATCCGTCCGTCTCTTTGAGCCTGGGTGAAGCTTTCTGCAAGATGTCATGGCCGTCTCCAGCATCCCGGGTCATCCACTGGTTTCTCAAGGGAGCCGATCAACCGTCCTTCACCCAGAGTTGCATTGCATCACGAGGTCTTGAAAAGTCTTGATTTAACCGGTCTTGGTTATTAAAGTATCCTCGCATCACTCGTGATAAACTCTCAACCAGAATCCCGTCTACTCAAGCATAGCAATATGAAATTTGTCATCCCGGGCCTAGTAACGGGGTTGTTGGGTGCCTACCACATGATACTACAATATGTAACCATAATTTCCAAGTACCTAGTCAGCATGCAATTGGGCATAGGATGGTAGAACTATGATGCATAAAACATAGGTGATACATGATCAAATGACTTGCCTGGTGATGTTGACGAAGAAGAATTTTCGTTCTCGGGAAATATGTGATAGAACTATTCGTCACTCTCTGATGAAATCTATATAATCAAACATAGTATTCACATAAGCACTCACACTAGCAATCATTCTAGCAATCAATTAACAAACAGCAATAAAATTTGATGCAATCAAAAATCAATAAGAGAGAGCGGATAAAAATCCAAAGGAAACTTCAAAGAAGCTAGGAAGCCTTCTACTACATCAAACACTATATAGTTTTTGTTCTAACTGAAAATAAAACACTAAAATAGAAAAAATAACAGAAAACAAAATATAAAATAACTAAGATAACAGAAGTAAAATTTACAAAACAATATTATTTTATAAGTATTTTCAAAATGGGAAATCAAACTAGCAATGCAATCAATTCGCAAGTTAGTATAGAACTAGAATTGATTCCATGCAAACAAATAAGAATAAATAAAATAAAATTTTGTTGTTGTTGAAAAGTTACTGGTAAATATCAAAAACAAAATATAACTTGTCACAATTACAAAAAAAATATTAAGAACAATTAATACAAAAGAAATAGCAAGAAAACAAAAAAGGCTAAAAAAGAAACTGTTTTGCTTAAAACCCTAAGTAAAAATATATTAAAAAATCTAAACTTGAACTACAGAAAGATATGATCAATAGGAAACAGTAGCAAAAAGAATTAATTTAAAATCTATTTTTAAACTCCCGGTATAAGCAAAACAAGCTTTAATTCAAATCTGATCTAACTCAACTTTTATAAATCCAAACATAGACAAATTATATCTACATAAACTACATAAAATTTGTGATCCAACGCAAAACGAATCACCTAATTCGGAGTTATAGACTAATAGATATGAATTTTCTAAGATTGCAATTTTCTAAAAAAACTGCAATACGGGATTTCGTGAATCTCACCATGGGTGACAGAGAGGAAGAACTCCGGCGAGGTAGCTGCTCCGGCCAGGTGGGGAGGTCGCCGGCGGGGGTGGGGTGCGATGGAGGAGGGTGGCGGCGAGGTAGGGAAGTCTCGGGAGGTGGTACAGGGGGGCTGGAGGTGGCGCAGGGGCGACAGGGGAGAGCTCCCTGGTGCGTTCTTAACAGGGAAAAGGGGAGGTGGTGGAGAGATGTTACGGGCAGGGGAACGGGGGCGTTTATCGAGGGGAATTGAACGAGGAGGACGAGGGGATCCTTTATAGGGGCGAGGGAGGTGCTGGGAGGGAAGGAGCTTCGCGAATCCCGGAGAAAAAAATTTGGGAGGAAGCTTCCTGGTGCGTGGCCATGGCAGAGAAAGAAAGAACGAGGGGAGGAAGAAGAAGGTGAGTTATGGGCCTGATTTGTTTCCTAAAGTGGCCCAGGGACTTTCCTAAAACAAAGATCTCTTTCCATATTTATTAAAACGGAATTAAAACTATTAAAAGTAAATGGAATATTCCTCAGAATATAGGGGTAATATATATTAAAATTTTCAGAAAAATAAATCCAAAAAGATGGGCATTTTTCCACTACCAAAATAAATACTTCAAAAAAATGTTTTTTAGAAAATCCCTAAATGCTTTATTTCTTTTTGCAAATATTTTCTCAAATAAATCTTGGGTTTCATAGCTCAAATATTTCAAAGAATATCCCCGGGTTTTGGAGGGTCATGTTTCTCCTCTCTTTGTCCTGCTTGACTAGATATGGTTCCGGCATTCCGTGAGTGAGGAAGAAACAAAATGCAAAGCAAAATCGAAAGGAATTCCAATGCCACCTTGATTCAAATTCTTTATAGTTGAAGAAGTCATGCTATCTCCTCTCGCTGATTTTAAAAAAAAGATGAATTTGAATTCACAGGAAAAAGGGGAAAGCCATTTTATTCCCTCTCATTCAAAAGTTTTGAAAGGTTTTCATATTTCACTCAAGATTTCAATCACTCAAGCGAACAAACAATCAATCTAATAATTTTATTAACATTCCAAAATTTGGGATGTTACAAACCTACCACACTTAAAATGAATCTCGTCCTCGAGATTCGAAGAGGCTAGAAAGAAAGGTTAGGGTTTGGGGGTCTTCTAACAAATCCAATCTCTGGCAAGGTGGGATGCTACCACACTTAAAATGAGAACTACTGGTCCCTCAAAATGTTTTAACGATCCTCTGGGTTTTGGCAACTGACTTCTCACAGTCTTCATATCTTCTGCTATATTCATAACGTTTCCATTAAAACGAGGGTCCTTCTGTTGATATAAGCTTCTTCCTTTACTGGGTCTTCTTAACTGACAGTCTCGTGGTCAATTCTAAATAACATATCGATGGCTCTCATGGTGGTCTACCATTTGTGGTTATCCTGCAGAGAGAGGGGTCTTGGTTCTATCCTCACCGTAAAATTTCTTACGCATGACACAAATGCCATGTACATGGGGCTTTCATCATACCATTCTAAGGCTTAAACAAAAGCTTCAAAGAACGTCGTCTCTCACTATGGGTAAGTCTCTCAGATTTACCATTCCGAATAGAAAGAGAATGAGAATAGTAAGTCGTCATGGTGGCCTAGCCATGTCGCACTGAAATCATTACCTTGTATAAGGCTTAGTGAATCTCGTATTCTAACACTTGGGCATCCTCACAAGCGTTGCAGAATTTCTCTTGTACATGAACGAAGTTCGGATAAATCCAATGATTCTGCAAGCTGAACAAAACATCTATCGTATCTTCACAGCTCTCAGGTTTTCGTATGCTCCTAAGAAAACGTTTGCTGATCCATCTTAGCTTTTCCAAGTTTCCTTCTCCAATTAGGTAGTGCTTGATCCTTATTAGTCTCGGGGTATGTGGGTTGCAGACATACTTGGAATTACTATGCCTTTAAATTCCATAGTGTTTCAATCCATCATATTCTTGGGGTAACCATCATATAATAATAATCCTCGAACTTATTTTTGGTACACACTCTACTCTGTGGGATGCTTTCCGCTGGTGTGTTTACCATGAAAATGTATTGGTTCATCCATAAATCATATACATTTCATAATCAATCCTTTATTACATCCTTAATTTCTTCTCAAAAACTCCAATTCAAAAGTGCTCTATTACAAATGCTGCCATCCACATTGTTCGGTATGGTCAAACATTTCTGCCAACTTTATTCATCTGCCTCTCTTGGGGTACTTTAGTTCCACTCGAACTTTCTGAGGTGCTCCTTGAAATCGTTCATCTTTTGCTTCATCATGGTGGTCATGAGCTTCATCTCCATCATCTCCGCACGTACCTCACTCAGGTATTCCTGGGTATGGCGGAGTCTTGCTTCAAGTATTTCTCCAATCTGACGTATGGCTTCTATGGCAGCTTCACGAACAGCATCAAAGAAGGTTGCTCGTGATACACGTGAAATGAAAAAGTATTGCCCCATAGTCTTTGGACAAACTCCTTTCACATGGTGGAGGTGTACTTCCACGTACCAAAGTTCTACTCCACTTTCCATGAATGGGTAGCCTTTGTAGACTGCATCTCCTTCAAGACGAATGTGCTTCATCATGTCCTTCAGGATTTTCGGGTAATCATGCTCACTGGTCAGGGTCATGATCGTTTCTGGGCCCTTGAGCAATGACTCGTAGAGAGTTGTCATCTGCAGGTGTCAGTAAATAGGTACTCAGAGGAGTGTATCTGTCTCCTTGGTAATGCATGGTACATTTGTACTCATTGGATCCTGTGGGTTCACTGATTACTACCACACTTAAAATGAGACATACTCATGCCTGCATAGACCATATTTTCTCATATCCTCATAATGTTCAGAGATCTTTGTTCGAAGAAAACAACGCATACAGTTTCAACATAGGCAATCATGAGACAATATATTCCATTTATTCATGATGTTATTACAATCTCAGGGACTTCTGTTACAAAAATTTTCACTCCGTGATCTCATGAAAAACAAGAGTTCTTCAGATTACACTAATTGCCGCGGTCAAAACTTAACTACTCCTTTTTAGCTTTCTTCCTTTGTGGACAATCGCTAGCAAAATGTCCTGCTTCCTCGCAACGGAAGCAAATGAGTTCTGACAAGTCTCGAGGCGTCTTAGTGTTTGCTTTTGCTCCTTGGGTTTCTGGCTTCCTTCCTGAGCACATGTATTTGTGGTGGCCAAATTCCATACACTTGTAACATCTGACATGACTCAGGTCTATATCTGCAGAGATTTGACTCTTCCAAGGGTACCTTTTTTTCTTTTTGGACTCCTTTATTTTGGCCAGTTCTTCCATTTCAAGTGGATCAAACTCCACTTTTTCCGTCGGGAAGTTTCCCAGATACTCTTGGCTTCCCTTCGTGCAATCCTGTGAATAATGTCCTTCTTCTCCACATGAGTAGCATGCATTGGAGAAAAATCTGGTCAGACCTTGTCCATCAGGGTCTTCAATATTTTCGTTCATCACCGGTTCTTCTAGAATCTTCTTCTTGAGTGTTTCCTTCACTACATCTTTCTGCTGCTTGACAACTTGTTGCACCTTGGGGTAAATGTGACACTGAGCTGGGTAGTGGATGGTTACTTCACAAAGGAAACAAGTCACCTGACTACTTGGGCACTCCTCAGCTGGGTGATTTTCTTCACAACGAGTGCATCCATCCTTGTGTTCTTCCTGGGTGTGTCCTATTTCTCCATAGATCTTGCATGCACAAGTCCTCTCCTTCAGATTATCATAGCACTTCTCAATAAGTCGGGATCTTAACAGAGTGTTCTTGAATTCGTCCCAACTTTTTGCCCCACTAAATCCTTGTATGGCATGGTGCATTTTCCACCAGATAGCAGCACTTTGTGTAAAGTACTGAAGAGTGTGTGCCACTTCATACTTCCTTGAAATCAAATTGCTCCCGAAGTGGTTCTCCATGTTCCGAATCCATATTTCAGCCTCCAGCTGGGTCATTGGTCCACAGACTACAAGTCCAACTTCATACGCCATCTATTGGGTCCAAGGTTTTTGGGATGAGACGGGTAAGAGAGAGAGATGGAGAAAGATACACACAATAAAAGCAATATTTTTGAGAATAGGTTTTATTTGTGGCTGTCGGAAAACACACGCCAATGACGGCTCACAGATCATCGTAACTAACGTGGGTATATAACAGGGGTTTGGACTTCTAATGGTCATATAAATATTTGAACGCTTCAGGGTCTTTGAATTCTTCGGGTCTTGAGAGTCTTCAATGGGTGTAGCTTCAATTCTTCAAATGCATGGTGAAATCCTCTTTACTTTGAAGTAGAACTCCGTTGATTCTTCATGAGGTCAAACGGGTAAGGGTATTGTCTAACTATTGGAGGTGAGAGAGAACATTTGATGAAGTCAGAAGAGATGAGAGGTAAAGAATGTTCTTGGAGATAAAATTTTAGAGAGATCCTTTCCTAAGATATTTCCAGTTTCTAGGGTCACGTCCTACAGTCAACATGTGCTCTGATACCATTTCTGTAGCGACCCGACTCAAAACGAGTCAAGCCTCTGTGTATCTGTGCCATCCCTGGATCAGTATGCTGGCACACACAGTACATCAATGTATATATCAAAGTGCGATCACATGGAAATAGCGTAAAACTGATATATACCTTAAATATTTCAGCGGAAGCAGTCAAGGGAGTGGAGTCCCAATAAACACCAAAGGCAAGTTGAGTGTAGACCGTAACCCTGAATCGTACTCTTACTCGTCGAAGAAAAATATCTGCAACATAAGACGTTGCAGCCGTGTAGGTCAGCATATTGAATATGCCGGCAAGTCACATAAGAGAGGGGTGAAAAGTAATCATCTATACTATATGCATATATGGCAGGTGGGGCTATAAGTTTTTAGCGAAAAGCAAGTTTTCTCCTACATCAAGAGAGGGCTAAAAGCAAAATGTTACTACATTGTTGGTTGTTAACGAGATGGTTCCACCAACCAATTCTCGTACCCATGTTGTCAATAATACCCACATCAATATTATTATTTGTGTTGAGAATTTCAGATAACTTCAGTTCCTTTGTCTCAAGTTCTCCACGATCGTGGACACGGCTAATTGATTAGGTTTGAGTACTCTGCAGAGTTTTGCACACGTTCCCCACAAGATTTGATCGCCTCCGAGTATGTCCTTGCACTTCAAGGTGTTTGAAGACCGGATGATCAAAACATGGTCTTTCAACGGGTCCCTCTGAATCCCTGTCGGTGCCCATCCAATCCTACCGTTCTTCTACATCTGCTAGCACCGCCTGTCCAGAGTCGCCGCGTTGTCCAACCAAGCCAGAGCCCATAATGACTTGTGGCTGTGCAGGTAAGCCTTGGGTCTTGAAAATATCCGTTCGTCTCTTTAAGGCTGGGTGAAGCTTTCCGCAAGATGTCATGGCCGTCTCCAGCATCCCGGGTCATCCACTGGTTTCTCAAGGGAGCCGGTCAACCGTCCTTCACCCAGAGTTGCATTGCATCACGAGGTCTTGAAAAGTCTTGACTTAACCGGTCTTGGTTATTAAAGTATCCTCGCATCACTCGTGATAAACTCTCAACCAGAATCCCGTCTACTCAAGCATAGCAATATGAAATTTGTCGTCCCGGGCCTAGTAACGGGGTTGTTGGGTGCCTACCACATGATACTACAATATGTAACCATAATTTGCAAGTACCTAGTCAGCATGCAATTGGGCATAGGATGGTAGAACTACGATGCATAAGACATAGGTGATACATGATCAAATGACTTGCCTGGTGATGTTGACGAAGAAGAATTTTCGTTCTCGGGAAATACGTGATAGAACTATTCGTCACTCTCCGATGAAATCTATATAATCAAACATAGTATTCACATAAGCACTCGCACTAGCAATCATTCTAGCAATCAATTAACAAACGGCAATAAAAGTTGATGCAATCAAAAATCAATAAGAGAGAGCGGATAAAAATCCAAAGGAAACTTCAAAGAAGCTAGGAAGCCTTCTACTACATCAAACACTATATAGTTTTTGTTCTAACTGAAAATAAAACACTAAAATAGAAAGAATAACAGAAAACAAAATATAAAATAACTAAGATAACAGAATTAAATTTACAAAACAATATTATTTTATAAATATTTTCAAAATGGGAAATCAAACTAGCAATGCAATCAATTCGCAAGTTAGTATAGAACTAGAATTGATTCCATGCAAACAAATAAGAATAAATAAAATAAAATTTTGTTGTTGTTGAAAAGTTACTGGTAAATATCAAAAAAAAAATAACTTGTCAAAATTACAAAAAAAACAAATTAAGAACAATTAATACAAAAGAAATAGCAAGAAAACAAAAAAGGCTAAAACAGAAACTGTTTTGCTTAAAACCCTAAGTAAAAATATATAAAAAAATTGAAACTTAAACTACAGAAAGATATGATCAATAGGAAACAGTAGCAAAAAGAATTAATTTAAAAGCTATTTTTAAACTCCCGGTATAAGCAAAATAAGCTTTAATTCAAATCTGATCTAACTCAATTTTTATAAATCCAAACATAGACAAATTATATATCTACAGAAACTACATAACATTTTTGATCCAACTCAAAAAGAATCACCTAATTCGGAGTTATAGACTAATAGATATGAATTTTCTAAGATTGCAATTTTCTGAAAAAACTGCAATACGGGATTTCGTGAATCTCACCATGGGTGACAGAGAGGAAGAACTCCGGCGAGGTAGCGGCTCCGGCTAGGTGGGGAGGTCGCCGGCAGGGGTGGGGGTGCGATGGAGGAGGGTGGCGGCGAGCTAGGGAAGTCGCGGGAGGTGGTGCAAGGGGGGCTGGAGGTGGCGCAGGGGCGACAGGGGAGAGCTCTGTGGTGTGTTCTTGACAGGGAAAAGGGGAGGTGGTGGAGAGATGCTACGGGCAGGGGAACGGGGCATTTCTCGAGGGGAATGGAACGAGGAGGACGAGGGGATCCTTTATAGGGGCGAGGGAGGTGCTGGGAGGGAAGGAGCTTCGCGAATCCCGGAGAAAAAATTTGGGAGGAAGCTTCCTGGTGCGTGGCCATGGCAGAGAAAGAAAGAACGAGGGGAGGAAGAAGAAGGTGAGTTATGGGCCTGATTTGTTTCCTAAAGTGGCCCAGGGACTTTCCTAAAACAAAGATCTCTTTCCATATTTATTAAAACGGAATTAAAACTATTAAAAGTAAATGGAATATTCCTCGGAATATAGGGGTAATATATATTAAAATTTTCAGAAAAATAAATCCAAAAAGGTGGGCATTTTTCCACTACCAAAATAAATACTTCAAAAAATGTTTTTTAGAAAATCCCTAAATGCTTTATTTCTTTTTGCAAATATTTTCTCAAATAAATCTTGGGTTTCATAGCTCAAATATTTCAAAGAATATCCCCGGGTTTTGGAGGGTCATGTTTCTCCTCTCTTTTTCTTGCTTGACAAGATATGGTTCCGGCATTCCGTGAGTGAGGAAGAAACAAAATGCAAAGCAAAATCGAGAGGAATTCCAACGCCACCTTGATTCAAATTCTTTACAGTTGAAGAAGTCATGCTATCTCCTCTCGCTGATTTTAAAAAAAAAGATGAATTTGAATTCACAGGAAAAAGGGGAAAGCCATTTTATTCCCTCTCATTCAAAAGTTTTTGAAAAAATTTCAAATTTCACTCAAGATTTCAATCACTCAAGCGAACAAACAATCAATCTAATAATTTTATTAACATTCCAAAATTTGGGATGTTACAATCAAGTGTTGATGGTCAATAAGACCACCAGTTTCAAGAAGGGCAAGGGTAAGAAGAACTTCAAGAGAGAAGGCAAAGCCTTTGCCGCGCCCGGTAAGCCAGATGCCGGGAAGAAGAAAAAGAATAGACCCATGCCTGAGACTGAGTGCTTCTACTCCAAGGGAAAAGGTCACTGGAAGCAGAACTGCCCCAAGTACTTAGCGGACAAGAAGGCCGGCAACGTTAAAGGTATATATGATATACATGTTACTGACGTGTACCTTACCAGCGCTCGTAGTAGCTCCTGGGTATTTGATACCGGTGTTGTTGCTCACATTTGCAACTCAAAGCAGGAACTGCGGAATAAGCAGAGGCTGGCCAAGGACGAGGTGACGATGCGCGTCGGGAATGGCTCCAAGGTCGATGTGATCGCCATCGGCACGCTACCTCTACATCTACCGTCGGGATTAGTTTTAAACCTTAATAATTGTTATTTAGTTCCAGCTTTGATCATGAACATTGTATCAGGGTCTTGCTTAATGCGAGACGGCTACTCATTTAAGTCAGAGAATAATGGTTGTTCTATTTATATGAGTGATATGTTTTATGGTCATGCTCCGCTGGTGAATGGTTTATTCTTCATGAATCTCGATCGTGATGTTACACATATTCATAGTGTGAATACCAAAAGATGCAAAGTTGATAATGATAGTCCCACATACTTGTGGCACTGCCGCCTTGGTCATATCGGTGTTAAGCGCATGAAAAAGCACCATATTGATGGACTGTTATAGTCTCTTGACTTTGAATCATTTGACACATGCGAACCGTGCCTCATGGGCAAGATGACTAAGACTCCATTCTCAGGAATAATGGAGAGAGCAACCGACTTATTGGAAATAATACATACTGATGTGTGTGGTCCAATGAACATTGACGCTCGCAGTGGCTATCAATATGTTCTCACTCTCACCGATGATTTGAGTAGGTATGGGTATATCTACTTGATGAAGCAAAAATCTGAAACGGTTGAAAAGTTCAAGGACTTTGAGAATGAGGTTGAGAATCAACGTCACAGAAAATTAAAGTGTCTACAATCTGATCGTGGAGGAGAATATTTGAGTCACGAGTTTGGCACACACCTAAGGAAGTGTGGAATTGTTTCACAACTGACGCCTCCTGGCACACCGCAATGTAATGGAGTATCTGAACGTCGTAATCGCACTTTATTAGATATGGTACGATCTATGATGTCTCTTACTGACTTACCGCTATCATTTTGGGGATACGCATTGGAAACTGCAGCATTCACTTTAAATCGGGCACAGTCTAAATCCATTGAGACGACACGATATGAACTATGGTTTGGCAAGAAACCTAAGCTGTCGTTTCTTAAAGTTTGGGGCTGTGATGCTTATGTGAAGAAACTTCAACCAGAGAAACTCGAACCAGAGCGGAGAAATGCGTATTCATAGGATACCCTAAGGAAACTATTGGGTATACCTTCTATCTTAGATCCTAAGGTAAAACCTTTGTTGCCAAGAATGGATCCTTTCTAGAGAAAGAGTTTCTCTCAAAAGAAGTAAGTGGGAGGAAAGTAGAACTTGATGAGGTAATTACACCCCCTCTCGAACCGGAGAGCAGCGCAGCGCGGGAAATTGTTCCTGTGGCGCCTACGCCAACTGAAGAGGAAGTTAATGATAATGATCATGAAGCTTCAGATCAAGTTACTACTGAACCACGAAGGTCCACAAGGGTATGTTCCGCACTAGAGTGGTACGGCAACCCTGTGATGGAAATCATGTTGTTAGACAACGGTGAACCTTCGAACTATGAAGAAGCAATTACGGGCCCGGATTCCAACAAATGGCTTGAGACCATGCAATTCGAGATAGGATCCATGTATGAGAACAAAGTATGGACTTTGGTGGACTCGCCCGATAATCGGCGAGCCATAGAAAATAAATGGATATTCAAGAAGAAGACTGATGCAAACGGTAATGTGATCGTTTACAAAGCTCGACTTGTCGCAAAGGGTTTTCGACAAATTCAAGGAGTTGACTACGATGAGAATTTCTCACCCGTAGCGAAGCTGAAGTCAGTCTGAATCATGTTAGCAATTGCCGCTTTTCATGATTATGAAATTTGCCAAATGGACGTCAAAACAGCGTTCCTTAACGGGTATCTTAAGGAAGAGTTGTATATGATGCAACCAGAAGGTTTTGTCGATCCTAAGAGTGCTAACAAAGTATGCAAGCTCCAACGCTCCATATATGGGTTGGTGCAAGCATCTCGGAGTTGGAACATTCGCTTTAATGAGGTGATTAAAGCGTTTGGGTTCATACAGGTCTATGGAGAAGCCTGTCTGTACAAGAAAGTGAGTGGGAGCTCTGTAGCTTTCCTCATACTGTATGTGGATGACATACTATTGATGGGGAATAATATAGAGTTATTGGAGAGCATGAAGGCCTACTTGAACAAGAGTTTTTCAATGAAGGACCTTGGAGAAGCTACATACATATTAGGCATCAAGATCTATAGAGATAGATCGAGACGCCTCATAGGTCTTTCACAAAGTACATACCTTGACAAGATATTGGAGAAGTTCAACATGGAAAACTCAAAGAAGGGGTTCTTACCAGTTTTGCAAGGTGTGAGATTGACTAAGACTCAGTCACCGACCGCGGCAGCAGATAGAGAGAAGATGAGTATTGTCCCATACGCTTCAGCGTGGGCTCTCTAATGTATGCCATGATGTGTATCAGACCTGATATAAACCTTTCCATAAGTTTGGTAGGGAGGTACCAAAGTGATCCCGGTATGGAACACTGGACAGCGGTCAAGAATACCTTAAGTACATGAAAAGGACTAAGGAGATGTTTATCGTTTATGGAGGTGATGAAGAACTCATCGTAAAGGGTTACGCCGATGCTAGCTTCGACACAGATCCGGATGACTCTAAGTCACAAACCGGATACATGTATGTTTTCAATGGTGGGGCAGTGAGTTGGTGCAGCAGCAAGCAAGCGTCATGGCAGCATCTACATGTGAAGCGGAGTACATAGCTGCTTCAGAAGCGGCTCATGAAGGGATTTGGATGAAGGAGTTCATCACCGACCTTGGAGTGGTTCAAAGCACGTCAGGTCCAATGACACTCTTCTGTGATAACACTGGAGCCATTGCCCTAGCCAAGGAGCCCAGATTTCACCAGAAGACCAAGCACATCCAACACCGCTACAACTCCATCCAGGACCAGGTCGAGAGAGGAGTAATAGATATTTGTAAAGTACACACGGATCTGAACATTGCAGACCCGTTGACTAAACCTCTTCCTAGAGCAAAGCATGATTAACACCACAATGCTATGGGTGTTCGATTCATCACAATGTAACTAGATTATTGACTATAGTGCAAGTGGGAGACTGTTAGAAATATGCCCTAGAGGCAATAATAAAATGGCTATCATCATATTTCCTTGTTCATGCTATAATTGTATTAACACGAAACAATAATACATATGTGAATAAATAGATCACAATGTGTCCCTAGCAAGCCTCTAGTTGGCTAGCTCGTTGATCAATAGATGATCATGGTTTCCTGATCATGGACATTGGATGTCATTGATAACAGGATCACATCATTAGGAGAATGATGTGATGGACAAGACCCAATCCTAAGCGTAGCACTAGATCGTGTTGTTCGTATGCTAAAGCTTTTCTAATGTCAAGTGTCTTTTCCTTCGACCGTGAGATTGTGCAACTCCTGGATACCGTAGGAGTGCTATGGGTGTATGAAACGTCACAACGTAACTGGGTGACTATAAAGATGCACTACGGTTATCTCCGAAAGTGTCTGTTGGGTTGGTACGAATCGAGATCAGGATTTGTCACTCCGTGTGACGGAGAGGTATCTTTGGGCCCACTCGGTAGAACATCATCATGAGCTCAATGTGACTAAGGAGTTAGTCACAGGATGACGTGCTACGGAACGAGTAAAGAGACTTACCTGTAACGAGATTGAACAAGGTATTGGTATACCGACGATCGAATCTCGGGCAAGTTCTATACCGACAGACAAAGGGAATTGTATACGGGATTGATTGAATCCTTTACATCGTGGTTCATCCGATGAGATCATCGTAGAACATGTGGGAGCCACCATGGGTATCCAGACCCCACTGATGGTTATTGGTCGGAGAGATGTCTCGGTCATGTTTGCATGCCTCCCGAACCCATAGGGTCTACACACTTAAGGTCCGATGACGCTAGGGTTATAGGGAATTGTTATACGAGGTTACCAAAGGTTGTTCGAAGCCCCGTAGGAGATCCCGAACGTCACGAGGAGCTCCGGAATGGTCTGGAGGTAAAGTTTGATATATAGCATGGATTGGTTTGGACGCCGGAAATGTTTCGGGCACCACCGGCAAAGTGTCGGGACCATCGGAAGGGTTCCGGAGGCCCACCGGGAGAGGCCACCAGCCCCAGGAGGCTACATGGGCCAAGTGTGAGAGGGAACCAGCCCATGGGTGGGCTGGTGCGCCCCCCACACCCAGCCCGTGGCGCCTAAAAGGGGGAAAGGGGGAACCTTAGCGCAGGTGGGCCTAAGGCCCACCAAGGGGTGCGCCACCCCCTCCTCCCCTCCTCCCGCCACACCCTTCCCCATCTAGGGCTGCCCCCCCCCCACTTAGGGATGGAAACCCTAAAGGGGGCACCACCCTCCCTTCCCCCTATATATAGCGGGGGTTTTGGCCATTGGAGACATAGTTTTCCATCTCTCTCTCGGCGCAGCCGTGCTCTTCTTCTTCCTCCTCTCCCATGGTGCTTGGCGAAGCCGTGCCAGGAGACCTCGTCTCTCCATCGACATCACGCCGTCGTGTTGCCGGAGATCTTCCCCAACCTCTCCCTTCTCCTTGCTGGATCAAGGTGCGGGAGACGTCACCGGGCTGCACGTGTGTTGAACACGGAGGTGCCGTGGTTCGGCACTAGATCGGAATCACACCGCGATCTGAATCGCCGCGAGTATGACTCCATCAACCACGTTCTAGCAACGCTTCCGCTTAGCGATCTTCAAAGGTATGAAAATCCACTCACCCTCTCTCGTTGCTGGTCTCTCCATAGGAAGATCTGAATATGGCGTAGGAAAATTTTGAATTTATCCTACGTTACCCAACAGGGACAAGTTCCATATTTGTGTTGTTGCCACTAAGGATAAAACGAAGGGGTTTATTCATATTGGTTGATTTTACTTTGTCTACATCAAGTCATCGTTCTCCAAGCATTACTCTGTTTGTCATGAACTTAATACGTAGAGAGGCAAGCGTAGAAGCGATCTTGAAGTGGAGTAATACTAGTAGGTGTAGGCAAGAGTCGGCCTATTTGCTTATGGACGAGATGCCTATATAGACATGATTATTGCTCTGAAAATGACATAACTATCCGCTTTTCTGTCAACTACAAATCACTAATTTGTTTACCCGTCGTATGTTGATTTCATGAGAGATGCCACTAGAGAACACTATGGCCCCCGGGTCTATTCACTTATATATTCTAAAAACTTACATTTTCCTCTATGTTCTTATTTGTATTTTATTTTATTTTGCAATTTACAATTCTCAACAATTATCTACACACCTCATTTGATTGCACATAACGAGACCAAGGGATTGACAACCCTCTTGCCCGCATTTGGTGGAAGTTGTTTGCTCTTTTGTGTGCATCCACTAAAGACGGTTAGAGATTGATAGTCCTATTGGCTCGATAAACCTTGGTTTCTTAATTGAGGAAATACTTACCCGTATTGTGCTGCAATTACCCATCCCTCTTCACAAAAACCCAACGCAGATCAAGCAACATGATGAAATAGTGCGCCAAATAGAGGTTGAGGATCTTCTTGAGGGAAGAGGGAAAAACTAACTAACCTTGCAAGACCCGGTGACACACGATCAGGATCACATCATAAAACATTGTGTCGTCTTATTGAGATTTGGAATCTAGTTTTAAAAGTATTACAAAATTTACACAATGATCGATGCAGATAAAGACGACGATGGCGACTCCCACCTCCTGCCTCCTGCACTGGCGACTCCATGGCGATCTGGACTTCTAGACGGCGTACTCCTCCATCGCTCAGTGCATCATCTCAGGTGCACCGCCACAATCACGTACGTGCTTTCTCATGGCTTGCATGGGTGGCTCCATGTTGGATCTGGATTTCTCCCCTGGTGCAACTTTTGCGGATAAAGTTTTCTACTCCTATGGCTTCTCTGTACACCCGATGCATCGTCGTCGACCTTTCATCATGGTGGTATATTTTGGTCATCATACTATTTGTCTCACCGAGGATTCACTAGCTATGGCGCTGGAGTGTGCCATTGGGGGCTCCGCCATTGATCTTATGGTGACGAAGATCACAGACTCGGTTTTCTCCTTCCTGGTTTCTTGCAAACAAGTTGGTTTACATATCTTGGATTTACGTTCTTACAAGTGCTCCAGTGTTACATGTTTCTTTCATTTATGGGGTAATGGTGGCCCGAATTGGAACCGGGAATTTTCTCTATGGAAGAAACAATGTGATGATGAATGGGTTTTGGTCAGCCCCTCTAAGCGACGAGCTACACGAGGTCTAATGGCAATGCGTTCCAAGCCAGGAAAATCATGTTTAAAATCTGGATCATCTACATGTAAGAAGCTCTCTTTTGCAACCCTCCAACAATATGAGGTTTGCAAGGGTTATCGATGTCCTATCACGCAGGATGAATTGTTGACTTTACAAACTGCTGGTTATTCTGTTCCACTACAGGAGCGTGTCATCATCAGTGCACCACCGCCGGTTGAACTCCAGTGGACGACGGCGACACCTCATATTACTTTTGGCACAGTTTGTCAGCCGACGTCATCTCCCGGGTTGTACGGCAAAGGAGAAAATATCACCGTGATTGATGGGATTTCTCCCTCTCATTGCGCTCATCGGGTGACACCCCCACCCTCAAGCGGGATTTCAAAATATGTGGATTTCTCAAGGATGGATAATTTTAACTCCGGGCCTGCTTCTGCTAAACCTAATGGGCCATCGGTGAGCTCTCCTTTGATGGGTCCAGAATTTCCTTCCTCACAAGAAGCCCACCAGCAATTTGACGAGCTGATCAACGGCATGGTTCATGGGATATTTTCCTGCACGATCTGCTCTGAACATGGGTATCTAGCCCCCAATTGCACGTCGCTGATATGCTCCTCCTGTGGCTATGTGTGCCATTCCAAATCTAACTGTGCTTCTTTTATGCATGATAATTGTCTTACTTGGAAACGTAAGAGCCCCACCACCTCCCGTGTCGCCAATTTCTCGAGAACCTCTGTTGTTCTTGGGGAAGCCGCACAGCCTGCCGAATAGTTCCTGCCTGTCCTATCACACTCATCGCCTCCCAGGACTCCATCAGAGACACCGCCATTGACGCCTCCTCCACCTGCAACTCTCCCTGACATGGCCAACTTCGAGCTCGACCCTGAGCGGTTTGTGCCTCCGGGCCATAACATCATCAATGGAGGCCCTGACCGCCTCCCGTGGACGTTCATCAGGTCGGTAAACCCCATTGCCTACAGACATGAATAGTATGTCATCGCCAAGGTCATGCCTGCCCCCTGCTGATCAAGTCGCTCAGGTACGGCAGGAGGTTGTTGATCTTCTACACAACCTCGGCTTTCATGTCCGCTCTTCTCAACCATGGATTGAGGGGGTAGGTTTATTTGAACTTAGGGATGTTGGAGAGAGCTTTTCTGCTGCTCGGATGGTTCCCCAAGCTATGGGGGATGACACTTTTGTCAGATGCATGCGGCACAATGAGGGAGTAGGATTTAGAGGGGCTGCCGGCTTTTGTCAGGGTTGTTTGATATTTTAGGTGTTCCTTTGGATTACCGCAATACTAATGATCTTCGGGCTGCGGTTAGTACTTTTGGGGAATTTCATCATTGGGTCAGTGATGATCCATATCTTGTCCGCTCCATCGTCTTTGCATCTTTCCCAGATGATAATCTGGTGCCCCGCAGTGTCACTTTTTCAGAATATGCTGCTTGGGGTGGGGCGAGGGTTTCTTAGTTTGCACCTCTGTTCATCTTGGGTGCGGGTTTTGCTGAGCAAATGTCGAATGATGAGGACCCTATGCCCCTCGATGGCAATCCCCATCCACTGCCAGGACAGTTGGAGCAGAACAACATGATGTTCGCTCTTCTGCCATACCCAGCGCTGGGCTGGAATGTTGTGTTGCCGCCACCACCACCCCCAATGCCTGAGCCACTGGCTCAACACGATGATGGCGGTTGGGTCTGGCCCCCTGAAGCTCCTATGGAGGAACCCGTTGCCCCGGAACACGACCAGGAGTCCATGGTCATTGATCAGCCAACTTCTTCTGACTCTGTTCAGGAGATTGTGGTGGTTGATCCTCAACCGGCCGATGTTGACGCCGCTGCAGAGGATGATGCGGCAGGTGAGGAGGCGGCTGATGATGATGTTGTGGACGCTCCTGGCTCTCCTAATGGGGGCAATGCTGCTGCGGAGGAGGCTGCCAAAGACATGGCCCCTGACGAGGAGGATGCTGAGGAGGAAGTTGAGGATTTGAATCCTCTCGCGATTGTTCCTTACCAGCAGCCCCTGTTCCGATCTGATCAGCTGATGATCGGAGCAGTTCAGGTTGCCTATGGACATTCGCTACCGCCGGTTGTATATTGGACACGCTCCTTTCAAGCGCTAATGGGGTTTTTCACCTCCAAGGATGTTCCTAGTCACCTCGCCATGCCTGCAGCCATGCCAATTGTGCTTCCCAAGCGCTCCTGGTCATTGGCTTTTGATGAAGATAGCACTGAACCTCGCATCGTCTACCACGACAACACCTGTGTTCCTGCTCCTGAGGTAACGGCTTCATCCGATAGCATTTGTGCTCCATCACGTGAATTGTTCTCCTTTGTGACTCCGACTGTCCCGAAGCGGGGGCCTGCTACTTCTGGAGCTTGCATTGGTTTTTCCCTTGAAGGGGAAAGGGTGATGTAGCAAAGTAGTGATAAGTATTTCCCTCAGTTTGAGAACCAAGGTAGCAATCCAGTAGGAGTATCAAGATGAGGCAACAAGGCACCTGCGCAAAAACAAACAAACTTGCACCCAACACGATAAAGGGGTTGTCAATCCCTTTACGATTACTTGCAAGGTGAGATCTGATAGTGATAATAGGTAAATATAAATAAATAAATAAAAGTGCAGCAAGGTATTTTTGGTATTTTTGTATGTAAATCTGAATATATAATGTGTAAAATAGACCCGGGGGCCATAGTGTTCACTAGAGGCTTCTCTCATGATAGCAAGTATTATGGTGGGTGAACGAATTACTGTCGAGCAATTGATAGAATCATGCAAAGTCATGACGATATCTAAGGCAATGATCACACATATAGGCATCATGTCCGAGAAAAGTCGACCGATACTTTCTGCATCTACTACTATTACTCCCCACATCGACCGCTATCCAGCATGCATCTAGTGTATTAAGTTCATAACAAACAGAGTAACGCCTTATGCAAGATGACATGATCTAGAGGGATAAATTCATGCAATATGATATAAACCCCATCTTTTAACCCTTGATGGCAACAACATGATGTGTGCCTCGCTACCCCTTCTGTCACTAGGTGAGGACACTGCACGGTATGAACCCAAAACCAAGCACTTATCCCATTGCAAGAATTACAAATCAAGTTGGCCAAACAAAACCCATAACTCGAAGAGAATTACAAGGATACGAAATCATGCATATAAGAAATCAGAGGAGACTCAAATAATATTCATAGATAATCTGATTGTAAATCCACAATTCATCGGATCTCGACAAACACACCGCAAAAGAAAGTTGCATCGGATAGATCTCCATGAAGATCATGGAGAACTTTGTATTGAAGATCCAAGAGAGAGAAGAATCCATCTAGCTACTAGCTATGGACCCGAAGGTCTATGGTGAACTACTCACTCATCATGAGAGAGGCAATGGTGTTGATGAAGAAGCCCTCCGTGTATGAATCCCCCTCCGGTAGGGCACCAGAACGGTCCCTAGATGGGATCTCGCGGAAACAGAAGCTTGCGGCGGCGAAAAAGTATTTTCGTGGCTCTCTTCGTTGGTTTGGGGATTTTAGGGAATTTATAGGCCAAAGACGTAGGGCAAAGGAGGCACAAGGGGCCCACGAGCCTGCTAGGCGCCCCCCTGGGGCGCGCCTAGGGGGCTCGTGGCCTCCTCCGTGGCCCTCTACCTTGGTTCTCAAGTCTTCTGAATCCCTTCTGTTATGGAAAAAATCATCCCAAAGGTTTTATTACGTTTGGACTCCGTTTAATATTCTTATCTGAAAAAGGCCAAAAACACGGAAAAAACTGAAACTGTCACTAGGCAGTGAGTTAATAGGCTAGTCCCAAAAATGATATAAAATAGCATATAAATGCATATAAAACATCCCAAGTTGATAATATAATAGCATGGAACAATCAAAAATTATAGATACATTGGAGACGTATCAGGGCCACGCAAGAAGGTCATGCCCATTGTGGACTCCTCGGTACGTCGTTGTACAAGGGGGTCAATCAAGGGAGATGGTTTCAAGCCGGTGCTGCAGGAGCTCCCAATGCATGTGAACAAGAAGAGGAAGCCAAGAGCAAAACCCCTGGACACCCTGGAGGTTCAGGCAACACCGTCTTCATCACAGGAGGAGGCTCTCCCGCCTGAGACTCTTGTGCGTGTAATTCAGGCGGTGGTCCACAGCCTTGGCATTGCACCAGAGAAGCTGTCAAAGGATCGTCTTATGGAGGATCCTGATGTTCCCAAGCCTGCACCTGTTGATGATTAAACTACGACTTATGTATCTATGTTCTTATTGTTGTCCGGTTTATTTTGCTACCTATGGTTGTGTTTCACAGCCGTCAGAACTTTGGATGCGTGGGTTATTATGTAACTCCGCTTTTACTTCTTTACATACTTGCTATGGATAGTCGATCTACGAGAAGCTGGCGTGTTCTTTGCTGGAATGTGCGTGGATTAAATTCTGATTCGCGAAAAGAGCGGTTAGAAACAAAATTGATGAAAGCATGGCTATGGTTGTTTGTCTTCAAGAAACCAAAATGCAACATATTGACTTTCAGACTGTTAGGAGGTTTTGCCCCAAAAGATTTGATCAATTTGCTTACATCCCCTCGCGTGGCGCCTCTGGTGGATTGATCACCCTTTGGAACTCCTCAGTTTTAACTGGCACTCTGGTTCAAATGCAGAATTTTGGTTTAATTGTGTCATTCATCTCCAATAACACATCTGAGGCCTAGACTGTGGTAAATGTATATGTCCCTTGTCAGGGAGAAGCTCGAGACCAATTTGTCAGCTGGCTATACCATCTTAATATTCCTGCGAATGATGATTGGATGCTGCTTGGAGATTTCAATTTTATTCGATCCCCTTCCAATAGAAATCTCCCTGGTGCTGATGTGAATGACATGTTCATTTTTAATGAGATCATCGGCCACCTGGGTCTTCTGGAATTGCCCCTCATAGGTAGGTCTTTCACTTGGTCCAACATGCAAGACTCACCCCTCCTGGAGCAGCTGGATTGGTTCTTCACTTCTGCTAATTGGATATCATCCTATCCCCTGACTCAAGTCCTGCCTTTAGCAAAGTCTGCATCTGATCATGTTCCATGTGCGGTGACAGTCAACACCTCCATCCCTAAATGTAACCTTTTCAGGTTTGAAAATTATTGCGTTGAGATGGATGGTTTTCTGGAATGTGTACAACAGTCTTGGCAGACCCCTTCCAGGAAAGGTCACATCTCTACCATCATCATGGATAAGTTTAAACACCTGAGACAGGCCCTGAAGAGATGGCAGACTGGTCTTTCCAAACTAAAAACACTTATTAATAAGTGCAATCAGGTGGTGCTATGTCTGGATGACCTTGAGGAGCTAAGACCCCTTTTTAGACCTGAAGCTAATTTCACACTGATTGTCAAACTTCATCTAGATCATCTGCTGCATTTGCAATTCTTGTACTGGAAAAAGAGAGCTACCATCAGGTTCATCCAGGTGGGGGAGGAAAAATACTAATTTTTTTCATGCCATGGCTACTGAAAGATACAGAAGAAACTCCATATCATCTCTTAAGTTGGAAGATGGATTTGTTATCACTGATCATGAGCAGATTGCTGGATGCTTTTGGTCTTCCTTCAAAAACAGAATGGGTTCTTCTCAAGGAATCAACTTGGCATTTGATCTACTATCTCTCATTCCAAGAGTGGATGGGCTTGATGTTTTGACACTGCCTTTCACTAATGATGAAATGGATAGGGCTGTCAAAGAAATGCCCACTGATAAGGCACCTAGTCCAGATGGTTTCAATGGTCTTTTTTTAAGAAATGTTGGCATATTATTCGTTCTGATTTCTATCAGCTTGCACCTGACTTTCATGCAGGGATAGCCAAGTTGGAAAATATGAACTCCTCTTATATCACTTTGATACCCAAAAAGATATCCTCTGAACAAGTTGGTGATTTCAGACCTATCCCACTCACTAGTATGGGTATTAAATTCCTCTCCAAGATGGTTGCCAACAGGTTGCAGTTGCATATCATGAAATGTATCCATAAAAATCAGTATGGTTTCATCAAGTCGAGAACCATACAAGATTGTGTTGGATGGACCCTGGAATATTTGCATCAATGTCACCAATCCAAACAACCAATTGTCATCCTCAAGCTTGATTTTGAAAAGGCTTTTGACTCTGTGGAACATGAATTCATCTTTCAGATCCTCAAGCACAAAGGTATCAATGCTAAGTGGATTTTATGGACACAGCAGTTGCTCAGTTCTGGTTCCTCCTTTGTCCTTCTCAATGGAGTCCCTGGTAAAAAAATTATGTGCAAAAAAGGGGTCAGGCAGGGAGATCCCATGTCCCCTCTCCTTTTTGCCATTGCTGCTGATTTTCTCCAAACATCGGTCAATCAGTTGTTGCAGGATGGCCTCATCCAGCTGCCAATACCCTGCGATGACAAAGACTTTCCAATTGTTCAATATGCAGATGACACACTCATTATTTTGCCTGTTGTCGAGTCTCACCTACTAGAATTCAAAAAGATGCTCCTGCTTTTTTCCCAATCCACAGGTCTTCAAGTAAACTATCACAAGTCTGCTTTGTTGCCCATTAACATTGATCAAGGACAGCTTCAGACACTTGCTGCCTCTATTGGTTGTAAGGTTGGATCTTTACCTTTCACCTATCTCGGTTTGCCTCTTGGGACAACAAGACCAAGAATTATTGATCTAATGCCCTTGGTTGACAATATGGAAGGAGAATTTCTGCTAGCTCCTGCTTCCTGGCTCAGGGGGGAGATTGCAATACCTAAATTCTGCCTTGTCCTCTGTTCCCATCTTTTTCCTCTGCAGTTTGGATATACCACCAGGGATTCTTAAACAGTTGGAAAGGATACAGAGACAGTGTTTGTGGAGGAAAAATGGACAAGACCATGCCCCTTCCCTTGCTGCTTGGAATTTAGTATGCAGACCAAAAATGAAGGGGGGTTTGGGCATTATAAATCTGTCTGTCCAGAATGAAAACATGTTGCTTAAACATGCAGACAAGTTCTTGAACAAGGCTTATATACCCTCGGTGCATTTAATTTGGAACACATATTATCATACCACAGTTCCTCAGGGTACCACCCTCTGTGGCTCCTTTTGGTGGACGGATATCTGGAAAAAATTGGATAACTACAAAGCTGTCACATATGTACAACCCAACAGGGGAGACACTTTTCTCTTTTGGTCAGATTCCTGGGCAGTAGGAGATTCTACAATGCCTCTAGCTGTTCGGTTCCAAAGATTGTTCTCCTTTGTCATTGACACATTCTACACTGCTGAGGAAGTGCTCCAGGCTCACCAAGCTGGCACTTTGATCAACATGTTCCACCTGCCTCTATCTGACAAGGCCCATCAAGAGTAGGATTCAGTCACCTCTTTACTTCATAATCTTGATAATGATCCAACCTACAATGATATTTGGTTGTGGAATAGTGATGGTAAATCTTATACTGCCAAGAAATATTATGTTCATGTGCACCTGACCATTATTCCCAACCCAGTTCTTGGGTGGATATGGAAAAGTTGTTGCACAATGAAAATCAAGATGTTTGTCTGGATGCTCATCATGGACAGGCTCAACACACAAGACATGCTGGAAAGAAGGCACTGGAAGATGTCTGAGTCAAATCTCTGTATTCTTTGTCATCCTAGAATCAAAGAGGATAGAGATCATCTCTTCTTTAACTGCCTCTTCACCAACAGGGTATGGACTTATGTCCAGATCTCATGGCAGGGTCATTCTATGTGGACCACTTCACTGTCAGCGAGAAAGGAGTTTCATCATCCTTTTTTCGCTGAAGTTGTGTTTACTGCCTACTGGAATATTCGGACAGTTCGAAATGCGAGAATCTTCAACAATGAGAGACCACGTTTTAGTAAATGGAAAACTGGTTTCATTCACAATATATCCCTTTTAGCTCACAGGATTAAGGCTAGATTTAGGTATGATCTACTTCCGTGGATATCTTTTTTACCTCCTTGAGGTTTGTACCCTTCCCACCCCCTCCTCATTTGTACATCCCAACCCTCTCTCATGTACATATAATCTGTTAATGGAATAAAAGAAAAGTTGTGGGGTGTTTCCCTACAGTAGCTTGTCAACAAAAATGATCGACGCAGATAATGTTTCCCAAAGAAACATAGCCACGGGGTTGATAAAACACATGGAGTCCTTTGAATTTGTTCTCATATTGCATCTTATGATTAGATTATTCGACAAGACTAACAATGTGTCACAATGCTTGCAAATGAAAAATCAGCATATTGTACGTGATGTTGGATTGATTAAAACCACGTTGGAGGATATTCAAGAGATAAGGAAAAATGGTGTGGATGAGCTCTTTAAAGAGGTAACAGACTTCTATCTCAAATACAACATTATAGTGCCAAATATGGAAGATACAAGAGCTACTAATGGGGCTTCAAGGACTTGGCGTGGGCAATTGGTAACTGATACGTCTCCAACGTATCTATAATTTTTTATTGTTCTATGCTGTTATGTTATCATTCTTGGATGTTTTATAATCATTTTATAGCAATTTTATATCAGTTTTTGGGACTAAACTATTGATATAGTGCCTAGTGCTAGTTGTTGTTTTTTAATTCATAGAAAATCCATATGAGATGAGGTCCAATTGCCACCAAACTTTATGGAGTTTTTTGGACAAAAAGGAAACTTGGGGGCTACGATTGAGCAGCAGCCGATGCCCAGGGCGGCAGTAGACACCACGGTGCGCCAAAGGCCCCTCGTGCGGCATGGTGTCTAGCAGGGACCTCTAGAAGCTTTTCCACCACCTCTGAGCTCTATAAATACACCAATATTCTAGAAACCCTAGAGGATTCGACGAAAAATCGTTTCAACCGCCGCAAGTTCCAGAGGCACGAAAACCAATCTAGAGCCTTTTGTAGAGAAGAACACGATCATGGATGGGTTCAACATCTTCATTGGTGTTCCTCCCATGATGTGTGATTAGTTCATATCAGACCTACGGGTCCGTAGGCAGTAGCTAGATGGCTTTCTCTCTCGTTTTGTTTCTCAATACAATGGTCTCTTGGAGATCCATATGATGTAACTCTTTCTTTCGCGGTGTGTTTGTTGGGATCCGATGAATTTTGAGCTTATGATCACATGTATGAAAACATATTCATGCTTGATTATTATAGCCTCGTATTTCTTTTCCGATATTTGGTTTTTGTCTAGCCAACTTGATCCTTTATCTTGCAATGGGAAGAGGTGCTTTGTGATGAGTTCGATCTTGCAGTGCTCAATCTCGGTGATAGAAAGAGACATGACACGCATGTATTGTTGTCATTAAGGATAAAACGATGGGGGTCTATTCCTACATGAATAGTTCTTGTCTACATCATGTCGTCATTCTTAAGGAATTACTCCATTTCTCCATGAACTCAATACACTAGATGCATGCTGGATAGCGATCGATGTGTGGAGTAACAGAACTAGATGCACGCAAAAGTCGGTCTATTTATTTTTGACATGATGCCTATATACATGATCATTGTCTTGAATATAGTCATAATTATTTCCTTCTCTATCAGTTGCCCAACAGTACTTTGTCTACCCACCGCTTGCTATTTTCTTGAGAGAAGCCACTAGTAAAACCTATAGCCCCCGATTCTACTTCACATCATCTATTTGCAATCTCTAATTTGCTATTTGCTTTTCTACTTTATTTGCGCTTTTGTTTTCAGATCTATATTATCAAAAAAACCAAAGATACCTGGTTGCATTCTATTTGCTATGACTCTTTTTTCCATCTATCAATCCATCCTTACTTTACCCACGAGGGATTGACAACCCCTCTACGCGTTGGGTTGTGGGGATTTGCTATCTGTGTGCATGTTCTCCTTACATAGTCTTGTGGATCTTCCTACTCGATTGATACATTGGTTTCTTAATTGAGGGAAATACTTGTCGTCGTTGTGCTACATCACCCTTTAAGCTTGGAGGGAAACCAACGCACTCGCAAGGAGTCAGTAACTCACATCCATCACTTGAAAATTGAAACATTCAATGTGTTGCATGATCAACTTATTGTGGAGTTATCCGCTTTGCCAAAAGGTCTACTCAGTTGCTGAGATGCATTGCTTGTCTTGATCCAAAGAATTCATTTGCCTATTATAGTGAACACAAGCCAGTAGATCTTGCTAATATGTATGTTGATGACTTCTCTACATATGAAGTTACTTTTGTCCTTATAAACCAACTAGACTCATTCATTCGGTAAGCAAGAGTTGAACCATATTTGATGAATTGCAATGATCTTGGTCATCTTGCCATTAATATGGTTAAAACTGATATGCACACAACTTGTCCCTTGTTTTACCATCTTGTTGAGTTAGCATTCATTTTACATGTTGCAACCGCAACAGTGGAAAGAGCATTCTTAGCAGTGAGCATTATCAAGACTGGATCGAGGAACAAAATGGGTGATGATTAGATGCATCATAGAATCATATGTTACATTGAGCGAGATGTATTTGTTAGTATTGGAGAATCAAAGATAATCGAGCGATTTCAAGGTTATCGCACACGTCAAGGCATTTTGCCTCGTCCTAGACGTAAGTTTTCACATTTTACATCTATTATTAACTAGTTTTACCTGCTATATTATGCACTCATTTGCGTTTAAAAATTGATGATTGAAGGTTTAGCTTCTTCTGCTATTGAAGACGTAGTCATGGGAGGCAGAGATCAATCAATACTTTGATTTGGTATCAATCATTTGTATCATCTATCTATTTTACATATTGTCTTTTGATTTGTCTTGGTTTATTAGTTGACCCATCATGGAACAAATTCTGTCATTAAATATTATGTTTGATATCTTATTTGTTATGCAACTTAGATTGCCTTTTGTATGCCTTGAAACTAGTGTTTTTATGGGTAGGTTTTAGCCCTTGGTTTCTCGTCTAGGAAGTCATCCAATCCTAGGTCTAACCCCCTCCTTGGATCATGCCCTAGCAACTCCACTACATTCCACTCCGCCACCCAAACTCTCGTTTGGCAATCTCCCGACCCCATATATATTCGTTCTGACCCCCTCGTCAGATCAAGCCCTAGCAACTCCACTACACTACCCTCGGCCACCCAAACTCCCGTCTAGCGATCTCTCGCCTTCTTCGGCACGGCGGGCAGCGGATTTGTGTCCTACAACTTCAGATCCGTCAATCATGAGCTCATCCCTTGCAGACCCGAGGAGGAGATGGACGTATGGCATGTGCTTCGTTGCTCCCGGGAGGTGGCCATCCGATGACAGCGCTTGGACTCCTTCTGTAGGAAATCCATTGCACCCGCCCAATCGGTGCATGTATCTGTCATCACTACCACACCGAAGGCGGTGTAGTCTGTTTAGCATCCGAATGCAGTAACAAACGTGCAACCTTTCCATTGGCGTGCCAAGCTAGAGGACATACCATGGCCCATGGGCGTCCTTGGAAACAAGCATGGCGTGTCGTGATCCCCGAGTGAGGCAGCAAGCATGGGAGATGTAGGAAGCACTCACGATGGTGGACGTTGGCGAGGCAGAGTCGCATTCTCTCACATTGCTATGGTGAATCAATGCGGACGCCGCAATCTCATCGTGATGGACGTCGACTCCTCCATCATCGACCTCACGTCCACCAGCGCCGTTTGGGTTGCGGGATCTCACTAGGAAGAGTACTAGTATGCCACTTGTTCGAATGCGGGGACTTGTTGTCGGGACCCCGATCCTAAGCCATACAAATCTAGATATCACTTTGCGGCCTCACGCATGGTAAACTCCACGGCTATCACCTTACATTTGCCGTGAACGTTTGCGTCATTTGGCTCACGTATATGAATATGTCATTAGCAATCATATGTCAGAGAATCCTGGTTGACATGACTAGTTATAAACCCAAGTGGCACATCCATACAGGGACATGCATACATAACCAAGCAATGCAGGTGTGGGTCAGCAACTACGTGTAGACGAGTTATAGCAAACTACATGGACTCCATTACACCGTGAGGCATTTATGTCATCAACTCCGTGTAGACAAGTCATAGCAGGCTACACAGACTCCATTACATCTTGTGACATTTCCCCGTAGGGATAGCCATAATAACAAAGAAGGATACACGCTAGTCAATCAATGTGTCCGGAGCAGTAGCAAGCTATCATGGCTCGGTGGAAGCACAAAGAGGTATTTCCCTGTAAAGAGGGTTACAAAAGGTACACAACTAGGTGTCGAATCGCACACATACAATGCATTTCAAAACATACACGCAATATGCATGATATGTGTAGATACAACATGGCATCACAACACAACTCTACGACTGAAAGTGTTATTAAAGACCCATAAGAGCCAACATAGTGTGATATTACAAATAGGGTTCACATGACCCAACACTCAAGTAATACAAGCAACAAGCGGAAACACAACATATCTAAGTACATACATCTACTAAAAGTGACTGGAGGAGCCTGAAAATCTATAACAACCCTCCCAAAGGAACCATACCTCTATGTGGGATTCCCAAGCTAACCCGGTCAACATCGAACTTTGCATAGAAAACCAATAGTGAGACCGAAGTCTCCTCTGCAAAAATATAATTAAGCAACCGTGAGTACAAAGGTACTCGGCAAGACTTACATCAGAACTATCTACATATGCATCATTTTCAACAAAGGGGGTCGTGGATTTTATTGCAACAAGCCAACCTTGACTCTTGGTTAACCTGTACTAGGACCACAAGTACTTTCTTTGAGGCGAGATAGCACACAGAGTCGACATATTCACCACATCAATACACCATTATGGGATAGCGCACACATCTCCCTACGAGAAGGCCATCCATAGTACTCACACTTATCTTACACATTTTAGAGTATCGAGTTCATGTTTTCTATGTACCATATAATTTTCCAAGTAGTGCATATCCACGGACGCGACTATTCGAAAGGATGAATTAACCATGCAGGTGTATACTTCTTCAAACACGCTCTCACCACTTATCACCATATGCACGTTATGCATTTTGTCCACCTTCAAGCGGAAGCACTGGCATGGGCATCGGCCACGACCAAACTAACCACACAAGACTCTAGTCCAGGTTTATTGCCTATTTGAGACTGAACCCGCAAGGAAGTCTGGTCGAAGTTTCCATTACAACCCCAAATGATGTGTACACGGTTCCCAAGCCCACCTCGACGGATGGTTCTATGCTTGGTACACCGAGCCACGGTGCATCTACCGCGCCATAGCCTAGCCCTCTTGTCAGCGCGATGCACGACCGCCAACACATGCTACAAAATAGATAAACTAGTTGCAACTCCTCGATAAGGTAGTATCTTGTCTTGGATAACATACATGAAACTCGGTTCTTAAGGATCCCAATGTATGGTAGTATCTTGTCTTGGATAACATTCAGGAAACTCGGTTCTTAAGGACGGTCCCAATAAGACAACCCACCATGTACTCCTACATGGCCTCTCATTGCTACCTTTACCAAATTGGATTCACACACTTAGCTCTCACACAGCAGGACATGTTCATAACCATTCTGACTCATCGCCCGGATGGATCAGACCCGACACGACTCTAAGCATAGCCCACACAGTAAGCAAGCATGGATGGGTAGACACTTACTACTCAGGCTGAGTGGTTTCAACTATTTATTGTGGCAAATACATGTCATGCAAAGGAATGGGTTCAACTACCGGTAACATGTAACAGTTGAATCGTTGTTGTCCTAATGCAGTAAAAGAGAGCAGGAGCGAGAGAGTGGGTTTATACGAGTATGCTCAAGGGGGGTTGCTTGTGTGTCACTTTTAAAGATAACAGTGAGTCTTCATCGGTGACAAGAATCACAACGTCGGAACCATCTATCGAGGGAGAACAACCACCGACAAACAAGAGGGAAGACATTCAATTCATGCAATGCACAATCAGCTCGATGATATGTCATGTTAAAGCATTGAATTAACCTAATGCAATAGATAATCATATTAAGTCAAGTGAATGCAAATATATATTAAATTCCAACTCCCACATTATTTATCAAATTGTCCTAACCATCACTTTTTTCTTCATATTTTTTCTGATCATTATTCCAACTCCAATATATATTAAATTGGTGATGTTAGCTTGTTAAAACATGCATTAACATGGCATAAACGGATTCTTCATATTTTTTTGATCATTTTTTATATATAATTTATTTTCACCCGAGTTATAGATGATTTTATATAAATTTTAGAAGTTTTAAACATTTTCTAAAGTAAATAAATCATTTAAGATTTATATAAATTCCAGAATTGAGTTATTGCGTTGGCGTGAGGTCACTGTGATGTGAGCATGTCAACATGCTGGTCTACGTCAAACCTAATGTGTGGGGTCACACGTTAGTGGCACGGGAGGTTAACCAGGGTTACTCAAATCTAACTAACCATTCCCTTTGTAAACTTATATAAGAGTGTTTAATCATTAAACGCTCTTATACTCCATCCGTTCCTAAATATAAGACTTTTTAGAGATTACACTATAAACTACATACAGATATACATAGACATATTTTAGAGTATAGATTCAATCATTTTACTCCGTATGTAGTCTTATATTTTGGGACGGAGGGAGTATTAGTTTACAGAGGCAGTATTTAAGAAACGCTAGACCCACCTATCAGTGGGTCAAGGTGTCAACTAATAATTAGTAATTGGTGCTAACCTAATTACCTAACAAGCGGGGCTCATCGAGCAGTGGCTCAGGCCGACGAGGTTGTCGCCGGTGACCACAAAGCGCGAGGGAGCCCACTCAGGATTGAGCTACGAGCGATGAAACGATGAGCTGAGGCCGGCATGAGGTATGCCTTACTCGTGCGCATCCAATAGTGGTGGCGGGGGGCTGTGGGGAGGCTGGAGCTGAGGGTGACGACCACAAATGTGGCGGCCGGATCTCGGGTTCAACCGAACCAAAGCAACGGTACTCGAAAAGGGAAACGGGCGCATATTTCGGCACCCTAGGGGTGCTCAGCACGCCTATGTGCTTGGACGTGAGCGGAAGCAGTTGAAACGTCGGTGACATGGCCGGTGGCTAGGGATCCTCGGGTGCGACGGCTAGGCTAGCTAGAGCTCGAAATCAAGAACAACGTCACTGGGAAACGAATTAGAGGCTCATCGGGGTTCTTCTGGAGCTGATGGCGAGGTCGAGGAAGCTGTGAAGCCGACGAATTTGACGATGAGGGTCGGCGACCATGGCAGGGACGAGGAGCTCGATGCCGACATTTCAGGGCTTCCCGGCTTCCTTCCTTGGGCACGAAAAGGAACCGGAGCACGGGGGTTCTATAGGACATGGTGGCGCGGCAAGGGGTTGCCGATACCATGCAGGCGACGATGACATGACCATAGCGCTCTCGGGCATGACTAGGAGCAGGCGAGAGAGAGAGGGTGAGGGGAAGAATGAGATGGTCAGCGGGGTCAACACGGTTGCGGCGACATTATCCAACTTGTCGCGCTAGCTGGGAGAAGCCACACACGCAGGTGCATGCGGGCGTGCGGCGAGCACCGTGACGAGCTTCTCTTGTGCCTTCTGGCTAGAGGAAGAAGACGCTTGTGCCCCTAGTGGGCTGGGCCTGCTAGGTGGGCTGCACGAGGTAAGATTTCTCTCACCCTCTCTCTCTTTGATTGTGTTTCTATGTATTTTTCAATCTATTTTGATTTAGAAAAATACTAAATCATTTTAAATAAATCCTGAAACTTTTTATGGATGCCTTATGAATTATTTGAGAGTCCCATGTAGAGTTTCAGAATTATTGGAGCATCCAAAAATATAAATAGCATTTAAATGGCTCCAATTCAAATATAGTATGAGTTAAATCAAATATCTAAAAATGTACAATAATTGCGTGCATCATTTTTGGCAAAGGTTTCCCCCTTAATAAAATATCATGGACTTTTTCTAAAGGCCATTTTGAATTCATTGAAAAAGATATTATTGGATCCTAGTCATTCAAAGGGGGGGGGTCATGGTTTAGCAATCCCCATTTCAAGTTTGATGAAATTAGACATTATGCATGGATGGTCACTCAAGCAACTATTTACACACAATTCTAGGGCTGTAATTTTGTTACCCTCCGCCCCCCCCCCCACATTTTGTTACCCTCCACATTTTGTTACACTCAAGCAACTAATTACAATTCTAAGGCTGTAATTTTGGAGCTGAGGGTGACGACCACAAATGTGGCGGCCGGATCTCGGGTTCAACCGAACCAAAGCAACGGTACTCGAAAAGGGAAACGGGCGCGTATTTCGGCACCCTAGGGGCGCTCAGCACGCCTATGTGCTTGGACGTGAGCGGAAGCAGTTGAAACGTCGGCGACATGGCCGGTGGCTAGGGATCCTCGGGTGCGACGGCTAGGCTAGCTAGAGCTCGAAATCAAGAACAACGTCACTGGGAAACGAATTAGAGGCTCATCGGGGTTCTTCTGGAGGTGATGGCGAGGTCGAGGAAGCTGTGAAGCCGACGAATTTGACGATGAGGGTCGGCGACCATGGCAGGGACGAGGAGCTCGATGCCGACATTTCAGGGCTTCCCGGCTTCCTTCCTTGGGCACGAAAAGGAACCGGAGCACGGGGGTTCTATAGGACATGGTGGCGCGGCAAGGGGTTGCCGATACCATGCAGGCGACGATGACATGACCATAGCGCTCTCGGGCATGACTAGGAGCAGGCGAGAGAGAGGGTGAGGGGAAGAATGAGATGGTCAGCGGGGTCAACACGGTTGCGGCGACATTATACGACTTGTCGCGCTAGCTGGGAGAAGCCACACACGCAGGTGCATGCGGGCGTGCGGCGAGCACCGTGACGAGCTTCTCTTGTGCCTTCTGGCTAGAGGAAGAAGACGCTTGTGCCCCTAGTGGGCTGGGCCTGCTAGGTGGGCTGCACGAGGTAAGATTTCTCTCACCCTCTCTCTCTTTGATTGTGTTTCTATGTATTTTTCAATCTATTTTGATTTAGAAAAATACTAAATCATTTTAAATAAATCCTGAAACTTTTTATGGATGCCTTATGAATTATTTGAGAGTCCCATGTAGAGTTTCAGAATTATTGGAGCATCCAAAAATATATATAGCATTTAAATGGCTCCAATTCAAATATAGTATGAGTTAAATCAAATATCTAAAAATGTACAATAATTGCGTGCATCATTTTTGGCACAGGTTTCCCCCTTAATAAAATATCATGGACTTTTTCTAAAGGCCATTTTGAATTCATTGAAAAAGATATTATTGGATCCTAGTCATTCAAAGGGGGGGGGTCAATGGTTTATCAATCCCCATTTCAAGTTTGATGAAATTAGACATTATGCATGGATGGTCACTCAAGCAACTATTTACACACAATTCTAGGGCTGTAATTTTGTTACCCTCCGCCCCCCCCCCCCCCACATTTTGTTACCCTCCACATTTTGTTACACTCAAGCAACTAATTACAATTCTAGGGCTGTAATTTTGGAGTTGAGGGTGACGACCACAAATGTGGCGGCCGGATCTCGGGTTCAACCGAACCAAAGCAACGGTACTCGAAAAGGGAAACGGGCGCGTATTTCGGCACCCTAGGGGCGCTCAGCACGCCTATGTGCTTGGACGTGAGCGGAAGCAGTTGAAACGTCGGCGACATGGCCGGTGGCTAGGGATCCTCGGGTGCGACGGCTAGGCTAGCTAGAGCTCGAAATCAAGAACAACGTCACTGGGAAACGAATTAGAGGCTCATCGGGGTTCTTCTGGAGGTGATGGCGAGGTCGAGGAAGCTGTGAAGCCGACGAATTTGACGATGAGGGTCGGCGACCATGGCAGGGACGAGGAGCTCGATGCCGACATTTCAGGGCTTCCCGGCTTCCTTCCTTGGGCACGAAAAGGAACCGGAGCACGGGGGTTCTATAGGACATGGTGGCGCGGCAAGGGGTTGCCGATACCATGCAGGCGACGATGACATGACCATAGCGCTCTCGGGCATGACTAGGAGCAGGCGAGAGAGAGGGTGAGGGGAAGAATGAGATGGTCAGCGGGGTCAACACGGTTGCGGCGACATTATACGACTTGTCGCGCTAGCTGGGAGAAGCCACACACGCAGGTGCATGCGGGCGTGCGGCGAGCACCGTGACGAGCTTCTCTTGTGCCTTCTGGCTAGAGGAAGAAGACGCTTGTGCCCCTAGTGGGCGGGGCTGCACGAGGTAAGATTTCTCTCACCCTCTCTCTCTTTGATTGTGTTTCTATGTATTTTTCAATCTATTTTGATTTAGAAAAATACTAAATCATTTTAAATAAATCCTGAAACTTTTTATGGATGCCTTATGAATTATTTGAGAGTCCCATGTAGAGTTTCAGAATTATTGGAGCATCCAAAAATATATATAGCATTTAAATGGCTCCAATTCAAATATAGTATGAGTTAAATCAAATATCTAAAAATGTACAATAATTGCGTGCATCATTTTTGCCAGAGGTTTCCCCCTTAATAAAATATCATGGACTTTTTCTAAAGGCCATTTTGAATTCATTGAAAAAGATATTATTGGATCCTAGTCATTCGGGGGGGGGGGGGGGGGGGGGGGGGGGGGGGAATGGGAATTACAGCCCTAGAATTGTGTGTAAATAGTTGCTTGAGTGACCATCCATGCATAATGTCTAATTTCATCAAACTTGAAATGGGGATTGATAAACCATGACCCCCCCCCCCCTCCCCCCCGCGTCGCTCCTATGGCGACAAGGGGGAACGCTCCCACCGCGCCGCCGGGTCCCTCTGCCCTCCCCCCAGCCTTGCCGCCACCTGAGGGGGCCGTCGGAGAATCCCGTGCGCGCTCCGAGGAAGGTGGCGGCCGGGCGTTCTCTCGCCTTCGCGGCCATCCCATTGTCGAGGAGGGGCGATTGGATCTGGAGGCCGACCTCGGAGTTGGGCGGCTGCGGCTGGCGCGTCGACGGCGGCGAGGTCGTGGATGGTCGTCGGTGCAAAGGTGGCGGTCGGCGCGGCGGTGTGGTGCGGCGCGTGGTGCGGCGCGTGGCGCGGTCGTGCAGGGACGAGGCAGGGTGAGGCACGGGGTGTGGATGGCAGCGATGCGGGCCCGATCTGGGTCACGCAGGGCCTGCTGCTTGTGCGTCCGGCGCGGAGCTCGGCGGGTGCGCCGGCGGCCAGCTCCAGCGTATGGAGGAGCGGCAGTTCGCTCTGGCATGTAGATGCGGTTGTCGTTCCCCTCGGGCTGGATCGACGGGTTGTGCTGCTGCTCAACGGGGGGCGTGGGTGACGCTCCTTCGAGGCGGATCTGGTGAGCGGGTGGTGGTCGGTCGCCGGGGCGGCGGCCTCGGATCTCTTATTCGATAATGGCGGTCGTGGTGGCTGTGTGGGCAGCGCCATGGCTGGAGCTCGGGTGCATCATGACTATGCTGCATTGCGGTGGTCCTCGGTCTTCCCAGGGGACGCTTGGTGTTGGTCGGTGGGTTCGCTGTGGCTGTGGTGCGGGGTGCCGGATGTGGCCAGACGTGGCTGGTTCTGGCTCGTGCGATGGTGATGGGCTTGCGTGGTCAGCGGCTCTGTGTGGTGCAGGCAACGATGGCGGGGCTCTTCTGATTGATGACTCCGGGCTTTGGTGGTGGGTGGTGGTTCACGCAGGCGGTGGCTCTCATATGCCGGTTCGAGGGGAAGACTTCTTTTGGCTCCTCGGGGTGAAAGCCTTGTTGTGGCCTTGTCCGGAGCCGACGACGGCGACGCTTGTGGGCGCCGCTTACCTCTTTGGAGGCGTCTTCGTTCGAGGGCCTAAGACCTCTTCTCTCGCACTCCGGAGGAAACCCCTATTCCTGGTTCCTGGAACGGACGATGGCGGCGCTCTGGTGGCATTCCTTCTTGGAGGCTTCGCTTTGGAGTGGTCTTGGCATGTGACTGTCATCGGCCTCGGTGGTGCACGACCTTGGGGCCGACGTGGAGCTCGGAACAACGGTTCCAAATCTAGTCATCATGAAGGGGTGTAGCATTTGTCACGTGGGTGACGGTGTTGTTGGCCAGCCTGGTACGCGGCCTTGGGGTCAGCGTGGATGCTGGAGCGGCGGCTTCAGATTTGGTTGTGTGGTGTCGGCTTTGGTGGTTCGAGTGATGAAGCGAACGGCTAGCCTGATGCACAACCTCGAGGTCGGCGTGTATGGTCATGGTTTGTGCGTCAGAGCGGCGGCTCCGGAGATACTTGTAGGGTGTCGGCTCCGGTTGCTTGGGAAGCAGGGCAGACGGCTCGCCTGGTGCGCGGCTTCGGGGTCGGCATGGATGCCGGAGCGGCAACTTCGATTTTGGTTGTAAGGTGTCGGTTACGGATTGCTTGGGTGACGAAACCGGCGGCTCACTGGATGCGCGGCTCCGAGGGTCGGTTTGTTGTTGGTGCCCTATTGAGGACGTGTTGTAACGGTTTTCGTTCGGGTTTTAATTAATTAACCGGGCAACTCTTTTCTACTTTTTTAATGGATCGAACCCTAAGGGACCGCCTTTCAAAAAACAAATCTAGCGCTATGACACTTGTTCGTCAACCCACCTATGGCAACGTCCGTGCAATCCGCATTGCAACTTGTCCGACTTTTAATTTGAAAAAAGAGCCGTCCACACATTTAAAAAGATACAATAAACTAAATTAAACATTAATATAAACTTAAAACAATTCAAACTTGTTCCGATCTCACATTTAAACTTAACTTCACTTTTTAAAAACATAAAAAAGATTATCCATATTTTACTCGTCTATTTCTTTTTCAGAAATTGTGCGGAAATGCGGAAAGTTCCGTATTTTTAAAATTTCTCGGTAATTTTGTTTTATTTCAAAATTTAGCTCGTTTCTTTTTAGGGCTCCTTTGATTCAAAGAAATTCTATAGAACTTTTGGAGGATTAAAATCCTTAGGTATTTTTCCTACATTGGTCCTTTAATTCATTGGATTGGATTCCATAGAAATTTTTTCTGTGAAATCTTTTATACTACATTTCATAGAAATATAACATCCACTCCAACCTCTTTTTACAATTTCATATTTTCCCGTGACATCAAACACTCATTCCTATAGGATTCAAATGAACATGTCACTCCAACGGTCCAACCCTCTACTTTTTATATTCCTGTGTTTCTAAAATCTTGCAAACAAAAAAGGCCCTTAAATTTTACATTTTAAAAGATTTTTTCTTTCAAAAAAAATGTTCGGATACGGTTCACAAATTTTTAAAAACCACACTTTAAAAAATGTTTATATATTTAATTTATTTGCTTGTTTTAATAAAGTGTTCGGAAATTCAACTAAAGTGTTCAGAATTTTTCAAAAACAAAATTGAAAAATCAAAAAATATACTCTATTTAGAAATTCTTCATATGTTTTCAACAAATTTTTAAATATTTCACAAATTCAAAAAATGTCCACGTTTAATAAGAAAAACCTAAAATTTGCAAAAAAGTTATGAATATAAGAAAATGTTCATGATTTTCAAAAATGTTTTGCGTTTTTATTAAAAAACTGACTGAAAATCTAAAGGAATGGTCGATGCCCACAACCGGTGGCTTTAGCCCATCCGTTTCATCATGGCAGGCCTCACACCGGTCGGTTGTGTGCCGGTTGCCCCGACGCCTGCCGTGTGCCAAGCTCCCCACCGTCGCCGCCGCCGCCGTCTTCAACTCCAATCTCCGAATCGCCACTGGAGGCGAGATCCAAGGCGCCGTATATCTTCCCGAGAGATACCCCTGGTAGGCAGTCACCAGATTCGCCCGAGGCCAGCAACTGTCGACACATTGCGACACCTCTCCGGACTCCGGCTATGGCGTCCAAAACTGCTATACGGATTTTTATTTATACTTAGAGCATATATAAGTGATCAAACTCGTATTTTTTGCGTTTTAGAATTTTTTTTGTAAAAGATATGCAGAACAGAAACCATAAAAATGATTCAACACGTAAAATTATTAAAGGACACAGTAAAGTCACACCGAAACCCTTAATTTGAAGGTTGAAATGCCGATTTTAGGAGCCGATCAAACCTTATCTGAGCAAACACGCCGTCGTGGAGTTTGCCGAAATCTGTCCTAAACTTGCCGGAATTGATCACAGCACGCCCAAAAAGGCCACTGGACGCCGCAATCGATCGTCGCCAGTTTGAATTGGACGAGCTAGACCTCGCCATGACCTCCCATGACCTCAGCCTGACCGCCGGAATCCTCCCAGCGCAACAGTAAAGGGGCACGGCTCGGTCGACGCGGCTGGCAACAGAGCAAGTCGCTGACGACAGAGTCGACGGGGCATGGCCAGTGGGCGACAAGGCGTGGCCGGCGAGGTTGGGCACGGTCGACGGAGACGGCCGCGGCCGACGGGCGATGGGGACCGACGTGACCGGCACGACCAGCTGGAGGAAGGAGTTATTTACCATAGTTTTACAGTTTTTTTTATAATTTATGTTTGGACGTAGCTAAATTGGACCCTTAATCTGTTAGAGATGATCTACCAATTACTGTGTCGTTGTTGGTGTTGTCACCCTTTGAGCTCTAGTTATTATTATTCCGGCAGATTTGTCCGTATCAGTGCTTCACGGGCATCTATGGTGAGTCTAATATAAGAAATCAACTTGATTTGTTTCCATATATATCAAATGTAGGACAGGCAAGATGATTGGCTCAGCAGGTTGCCTGATGACGTTTTGCTCAACATTGTCGAGCGACTTGATATCGCCGACGCCGCGCGAACCACCATCCTCTCCAGACGTTGGAAGCAGATCCCTGCTATGCTCTCAAAACTTGTTATAACGGCTGGTTATTTTGAGCCCAAACACAAAGATTGGAGCAAGTTAACCTCAGACGATATAATTCGGGACAACACCACCGTGCTGCAAGCAACCAGGAGCTTACTGGGAAGGAGGGTTGGAAGTTTATACCCCATTCACCTGTTGCTCATGCAATTCTACTCCCTCCGTTCCAAAATATAAGACCTTTTAAAGATTGCATTATAAACTACATACGGATGTATATAGACATATTTTAGAATGTACATTCATTCATTTTGCTCCGTATATAGTTTTCTAGTAAAATCTCTAAAATGTCTTATATTTTGAAACGAAGGAAGTACTTGGGAGATGAGTTCACTTTAATTGGCCAGACTGTTGCTGTCAGCATAGCAACTCAAAGGGTTGCTTCACCTGAGTTTACAATCTTGTCAGTGACGTGTCCATGTTTTCTTGGCCATGTCGTCGGGAGGTTGCAACCATTATTTTTGGTTAACATAATTCTGCACTATTATATCTTTTGCAGATTTGGGTCAAACCGGAAGGTCGAAGACGATTGTTACCGGTGTTCCACAAACTCAGGATTGTGAATTTAATTGGCATTTCTGATATGACTTGGACAATGTTCTTACTCCATGGTGCACCTAACCTTAAGGAACTACTCGTCTTGGTGAACTCTTGTACCGATTCTTCAATTCTCATTTTCGATGTTCAAACATCCTCTGGCCAGTTAGGAATTTTTTACCTGACCAAATGCAGGTGCGGAATCATTTATGTGAAATGGTAACGGGAAAACGGAGGGAGTTGCATGTGGTTTGCAAGGAGAAGGACAAGGGACTAGAGTGGGAACCATCTGCATCTGATTTCAAGCACCACAACCTGGCTGAGCTCAGTATCTATGGGAGGTTTCATGCAGTAGACAAACTTGTGCGCTTTGCCAGAAATGTCGTGGAAGTAGCGGTGAATCTGGAGGACATAAGACTATTTAAGAGTCCAGTGTTTATGAGGTGCAAGCATGTGACAGCCCGATGCCGACGTCCCAGAAGATTCTATTTTTATTCCGTTTTCGTCGTGTGGTATGTTTGTCTGTCGCATTCATCATCGCATTATGCGCATCATCTGCATTGCATCGACATCTTCGCTGCCGCCAGTTTTCAAAACTTGCATCCATTGTTAGTTGTCGGTTCTCGTCGCTGTCCGTTCTGAGCCCGACCGCACTCGCACGCGCCCGCGGCATCGTTTAAATCTTGTTTTAAAAAGTGTGTGTAAAACTTTGTCTGATTGGGTTGAGATTTGACGTGCGGTCTTAATTTAATATAGCTAGGCCGCCTCTCGAATTTCGTCGCGGTCGGAGTCCGTCTGGTACCCGAACGGTCGACCGTAGCGGCACCGTATTCGGTCTACCGTCGGACGGTTGTCGGTGTTTTAAAAATCGTTGCAGCGTCGCCCGTTTTCCCTCTCGTCTCCGGATAACTACACTACACATCCACTTACCCGTTCCCGCGTGCGGAATCGTCCGATTCCGACCGCACGGTTTGATCCGGAACGAAATTCCGGTTAACCTAGCCCCCCATTTGTCTATAAATAGACCCCCGAGTATTTGTAGACAACCTCCTCTCCTCTCTCTCCTCGAAAACCATGCCCCCGAAACCCTAATCCACCCACTCTCTCTCCTCCCTCCCTCCTCTGCGCAGCCGCCGGGCCCACCAGGCCAAGATTGGGCCCGGCTGAGCCCAGATCCGCCGCTGGCTCGCCAGCCGCTCGACCGCGTCCGTGCCCGAGGGCAGCAGCCCCTCGCTCCCGAGCTCCCGTGCCCTGCCCGGTTCCCCGCCGCCCCGCCTGCTCGCCTCCCGCGCCGCCCCGGAGCTCGCCCTTCGCCGCTGGCCACGGCCGCTGCCTCACCATCGCTCGCCTGCCAAGCTTGTTGCCGCCTCCCCTGGCATCCGCACGAAGCCTCCGCGCCCTGGGCCTCCTCCTCCCGTGCTCGCCACCCGCCGGCCTCCGGCGGCCGGATCCGGGGATCCCCGCCATGGATCTGCCTTCCCCCTCCGTTTCCCGGCCTTTCCGCCGATCCAGGGCCCCTCGCCAGCGCCGCTCCTTCTCGGGAACGAGGGAGGAGACGACTCAGGCAGCGCCTGCCTGCCCCCTCGCCCCGTGGGCCGGCCTGGTCAGGCGAGGCCCACCTCAGGTGGCCCCCCAGGCCCAAGCTTCGGCCTCCCCTCCCAACCGGCCCGGAGGCCTCTGATGAGATCCCCCCTTTTTTCCCCGCCTAGGCATTTTTCTATTATCATGTGCCCCCTGTCTGGCCCGTTAGATATTTAGGTTTTTCGGAATTTAATTAAATTTCAGAAAATAAACCGTATATTAGAACGCGTGTAACTTTTTAACCGTAAGTCGGATCGCGATGAATTAGATGTGTATCTTGTGTAGTTTTGCGCGTAGATTATGATTTTATAACTTGCATAATTGTTTGACATAGTTTGAGCCGCCATATGCCTAGATTTACGTGTTGTTCCAATAGGATTTGTTCCGTAGTAATTTCTCGTGCGTGTCCGAATTACCCGAATGACTTAGATAAAATGTCCATGTTTTAGGAACACCTTTGCCATGTACTTTAGAATAGTCATTGGTATTTTTGCGTGTAGGGATTTGCCGCTAGTTTGTTTTCCGTGTTTAGGACATTATCTCGCATTTACGTGTGGCAAATTTTTTGTGTTGCAACCCCACATGTTTTATATGTTTACTGTGCATTTAGTTTTAGCTTTTGAGTAAGTTAGTTCGCGCGATATTTTGTCATGTTGCCCTCTTGTCTATTTTGTAGGATTTATTCCGTGCTTCATTTGAAGGAGTTATCAACTAGAGATTTGCCCTTTGATGTTTAGTCTAGCCCCTGATATTTTTAGTTGCAATAGAAATCCATGTTTAGGTGTGCTTTGGTTGATCTTTACTTGCTAGGAAATAGTGATGTTTTAGAGATGCTGAAATATTTCTAAGTCTGAATCTGTTATATTTTGTTGCTGTCTTGTCTTGCTTCTATCTTGTGATCTGTAGCTCTTTTGAGGTTGGTGCAATGTAATTAGTTGTAGACTTTGTGATTCTCTAGCATACTGTGAATTTTCATGTCATTTGGAGTCCTGTAGCTTATGGTTTTGCTGCTGTCAATATGCCTTCAGATCAAAAACTGCAGCTTCATAAACTATTATTTTCACTAAGTCTGAAACTGTGTGTGAGAAGCCATTTTGTGACTTTTTTTCCTAGTGTTCCATGATGCCATGCCAGTTGTTGTTAGTTGTTTGTTGTAGTGCCTCTTGCCCTCTATCGTCTCATGCCTTGGTTGAGCATATTGGAGTTGAGTAGCTCGTAGTTGTGGGGTGTAGAAAATGCTATGTGGCTGATTTTGGTAAATTGTAGTGATATCTTGTTTTGCTCGTAGTTGTTGAACCGTAGCTCCGATTTGACTGTGTCCTATATGAAACTTTCTTAGAATCTCGTGTAGTTTCTTTTTCTCTTTCTGGTTGTATGTTTTGAGGTGCTCGTGACCGTCGTTGCACACATGTTGCATTCATGCCATCATACCTTGCGTTGTCCGTATCTTTTGATCCGTAGCTCCGTTGGAGATGTTCTCTATGTGTAAATTGCTTGTAACGACGCGTAGAATCACGTGAACCTATTTGTTTTGCTATTTAACAACTAATTAAATGTGTTAGTTCAGATCTGGACAGAATTGTAAATTAACATGTGAGGTCGTCTCGGAGATGCTATATGTCATTTTTGACCTCATTTAAAATGCCTAGATAGGTAGATTAAATTACGCTTCACCTCTTGCCATGTTTAACCACATTTAATATTGTCGTGTACCTAATCGGGATAGAACTAAATAAATAAAAGTGGAGTTTCGTCAATATGCAACTCGTTGCATATTGAACTTCACTTAGTGTGTAGTGTTTGAGTGTTGTGTATTGTCATGGCGTGACTTGCATGTGCTCAGCTGCTCATGCATCATTTGTGTTGTGCATCGTGTGGTGAATATCGTGTGTTGATTCTTGTTTCCGGTTTCCTTCGTCTCGATAGAGTTCCGCAAGCGTGTCGACTTGTGAGGACCCGTTCGACTACGTCGGTTCGTCTGCTTCACGGAGTCATTCTTCTTCCAAGCGGGATCTCAGGGAAGATGACCATTTCCCCAGATACCATTACTATCGTTGCCATGCTATTTTCATCGCTTCTATCGATTATGTCTCATTGCCTACCACATGTTAAATATCAGCCTCTCAACAATGCCATGAAAACCTTCAACCTGTTCAACCTAGCAAACCACTGATTGGCTATGTTACCGCTTGCTTAACCATGTGTTAGCGTTGCTAGTTGCAGGTGTAGTTGTTTTCATGTGATACATGGGTTCCTTGTTATATCACCATATTATGCTATTTAATTTAATGCACATATATACTTGGTAAAAGGTGGAAGGCTCGCCCTTTCTAGCCTGGTGCTTTTGTTCCACCTTTGCCCCCTTAGTTTCGGCTACCGGTGTTATGTTCCATAATTGAGCGCTCCTAACACGATCGGGGTTGTTATGGGGACCCCCTTGATAATTCGTTTTAGATTAAAGTTGGTCTGGCAAGGCCCAACATTGGTTTTACATTTGCCCAACATAATAATTTTGATAATACTGAAATGCATAGGGAGTTAGCGCTACCCGAGGAGTAATCCTACATAATACAGGGAGGGCCGGTGTTGGTCCAAAAACAGTGCACTGTGCGGGGCCAACCCAAAGAAACTTGGGTGATTTCTATCAGGCCACCGTACGCGTCGCTCATCCGTCGTGTCCTGAGAACGAGATACGCGGCTCCTATCGGGATCGTCGACACGCCGGACGCCCTTTGTGGATTAGTTTTACCTTTGATGAGACATCTTGTGCATCGGGATTCTGGTGATGCTTTGGGTAATCTCAGAGTTGAGGCTTTCCACTAAGGAATCCGATGAGATTGAGAGTGTCGTGATCGAGGATTTCTATGCGGCTTGTGGTAATTTGTGATGGATTAGTTGGAGCATCCCTACAGGGTTAAATCTTTCCGAAAGCCGTGCCCACGGTTATGTGACAACGTTGAAACTTTGTTTAACACCGGTTCTAGATAACTTGAAGATAACTTAATTAAAATATATATGCCAACTGTGTGCGTAACCGTGACTGTCTCTTTCGTGAGTTCCTTCTCTGATCGAGGACACGGTGGGGTTATGTCTGACATAGGTAGGTGTTCAGGATCATTTGTTTGATCAACAGTAGTTCACATCCGCTATGCGTAGATCTTCCCCCTCTTATTTCTTGTACTCATAAGTTTAGCCACCAAATATATGCTTAGCCGCTGCTGCAACCTCACCACTTAACCATACCTCACCCATTAAGCTTTGCTAGTCTTGATACCTTTGGAAATGAGATTGCTGAGTCCCCTGTGGCTCACAGATTACTACAACACCAGTTGCAGGTACAGGTAAAGGTTACTTGACGCGAGCGCGTTGATTGTTCATTTGGAGTTGCTTCTTCTTCTTCTTCATCGGTCTAGGATGGGTTCCAGGCCGGCAGCCTGGGATAGCAAGGATGGACGTCGTTCTTCTTTTCTCGTTTGTTTTCGTCCGTAGTCGGACCCTGCTCTTCTACATGATGTTTATGTATTGTACTGTTGTGACTCTGATGTAGCTTGTGGCGAGTGTAAGCCAAATTATATATATATATATATATATATATATATATATATATATATATCTTCTTTTCAGTACATGTACTTGTAACGATATCCATTCTTGCGACACGACGAGATGCGCTTCTATCCCTGACGAGACCCCCGTGCCAAATTGAGGATAGTGTCGCATCTTGGACGTGACAAAGCACATGCTTCAGGAGTGGACATTTGAGGAGACGTCTTGGCTTAGCTACGAATTCAGCAAGGAGATTCCCTCGACCGTGAGGGTTCACTTCCCAAGTTTAGGGCAAGTCTTCCCAAATAATGCTCTTGCAGTGCAAGCTGCAGTTTACAGAAACTGTTGTATGATTCATGGATTAGTTGCCACTGAACCTTTTTAATTATGTGTATTTTGAGATGGTACCGAGTCGAGGAGGATAAGGTGTGTACTCGCTTCAGGAATGGACATTCAAGGAGACGTCTTCGCTTAGCTATAATTTCGACAAGGTGATGCCCTCACACGTCCGTATTCACTACCGAGCTCCGCTTCGCTACATCCCCCTTACAAACCGTATAAAGGATAATATGAACCTTTCACATTAATTTTCGCATGTACGATAGATCCACTACATATATGCCCTTGGCTCGCCGAGAACTCCAGACCAGTAGCCACCATGCAAGAGGCAGCAACCAACAGGACACATTACTAGATGTGACAAATCCAAGTATGATATTTCTCTTATATAAAACCACAGCGGTTTCCCTATATCTGTACCACGTTTCGTAATTTTTGGTTTAAATTTTGCATGTCAGCTCCTTTTTCTTTTGTATTTCTTTTTCACCCTATTTTTCATTTTTAAAATTCATGATTTTTAAATATCTTGAACTTTTCTTAAGTTCATTTTCTCCTTTTTGATATTTATTATTCTTTTAAAACTTATACAATAAATTGAAAAATAGTTTAGAATACCAAAATTACGATTTAAGTAATAGTTCAAATTTTGCATGGGTTATTTGTATGTTCATTCTCACTTGCTGGCAAAAGTTGGATAGATTTGATAAACGTATGCATGTACATCATGTGAAACACACAGATGTTGGTAAGGGCGAAAGGGGTGTTATAATGCGATGATGTTACTCCGAGTCATGAAATGGACCCAATTTTAGTTTGTGCACAATTTTGGAATTTCAAATTATGTATGATTTTTCTATAAAGTTCTGCACATTTTCCAAAGTTGTTAACAACTTCCCAACAATTTAGGGTTTAGAATACCAAAATTACGGTTTAAGTAATAGTTCATCAATTTTTAAAATAACAGATCATCAACTTTATAAAAAGTTTATTAACTTTCAAGAAAAGTTCGCCTATTTGAGGAATAGTTCACGAATTTAGAAAAAAACTTTACCAATTTATGAAAAAATCATCTATTTTGAAGAAAAATTGACGAACTTAAAAAAAATCATCATTTTAAAAAACAAATGGTGGGAGGTTTAAAAAGCTAACGCATTTAGAAAGGAAATCAAAAAAAGAAAAAGGAAATAATAAAGAGAAAAAGAAAACAAAACGGAGAATACCGCGTTCCTGGAGTTTTTTTATTAAAGTAGAAAACAATTATAGCACATGAGGTCTTGTTGCCTAGATGGTGAGGGCGTGTACGTATGAAAAAAATACATGATATACGTGAATATGACCATCCTATCCTTTATTATGAAGTGGGGCAAGTCTTGGACAAAAATATTGCTCTCTTGGCCTGCAAACTATGATGCCTGGATTAGTTGTCACTAGCGAACCTTTTTGACTATGTGTATTTTGATATGGTACCGAGTCGAGGATGATAAGGTGTACTCTTCTTAACATTATTGTCAAGTATTTTGTGAAATGGAGATTGTGGAAATTGTGTATTATTGATAAGTATTTTGCCAAATGATCTGCCAAGGGGTCTCTGTACAACTGCTAGAAATTTTTCTTAAAATTAACTCTGCCATTACCTGTTATTTGTTGACAATAATAGATCTGCTTTTTGCGAACTGAACTATATAAACTACTGCTGATTGCATTTGATTTATTTCAGGTGAATTTTTTGTCAGTAGCTTCCACGGCCAAACACAAAAAAAAGATCAGACACACAAAATACAAAAACTATACGAAAATCAAATTAACAAACAAAATACAAAAACTATACAAAAATCAAGTCGAGCCTGTCAGCTATGCGCCGGGTGAACCCGCTAGTGCTCTAGTATGTCTACAAATATGACACGAACGGGAAATTACAACATCCTTACAGGGAGAATATGTCATCCATCACTGTTGGTCTTTGCTCCTCAGGATTGGAAATGTTTCTTTTCTGGGGGAGTGCTTCAGTTTCAGTGGCTTCTATTTTATTTTTTTGAGGGAATTCAGTTTCAGTGGCTTAAATGTCTTTTACTTCTACCGTTAACTAATGACCATGTACTCTTTGGGATATCAGTTGGCATGGTATCTTATTGAGCGGGGTCAGGATGCAAGTCGGTTTCAAAGCAAAACTATGAGAGGTGGAAGAAGAGGTTTTGGGCTGCTCAAACTTCCGCGGCTTTTCTGCTCTTTCTTCTCTTCTATTTATTCAAATTACAGAAAAAAAGACGGGGCTCATGGCCCGGACTATGCGTCATCATTATCTACAACGTTCGTGCCATCCCACGAACATATCAAAGAGGTGTGAAACACGGTGCGGGCTGTTAAGCCTGCGAGCTAAACCTGCTAAGTAATTTACTAATCAGCTAAATGACGAAACTGAAGAAAATGTAACCTGGAACTGAACCTACTGAACTGAAGTTTCTGAAGCCGCAAGATTTATTTCCAGCATTGATCAATGGCTTCTTTTTTTCCGGCAAGTTCACAGATATAAACTACTTGTTGAATGGTACGGCAGCGGCAGTACCCGGCAAAAAACAAGAATGGTATGCCAACCCAGGTGGCATAGCTAGCCAACTGAAAGTCTTATCTTAAGATTTTCATCCAGAACCCGGCATATATATATATGTAGGTATCATAACTGAACGACGACCTTGTGACTTGAGAGCCTTGATATGTTGTGACATGAGGAATAGATAATTAACTATTTTTAGGGAACAGGTGCTGCAGTTATATGCTTCTGCAATCTGCATGCTCTGAGTTATGTTTTCGAAAAGGACATGCTCTGAATTATACCACGGTGATGTCTAAAACAATGTGAATGGACAGAGTTTCCTTACGTGCCCTTCTCTGTACCCCTGTACGTGTAAGGCCTCACAGCATCTATAACTCCTTTTGTATGAACGGTGTACAACTTACTTCTAGGCCTTTAACCAATTGATTGATACTCAGAGCAAAGAATTCTCACTAATCTACATGCACACTCGTTTCTACCTCTTCTGGTATAGGAACAACGGATCATAGCAGAACATCTGTGTTGATTTATTTTCTTCTCAATTTGATTTTTTTGTAGGTGAGCCATAACATATGGCACGTTGGATGGCAGTTAACGTCTTACATTATGAGACGAAGGGGATACATCGTAGCAGGTTCCGAAGGATCTAGAGCTGCATTATATATTAAACATGACAATACAACAAGCAAAATGATACCAAAGTTCAAGAGAATTACAATATGGTCCTTGCATTTCATAGAAAGGACCCTGGTCAGACGTATCACCGTGAACTCACCACCAAGTCCCTAGGCCCCAAGTGTGCTCTTACAAGAGCAATCATATTTTAGTTGTTTAATGCTGAGAAAATAGACAATTTTTCGACTAATTTAATCTAGAAATAGATGACTAGAATGGCATTGACAGAATTGAGCACATACTGATATTGATCTAAACAGGAAACAATAGACAAATCTACACATGATGCTAGTACTGCTAAGACGGAAGTAATCAGGAGAGGGATAAACACGTTATACCCTCCAGTAGGCCATGCAGAAGCCCCCACGGCGGTGGCAGCAGCAGCAGCGTCCTTCTTGTCAGCCTCGACCTTCTCGGCGGCAGCACGGTCGGTGTCGGTGGACATGGTGATGACGGAGACGACGCGGACGTAGAGGAAGTAGACGGACGGAGGCGAGCAGTCGCATGATCGCTCCCCAAAAACCTAATCGCCCCTCTTCCCCGTACAGGAACCGGGGAGGCGGGGTTTCAGAGGCCTGCACTCCCGTCGACCGTGTACGCAACGGACGGGATGGAGTCGCCGGCGGTAGCAGCAACAGCAAGGCAACGACCGCGTGAGGCAGATGTGATCTGATTCTTGTTAGGGCTAGGGTAGGCATTAGCCTGCTTATATAGGCGGCTGGGCGGAGAGACGACAAAAATAAGCGCGTAGGTATGAGCTCGGCGGAGGAGGAGTGCGCGAGGGCTCCTTCTCTTCTCACTCTCCAATAGCATGTAGAAGAGAGACCCTTATAAAGGGGTCCAACTTCTTCTCCACTAGCGGGGTGGGACTAAACTTCCCACCACCACCTTGTCATGCCACTACCTACATGGGCCCTTGGAGATTTTCTGAAATTCTCTTATGGACCTAAGGCCCACTACTAATTTCAACAATCCCCCACCAGATCTCAAGGGCACATCGTGTTCCTTCGTTCCAATCACTGTTTTAATATACCAGCATTTCAGTGAAGACGTGTTAAGGTTGAGCTTCACGTAGAGCAAGTAGCTACACCCCTTTACAACTGAACAATGGACTATGCCTTGAATTGTCAGTTTGGCGTAAAGAAGCTTCACCACAAGTCTTACTAGTACTAGGCTACAGAAGACTGACCCCTCGGGTGGAGCATATAGGTCATACTCCTGGCCTATTCATGAGTTTACTAGAGATCACCCCAATCTCATAGACTGTGACCAGCAGTCAGACTCATATAGGTGTGTTCCTCCAAAGATTGCTCTGTAGGACAGCATCTTGCTTACACATAAACTTTAGAACACATTAAGACAATAGTCATCCTATCATACAGTATCCGAGAGTATTGCATCTCCAACGGAGTGGGTTAGTAAAGTTACTCTCCTCAGTTCACCACTGACTTGTTTTCCCAGGTCCTACTTTACGGGATCTCTGATCATATAGGTTGGGTTACTGCCATGGCAACTCATGTGGGTCTCATACCCATCTCCCTCGATGCACTATCTATCACAACACGTGATAGCCCTTTAGTAAAGGGATCTGCCAGATTCTTAGCCGTTTGGATGTAAGCCAATGCTATCACTCCGGAGTTTCTCAAACGTCTAACAGACTTCAATCTCATTCTTATATGTTTATTGGACTTCATATTATCCTTTGAACTCTTCACTTTAACAATAACAGTTTGATTATCGTAGTTAATAAGGATAGTCGGAACCGGCTTCTCAACCACAGGTAAGTCCATCAAGAGATCTCGAAGAAATTCTGCTTCGACACCAGATGTGTCTAATGCTGTTAATTCCGCTTCCATCGTCGATCTCGTTAAGATCGTTTGCTTGCAAGACTTCCAGGAAACAGCACCACCCCCAAGAGTAAACATATACCCAGTAGTGGCCTTCATCTCATCAGCATCAGGGATCCAATTCGCATCACTATACCCTTCAAGTACCGATGGGTATCCCGTATAGTGAAGTCCGTGGTTGACAGTACCTTTCAAGTAGCGCATAATTCTTCCAACAACACGCCAATGAATATCGCCCGGGTTTGCAACAAACCGACTAAGTTTGCTCACAACAAACGCGATGTCAGGCCTCGTTGCGCTAGCTAGTTACATGAGCGAACCGATAATTTGAGAGAATCTCAATTGATCTATAGCTGTGCCTTTAAACTTTCGAATAAGCACACTAGGATCATATGGTGTTTGAAATTTTTTGCAGTCTGAATATCCAAAGCGACTCAAAATCTTCTCAACATAGTGGGATTGCAGATGTGTAATCCCACCCTCATCATCTCTCAAAAGCTTGTTGTTCAAGATAACATCAGCCACCCCAAGGTCCTTCATCTCAAAGTTTTGAGACAGAAAAGACTTAGCCTCCTCAATTACTTTGAGGTTGGTTCCAAATATGAGTATGTCATCAACATACAAGCACAATATAACTCCTTCGCCCCCACCATGGCGATAGTATACACATTTGTCAGCTTCATTAACAACGAAGCCAACAGATGTCAGAGTTGTATTAAACTTCTCATGCCATTGCTTAGGTGCTTGTCTGAGACCATATAAAGATTTCAGCAACGTACACACCTTTCCTTCCTGACCTTCTATCACAAAGCCATCTGGCTGTTGCATATAGATTTCCTCATTTAGCTCTTCATTCAGGAAAGACATCTTAACGTCCATTTGATGAACGAGAAGACCATGAGAGGCCGCCAATGAGAGTAGTACTCGAATGGTGGTCAGTCTAGCCACAGGTGAATAAGTATCGAAGAAATCTTCTTCTTTCTGGGCATAGCCCTTGGCCACAAGCTAGCCTTGTACTTTTCAATCGTACCATTGGGCCTAAGCTTCCTTTTGAACACGCACTTGCATCCCAATGGTTTGCAACCATATGGACTATCAGTAATTTCCCATGTCCCATTAGCCATGATGGAGTCCATCTCGCTACGGACTGCAGCTTTCTAGTAATCAGCATCTGGAGAAGCATACGCTTCTGAAATAGAAGTGGGATTATCATCCACGAGGTATACGAAGAAATCATCACCAAAGGTCTTTGCAGTCCTTTGTCTCTTCCCCTACCAAGGGTTTCCTCGTCATCCTCCTCAGGATTATCATCATGTGTTTGTTCATAATATTCCATAGGAATGGCAGGCTCGGGAGTTATCTCAGATTCCTGTCTAGAAGTGCTTTGCATATCTCTCATGGTAAATATATCCTCAAAGAATGTAGCATCCCTCGACTCCATTATTGTACCGACCTTCACGTCAGGTACCTCAGATTTCACTACTAGAAATCTATAGCCTACACTATTCTTAGCGTATCCCAAATTAATGCAGTCCACAGTCTTTGGTCCAAGCTTACGCTTCTTGGGGATCGGTACATTGACTTTCGCCAAGCAGCCCCAAGTGCGTAAGTATGAGAGCGTCATTCTTCTCTTCGACCACTCCTCGTAGGGAGTGACCTCATTATCTTTTGTAGGAACCTTATTCAGGACATGACACGCGGTCAATATAGCCTCCCCCCACCATGCCTTGGATAAACCCGATGTATCTAACATGGCGTTAACCAAATCAGTTAGAGTACGGGTTTTCCGCTCGGCAACCCCGTTTGACTGGGGTGAATAGGGAGGCGTCCTCTCATGAATAATGTCGTGTTCCGCACAAAATGAATCAAATTCGTTTGAGAAGTACTCTCCACCACGATCAAACCAGACTCGTTTAATTTTCTTTTCAAGTTGATTCTCAACTTCTGCCTTATAGATTTTAAAGTAGTATAGAGCCTCATCTTTAGTATTTAACAGATATACATAGCAATATCTAGTGGAATCATCTATCAATGTCATGAAATATTTATTTTCACCTTTAGTCAACACACCATTCATCTCACAAAGATCAGAATGTATGAGTTCTAATTGTGCGAAGTGTCTCTCCTCTGCAGCCTTGTGAGGCTTGCGAGGTTGCTTTGCTTGCACACACGAATGGCACTTAGAACCTTTGGCTAAAGTGAAAGTCGGGATTAAATTCAGTTTTGCTAGCGGCGACATAACACCGAAACTTATGTGACAAAGACACGAGTGCCAAACTTCAGATTTATTAACACTCGAATGAATATTGTTCACGACTTTATTACAAAAATCTGCGAGGGAAAGGCGGAACAGACCTTCGCACTCATAACCTTTTCCAACAAAAAGTCCATATTTCGTAACAACTACTTTATTAGACTCAAAGACCAACTTAAACCCTTCTCTACACAGAAGGGAGCCACTAACGAGATTCTTCTTGATGGCAGGGACATGCTGCACGATCTTTCCCAAAGTAAACTTCAGATCGACCGTGCCAACACCAAGAATAGAGGCACTTGCTTCATTCCCCATCAATACGGACCCTCGACCTGTGACCTGGTAAGAAGAGAACAATGAGATGTCAGCACACACATGAATATTTGCACCTGTGTCCACCCACCAATCGGTAGATTGACAAACCAAAAATACAGTAAACAAATTATCATACCCAGATGCACCACTTTCATTGTTGCTCACAATCATATTGGCAGACTTGGAGTCCTGCCCTGGCTTCTTGTACTTGCTTGGGCACTTGTTGGCCCAATGTTCCTCAGAACCACAATTGAAGCAGCTATATCCCTTCTTGTTCTTCTTGAAAGGCTTCTTACCCTTCTTCTTAAAGTCGGTATTCTGTTCGATAGAATTCTACCCCTTAGGCTTGTGGGAATTGAAATTCCTCTGATGTACCACATTGGCAACAGAAGAACCTTCCACCGTTTTTCCATGCGAGTCCTTTGCTCTCGAGTTCTGTTCAACACTCAGATGGCCAATGATGTCCTCTACTGAGAATTCACCCTCTGATGTTTCAGAGTAGTAGCAAAGTTCCTCCAGGAATTAGGGAGCTTAGCGATTATACACCCCGCGACAAACTTTCCCGGTAAATCGCACTTCAGAACCTCAAGTTCTTTAGCAATGCATATTATCTCATGAGCTTGTTCCAATACAGAACGGTTCTCGACCATTTTGTAATCATGGAACTGCTCCATAACATACATCTCGCTCCCAGCATCGGTGGCCCCGAACTTAGATTCGAGTGCCTCCCACAAGTCCTTGGCGACACACACATGTAAATATGCGTCGACCAGTTTATCACCGATCACGCTAAGCACTGCTCCGAGAAAACACATCGGTGGCCTCTCTGAATGCCTTCTCCTGTTCAGGAGCAATCGTTCCCGTGGAGACACCGATGACCCAGAACACGTTCATAGCCGTGAACCATAAAGTGGTCTTTGTCTGCCAACGCTTAAAGTACGTACCGGTAAACTTATCCGGTTTTAGTGCGGCAGCAAAGCCACTTGCCGAAAAATTCGTACACAGATTAAGTTTTTGGATTGTTGAGAAAATAGGCAATTTTTTCGACTAATTTAATCCATAAATAGATACCTAGCATGGCATTGACAGAATTGAGCACATACTGATATTGATCTAAACAGGCACGTACTACACAGACAGTAGACAAATCTACACATGATGCTAGTACTGCTAAGACGGAAGTAATCAGGAGAGGGATAAGCGCGTTATACCCTCCAGTAGGCCATGCAGAAGCCCCCGCGGTGGTGGCAGCAGCAGCGGCGTCCTTCTTGTCAACCTCGACCTTCTCGACGGCAGCACGGTCGGCGTCGGTGGACATGGTGATGACGGAGACGACGCGGACGTAGAGGAAGTAGATGGACGGAGGCGAGCAGTCACGTGATCGCTCCCCAAAAACCTAATCGCCCCTCTTCCCCGTACAGGAACCGGAGAGGCGGGGTTTGGAGAGGCGGGGTTTCAGAGGCCTGCTCTCCCGTCGACCATGTACGCAGCAGACGGGATGGAGTCGTCGGCGGTAGCAGCAGCAGCAAGGGAACGAGCGCGTGAGGCAGATGTGATCTGATTCTCATTATGGCTAGGGTAGGCGTTAGCCTGCTTATATAGGCGGCTGGGCGGAGAGACGTGGGCCAAACCCACGTCCGTCGGATCGTGTCGTGTCCGTTACGTATTCTCCGTTCCTGACCGACAAAAATCAGCGCATAGGTATGAGCTCGGCTCGGCTCATTCCCACAACCCGCGGCGCGTCGGGACGTGGCGGACGGCGAAGGAGTGCGCAAGGGCTCCTTCTCTTTTCACTCTCCAATAGCATGTAGAAGAAATACCCTTATAAAAAGGCCCAACTTCTTCCAATAGCGGGGTGGGACTAAACTTTCCACCACCACCTTGTCATGCCACCACCTACATGGACCCTTGAAGATTTTCTAAAATTCTCTTATGGGTCTAAGGCGTACTACTAATTTCAACATTTAATACCAATCATGTCTAACATGTACGTTACACCCATCATATTCTAGATATTGGTAATATTTGATTTGATTTTATTTGAGTATGGGTAGGCGAGGGCAAGTAAATGCTTGATTTAGCTGAGGCTTTGGTAAGATTGGATTTGGGTATGGGTAGGGCAAGGTGAGTTTTTTTTGATTTAGTTGATGTTTAGGTAAGACTAGTACAAATGTCGTGCGTTGCACCGGGCAAGAAAAAAATGTTGGTAGTAAACAACATAACAATCTCAACCAATACATAGGACCATAATCAAGCACATAATATTGTTAAAGAATACATGTCTAGATTCCGTTGTAAGCTAGAAACTGAATGTCATTTACAACCAACTATTTATTTGGATCAAGTACAAATGCCTGTGCGTTGCATTGGGTAAGAAAAAAGTATCCAACCTGCTTGTTATGCCATTATGCGGCATTAATTGTAATAAATATGTATAATAATGTTAAATGTGTAATTAATGGAGAGGCGCAGCAACGCCATTCTCCATTCCTGCGCTCGGGCGACGCAAAAGCACACCCACCATGACGGCTCGGGCCATTCTTGGGCTCGGGCGGCGCAGACGCCCGCCACGATGCATCACCCCTTCCTTGGATCCTACATCGTGGATGCCAGCGGCGGCGCGTGCCCGGCGGTGACCCACCTCTGGCCACCAGAGCAAATACAATACTTACAATACTTTGTCCTGAAGCCTATTTTGTGTGGATCATGTAGGAGACTCTCTTGTCTTTGTTAGAGGCACACTGGCTTTGCGTCACATCTATATGATATCAATTGTTTAATTCAAGGATAGTGACTTTGTTATACTAAAGGACAACATGCCTAATACCTGAAAAGAAAATAGGCAAGAGTAATGGACAGTTCACTGGAAACCTTGATGAATCATACAAATGAACAAGCGAAATCTTCAGGCCTACATAGGCTAACACCCATTTTATTCATTTAATACGAGGACTACAGTTCAACTCATGCTCTTCATGTATGAGAAATATGGGCTAACATATTCGCCATTTCAACTATGTAGATTAACTACAATTCAGAACTGTAGTGGTTTAAATATCTCCATTGACAAGTTTCCTATCATAGTCGAACATAGTAGAGAAATATTCTAGCTGGCCGAAGGATCTTGTCTCAATTTGCATTTTGAGTTTGGATTAAAAGGTAAATATTTGTGCATAATAAGAAATTTTAAGAACAACGATCAGTTGAAGGACTACCATTGTTTTGCTTATCCATCGTTCATCTAAAAAATTCTAAGCATATCGTACATGAATGACTCAGACCAGCAAGCAATGTTTTCTCTCCAAATACACAGGAAACTGGAATTTATTAACTTAGCAAGTTAGCAACCATGAGATGGTCAAAACAGCCTTGAATTACATTGCATATGAATTCATGGTGCAGGTTACAAGTCAATGAGCACCATACTTACAAACGAAGGATAGCCTGAAGTGGAATATTTTAAGATCATTGTCTCGGCACCCAAAGCTAATCAGAGTAGAATTTTAGACTATATAATAGACTTTTGGCTGCTGAAGCCTGAAGATATATATACACTACATATGAATTCATGGTGCAGGTTATAAGTCATTGAGCACCATACTTACAAACGAAGGATGCCCTGAACTGGAATAATTTAAGATCATTGTCTCAGCACCCAAAGCTAACCAAAGCAGAACTATAGACTATATAATGTACTTTTGGTTGCTGAAGCCCTGAAGATAGATAACCATCCCTTCTGCCAGCAACTTGTCAAACATAGCAAACAAGCAGAAGCAAATACAATACTTACAATGCTTTGTCCTGAAGCCTATTTTGTGTGGATCATGTAGGACACTCCCTTGTCTTTGCTAGATGCACACTGGCTTTGCGTCACATGTATATGATGTCAGTTGTTTAATTCAACGATAGTGACCTTGTTATATTCAGGACAAAATGCCTAACACCTGAAAAGCAAATAGGCAAGAAGACTGGACATTCACTTGACACCTTGATGAATCATATGAATGAAGAAGCAAAAGCTTCAGGCCAACACAGGCCAAGACTCTCATTTCATTAATTTAATCGTAGGACTATAGTTCACCTGGTGCTCTTCATGTATGAGAAATATGGGCTTCCATATTCACCATTTCAAAAATGTAGATTAACTACAATTTTGAACTGTACTGGTTTAAATATCCCCATTGCAGTGTGCCAAGATGGTGATGCAAAATGCTACTGACGGATACCAAGATAACATATATTCAGAATGTATCACACAGTACAGAAAGAGCAAGTTTGCTATCATATCGAACGCAGAAGAGTTTGTTTCAAAATGGTATGATATCAATTGACTGATTCATTCGTATGATAAAAGCACGTCACATAGTAACTTAATAACGGTACTGTAGGATCAAACTGCAAACCTCTTTATTTCTACCCTGAGACAAACAACAATAACTTGAGCCAACTTCTACTGCAATGGCCACACTGTATCTTTTAGGAAATGAATTCATACACCTAGACACCTGACAGAAAGTAGCAGACAAGAGTTAGAGTGATGAACTGAAGCTGGAACTAATAGTGTGAATATTTTGCTCTGCAAGTAAAGATGAGAAGATTTCATCAAAAAGTAAAGAGAAAACAGTTTACAGTAGATTCTCTATGTGCAGTGTGAGGACACCTCCTAGTCCATACCTCACAACCTATATCTCTCTTTCTTCTTCCTTTCGAAAGCGGTACAAACTTCTGACCCGTCTCTCAAGCCCAATAAGAAATTTGAACCAGCAACAAATTATCGAAAATTTCATAATCAAACTACCAAACCAACTCGAGACATTTCTAGAACCTGACTACTCAATCTTGAGCAAATTGGGACAAATTCACCAAGACAGTTTACAATGCCTTCTTTATGTACACCTCCTAGTTAATAATTCACACCTACGGAGTAGATCTCTCTATTTTTTCATTTCAAAACTTGTATGAATTAGGACAGACCTCTGAAGCCCAGACATCAAATGCTATGAAGATTCATGATGAAACATACTGCCCTGTAAACACACATGGACTACCGGACAGAGTCCAGACATTTCTAGATCCTGGCTACATATTTGCTCAATCTTGAGCAAATTGGAGCAAAGTCGCCAAATCAGAAACTACCAAATCGACCTAAACTCTTCCGTGGTTGGCGACTGTGGGAGACCAATTTGAGGTTAACAAGCAGCAAAATGAAGATAATCACGAGTGTAAGTGCGTAACACATACCTCTCCTGCTCGCAATCCTCCTCGGCTCCGATCACGCGCAGACGCCCCCCAATCCTCCACCAAATCAGCACCTCCCCGGAGACCACGGAGCACAACGAGAGCAGAATCGCCTCAAAATCTCAGGACTATCAGAGGCACCGAGCGAATCGCCAGGAGGAGCACCTCCCTTCACCCCGCCCTTTCCCCGCCACCGCAGCTCAAACCGCACGCAGTAGTAGTAGTAGTACTACTACTACTAAAGAGGAGCGGGTGCAGCATCTAGGCAGGCATGGACGGGACCTCGCATCATTTCTTTCCCCCCACCCCAAAGCCGACGGAGAAAAGACGGATCGAAAAGCGGCCACCGAAGGAAGGAAGGAAGGAAGGAAAGAAAGGGAAGAAAGCGAGAGGTCGCAAAGTAGAGCCGTCAGCTTCTTTCCGAAGGAGCTAGCCGTGTTCTCCCTTTAACCGCCTACGATGATGTCACACCGGCCATCATGGCATGGCACGACAGTCCCTCTCTCTCTCCTCCCCCTGATACATGGCCGGGAGAGACCCACCTCGATGCCGGTGACCCTCGTCAGTGAGGATCTCCTCCACCGCCAGATGCTCCGCCTGCGCTACGGATCTGGGCGGAGCTACAGAGGAGGCAGGGCTGGGGGCGAAGGCTTCGGAAGCTTGCCGGCGGCGGGATCCGGCGTGGATCGGGGCCAGCGACCGGCGGGAGGAGCGAGGCGGCGACCGGCGAGAAGAGCGGGGCGGCGGCGCGGTGAGCAGATCAGGGGCTCGGGAGGAGTCGGTGGCTGGCTGCTGCCTTGGCCCGCCCCGATGCAGTTTTTTTTTTGAAAAAACGAAACATTTTTTCCACTTAATGAAGGACCGCGGGTTGATTATGAAAAAACAGAGTGGTGTTTTTGCAAAATTGCCAACGACGGACGACAGAAGCGCTCCGCGCTTTATTATTTGGGGAGACTAGAAGGATACGTGCTACGCTGGGTAGTTGTCTGTTGGTATTGTTGTTTGGCACGAAGAACCAGTAAGAACTTTTTACAATAAATATCAAACATAGAGATAGGATTTTGAGTACTAACTAAACTGTGTTACAACTGTACCAAGATAATACAAGTATTGTCGATTAATTGGTGGCCCAAGCATGAACTTGTCCTGAATTAGAGACCTTTTTTTTCAAAGTTGTTAGGATATTATAGTCTTGCCATGATGTATTAGTACTTGTCATGGGGTATACACCGGTATATTCAATGGTAATCTTTATACCACGGGAAATAAAACCATCATACCAAAAACTCCCAACACATGTAATATGGAATAGCCAGAGTGCAAAACCTAGTGCTTGCCGTCTAAAATACGGCGTCGTATCTTGTGAATCCAGCATCCCTCGTGAATCGCCGCATCAACTCATCGCTGGCCATTGGATCAAAATCTCGTGCTTGTCGTGTGTCTACCATCATTTTTCAAAAAATCGCCGCACCAGCCCAAGTCAACCATATAAAATTTTCACGTATTCCCCTCCTCTTGTAGTGCCAAACATGCAATCTTAGCCTCATAAAAACTTGTGATCCCTTTTAAGGATAGAAGCGCATATCAAAGTTTGATACATTTATTTTGCATCCTGATTTCTTATTGCTATTTATATTACTCTTGGTCACTATTCCATTTTATTATACTGTTTTAATGTATTTTCTCTCTTAATTTACAAGGTACACAATCAAGAGAAAAATTGTCGGAAACTGGAATACTGGACCTGAAAATAAAAAAGGTTGAAAATTCTTTGGACTCCAAATGACATGAAACTTCACGAGGATTTTTTTTTGAAATATATCTGAATTTATGGAGCAAAGAAGTGCCAGAGGGGGCACTTGTTGGTGCCAATCCAACAAGGCGCACCCACTCCCATAGGCGCGCCCTGATGGCTTGGCAGGCCCACAGGCGGCCTCCAACCCCCCTTCTGCTATATGATGTGTTCTGACCTAGCAAAAATCAAGAGAATACTTTCAGGGCGAAGCGTCGCCGTCTCAAGGCGAAATGTCAACAAAGACCCTTTTGCTCTCGTGGAGAGAGATTCTACCCGGGAAACTTCCCTCTGGGAGGGGGGGGGGGGGGGGGGGATCGAAGCCATCGTCATCACCAATGCTTCCTCCTTCATGTGAGGATTAATCTTCATCAACACCATCTCATCTCAAACCCTGGTTCATCTTTTGTATTCAATCTTTGTCTCAAAACCTCATATTGGTACGTGTGGGTTATTACTAGTGTTGATTATGTCTTGTAGTTGATGTTTGTTGGTTTGTTTGGTGAAAGATAATATGTTCATATCCTTTATCATACTTATTACACCTCTGATATTGAATATGGTGATGATTTGTGAGTAGTTACTTTTGTTCTCTAAGACATGTGAGAAGTCTTGTTATAAGTAATCATGTGAAGTTGGTATTCATTCGATATTTTGATGATATATCACCATATCTTGGGCCTAAGGGAAGACATTGTGGATTAATAAGTAGATGATGGGTATATATGTTGATGCTTCCTTTAGTAGTGTCATGTGATCATCGGCAACATGACACTTCACCATATCTTTAGTAGTGTCATGTGAACGTCGGCTACATGACACTTCACCATATCTTGGGCCTAAGGAAAGACACTGTGGATTAATAAGTAGATGATGGGTTGCTAGAGTGATAGAAGCTTAAACCCTAGTTTATGTGTTACTTCATAAGAGGCTGATTTGGATCCACATGTTTCATGTCATGGTTAGATTTATCCTAATTATTCTTTCGTAGTTGTGGATGCTCGCGAGAGAGGGTAATCATAAGTGGGTTGCTTGTTCAAGTAAGAACATCACCTTAGCACCGGTCCACCCACATATCAAATTATCAAAGTAATGAACGCGAATCAACTCAACATGATGAACATGACTAGATAGAAATTCCCATGTGTTCTCGAGAGCGCTTTACTTCATATAAGATAATTATTTGGCATGTCCTTTGCAATAAAAAATACTGGGCTACTTTTCTCTTGTTACCTTTGCTACTTGTCACTCGTTATGAATTAGCTTGCTACAGAACTATCTAGTATGGTTACTTACAACACTTGCAGAGAATACCTTGTTGAAAACTGCTTATCAATTCCTTCCGCTCCTTGTTAGGTTCGACACTCTTACTTATCAAATAACTATGATTGATCTCCTATATTTGTCGGTCATCAGTGTCCCCCAACATGTGACGTGTCACATGTCAGTAACAAGAGGACATCACAACATAATACCATACAAGAAGAGATGAGATATGGGTGTTTAAAATGGCCTACACTCCCCACAACAAAGGTAGCTATAACATATGTAATACAATCCAACAATATATGATAATCATCATACAATAATACATGGTCTTAGCATGGGCAAGAAGCAAAATTACCTAAGAGGATCCAAATAAAAGAAAGCGACATCCACCCTGTAGTCTGCCAACCGAGAACTTGTCATATGATTGTCGGAGAAGAAGAAGAACTACAATATGTTCAGCTCCCCCAATTCCGGTTCGGGAAAATGGATTATTTTCCCCGGTTTGATCATTTGCCCCCCACCTCCCCATGAGATTGACTCGTGGATGGCTTGGAGGAGGGACAATGAGATTTTGGGAGGCATGACGTGGACGGCAGACGACGACGAGCCATGACATGGACGATAGCCGGCGAGAGTACTAGTGATGGGTCGTGTGGTTAACCATCACAACGGCAACCTATGACATTAGCCTCGGACGGAGATCCATGTCAATGGTCGTCACATCAACAACGTGTGACGAAGCATGCGACATGGAGCGTGCGATAGAGCATAAAGTTAGGAGCCTGAAACGAAGATCCTCATGGGCGGCGGCCGCATACCGGCAGCAACGGCCTGTGATGGAGACAACATGAGGCAACCACCACACTCGCTATCACCGCCACTGCAGTAAATGGCCACTACTGTGGCCAGATAGGTAGTAGTAGTACTATTTCTAGATGAACTCATGTTGCCAACCGCAATAGCAATTGATCTTCAGAACTGCAGCATATAGATCTCCGGTTTGAAGTGTGTATGTGGGTTGCCTAGCCATTTCCATCAGTTCAGACTTTTGGTTGCGTTGGCTAGTGCATGAAGCTTAACATGTTATGAGAGCCTAAGGTCTTGAGTTCAAGTCCTAGCTTTCCCAGTTTGTTCAAAAATTACTGCCGCCCCCTATCTGTCCATGTATAGGCCTCTTGAGAGGGGGTGTTGAAGTGTGTAAAGAGTTTTCTACAACAAATAAGTACTAATTAAATTATGTTAAAATGTACTAAGATAATCCAAGTATTATTGATTAATTGGTGATCCAAGCATGAAGTCCTGAATTAGAGAACATATTTTTCAAAGTTCTCAGGATATTATAGTTTTGCCGTGATGTATGCGTACTTGCCATGTGGTATACAGAGTTACATTGAATGATATTTTTGGGCATGGGAAACAAAATCATCATACCAACAACTAGGGCGGAGCTAGGATTTGAGTACGAGGGGGCAAAGAAGATAATAATAGTAGCTAAAGAGGGGAAAAGTCTAATATGGTCTGGCCTATGGTGCACTCATGCGGTTAAACCTGGGAATGGTTATTAAAAAACCGGGTGTAACGGTTCGGTTCTTACTTTGGGTTTGATTGGTTCAGGTTTTATTGGGCTGGGATTTTTTTAGTTTGGTTTTGGTTTGGCTATGTGGAGAAACCAGTTTGGATATAGTTGGTTATGGATTTAATCGGTTTGGTTATTACCGGTTATAAACTATGGGTCCAAACCGGTTTCTAGGCATTGGTTATATGCAATAATCAACGACGATCGAGAACGAGTATCTTTGATCCGCGTACATGCTATAATGCAATATGTAATTATGTATTATGTGGAAACACCACATGAAAATCGGAAGTGCTTGTTTGTGCTTTCGCTAAGAAATTTGGTTTTAATACACTTGTTAGTGAACATTTCAGCCATGGGCATGTTCTTTTTGCCTCTTACTGTGTGCTGACTGTATCTCAAGGATAACTTTGTTTTCAAACTGTTGTAGATGCACTTATGCCTTTTCTACCTCATTTGCTTCTTAACATGTCAATTTGTGCAATCATATGTATATTAAAGCAAACCCATAGTTATGTACTGGGTTTAAACCCACGGTTATGTATCGGGTTTAAATTGGTTTGGATGAAAAAAATAATAGGTTAGGTTTTGGTTGGGCTAAAAATGACATTAAATGGGTATGGTTCAAGTATGGTTTTGAGGGATAAATGAACGGGTATGGTTCAAATATGGTTTAAGTATGAAACCATTTTTAGGTTTACATACGGTGTTGTCTATGTAACCTTCATATGAACATCGTCATTTGATGCAACAGTAGGAAAATCAAACGGCGCTAGCACCAAAAAAGCCGGCTCCGCGTGTTCTGTCCGTATTTTCCCCGTTGTGCCAATTTCAGATGCAACATCGTGATTTCAAGTCATAACAATATATGGACAACTAAAAGTACTATATTTCTCTTAGATTAAATTTAGATCTATGGCTGTCAAAAAGATCAAACCAAATTAAATATATGCCGGATAGTAGGTTAATTCGTTGCACTTCATATGCGAGTGAAATAGTATAATCTCACTAGTGGGCTATAATCCATAGAAAAAATAATTCATACTGTACTAGTTAGCTGCAATCCAAAAAAAACATCCAACTTAATTGTGTATAAGCAAATTAATTTTGCCAGAAATTAATCCATTGCATGTTCATGCAAATATACTAATTAACCAGTCCAGTAAATACTATGGTTCATATAAATCATTCTAGTTGAATGTTATCCACGGAAAACAATAGTATACCTTCGGGAATGAGGAGAAAATACAGAGATCCAAAGACTTGGAAGTTGGAACAAAGGCATAATCCATGGCTGGCAGCACAATGACGACGGCGGCAAGCCGCAAGCAGGCAGCAAGCATGCAATGGAGCAGTCCGTAGGTCGATTCTAGGTGATGACGGCGCAAGCGGCTAGCAAGCACGCAATGGAGCACACTGAAGATAGATTCTAGGCGACGACGGAAGCTAAGTCTTTTCGTTGTATGCCTAGATAATAGCGTGAGAACCACTAGTGAAAAACAAATCTTTCGTCCGGAGTTTAAGACCCGGTCGGGTTTGGGCCCAAAACTAATGTGAGCATTAGTCCCGGTTTCAACGGCTAGGAACGGACAGGGGCACAATCATCGCTAGTCCCGGTTGGAATGTGACCTTTAGTCGCGGTTGATGATACCAGCCGAGACAAAAGGGGTTGCGGCAAGCTGGTGCCCATGCGATCCCTTTTGGTCCCGGTTGGTATCATCAAATGGGACTCAAGATAGACCTTTAGTCCTGGTGGGTGATACAGACCGGGACTAAAGTTATTCCTATATAAAGCTCCGCTTCTTCCAGCTCGAATCCAAGCTTTCTCTCTTCTCTATTTTCTTCCTCAAGCTCGATTTCATCCTTCATTTTTGCTAAGATTTGTCAAGATTGAAGGCACCACATCTATCCAAGTGTTCTAAAATGTTAGCAACTTCGTCCTTCATCTCTCGTTGCTAGTTTAAATTGTTTCATGCTCTATAAGCAGAGTAATTTGTGGGTTTTATTTTGGGGGTAATTATGAGAGAGTTTTATTTGATTTATATGCAATTTGAGCTTAAATTAACTTCTTAATTTGCATATTGTAGATGTAGTTTACTTAGTGTCTTTCCCTCTGCGTCTTCACCACTGTCGATCGTCCGTCTCGTCCCGTCGCCGGTATCACCGCGGTGAACCTCTTGTTGTTATCATTTTTGTAAAAAAATTTAATTTGTATGATTTAGATAGTTACTTGTATAATTTTCTTACGTGTATAATTTTTTGCTATATATATAGTGCCATGGTTTTGATATCCGTTCCCGTCGGCCCTCGTCAGATTTATAATTCAGATGTGGTATATTATCTTTTACAACTATTTGTTTCATTTCATGTTTATGACAATTATGTCCATCAAGTTGATATAGATATTTTTATCTAGGAGGTATGTGAAATAGAAATTACAACTTACCCTTTTGTCGAGAAATTAAATTTAGTTGAAAAATAAAATGATTATTTGAAAGAAAAATTGAAAAGAATTGAAGAAGAGAAGATGAAAGTGGAGTTGTATGTTTCCGATGCCGTTGATGATCAGAAGATCAAGATGGATGCGATGTGCTTGAAGATTAGAAATATTAAAAAAATATGTCATTAATAAAGAGACTTGTTATCATTATGCTGTTGGATCAATTATTATCTTAGTTGCGATTTTGATCGCATTTGTTGTTGAATTTAAATGCTTTAGATAGTTGTATGTTGTTTTATGAGAAGTATATATGAACTTTATGTATATATTTTTGCAGTAATAACATTTGGTCAGGACTCTACTTTGGTTTTCATGTGACGAACTTGTACTAGTTTGGTCACTTCGATGTAGTGTAATGAAGATGAGCCGACACCGGATATACGATGACCGACGCTCTCCCGAGTTCATTAATGGCTTGCATAAGTTTATACTTGTGTCCGAGGCAAACAAGTGGCATAGTTTTATGTGTTGTCTATAAAAATAATAAGGATTACTCTACCTCAAAAATCCTTCACATCCACCTGCTTCAGTCCGGCTTCATGTCCGGCTATAATTGTTGGACCAACGGAGAAATAGGGGTTATGATGGAAGACAATGAAGAAGAAGATGATGACAACAACTACCATATGTTCCCTGAATATGGTGATACTGCAATGGGGGAAGCTGAAGATCAATAGGCATCAGATGAGCCCGTTGATGATCTTGGTCGGGCCATTGTTGATGCACACAGAAACTACAAAAGTAAAAAGGAGAGGTTGAAGTTGGAGCACATGTTAGAGGTTCACAAAAAATGTTGTACCCAAATTGCGAAGATGACAAGAAAAAGATGGGTGCCACAATGGAATTGCTGCAATGGAAGGCAGAGAATGGTGTATGTGACAAGGGATTTTTAAAGTTTCCAAAAATGATAAAGAAGATGCTTCCAAAGGATAACGAATTGCCCGCCATTACGTACGAAGCAAAAAGGTTGTCTGCCCTCTAGGATTAGAGGTTTATAAAATGCATGCATGCCCTAATGACTGCATCCTATATCGGGATGAGGAGTACGATAATTTGAATGCATGCCCGGTATGCGGTGCATTGCGCTATAAGATCACTCGTGATGACCCTGGTGATGTGGAGGGAGAGCGCCCCAGGAAGATGGTTCCTGCCAAGGTGATGTGGTATGCTCCTATAATACAATGGTTGAAACGTTTGTTCCAAAGCAAAGAGCATGCCAAGTTGCAATGGCACAAAGAAGACCATAAGAAAGATGAGATTTTGAGAGTACCCGTTGACGGGTCACAGTGAATAAAAATCGAGAGAGAGTTCCCGAACTTTGCAGTTGATGCAAGGAACTTAGGGTTTGCTCTAAGTACAGATCTCATGAATCGTTTTGGGGAGCAGAGCTGCAGTCATAGCATCTAGCGTGTGACTCTATGTATCTATAACCTTCCTTCTTGGTTGTGCATGAAGCGGAAGTATATTATGATGTGAGTGCTCATCCAAGGCCCTAAGCTACCCGACAACGATATTGATGTGTACCTAAGGCTATTAGTTGAATAACTTTATAGTTGTGGGATAAAAAAGGTTTACTTGTGTGGGATGAGCACAAACAGGAGGATTTTGATCTACGAGCGTTGCTGTTTGTAACCATTAATGATTAGTCTACTCTTATTAACCTCTCATGACAGACAAACAAGGGATACAATGCATGCACGCACTATGTACATGAGATTAAAAGTATACATTTGGATAAGTGTAGGAAGAATGTGTACCGAGACATCGTCGATTTCTTCTGATCAGACATCTCTTAACAAAGAAAGTCAAGCATTTTAAAAGGTGAGGCAAATCACCGGAAGAAGCGTGACCACCGTATTGGTGATGATATATTTGATATGATCAAGGATTTAAAAGTAAACTTTGGGACGGGTCCCGGCGGACAATCTGTTCCGAATGATGGTAACAGACACACACCCATGTGGAAGAAGAAATCTATATTTTGGGACCTACCCTATTGGAAAGTCCTAGAGGTCCGCAATGCAATCGACATGATGCAGGTGACGAAGAATCTTTGTGTGAACCTGCTAGGCTTCTTGGATGTGTATGAGAAGACAAAATATACACCGGAGGCATGGGAGGACCAACAACGTTTGAACGAAAAAGACGACATGCATCCAAAGCAGTATCAAGGTCCTCCTAGCTACGCACTTACCAAAGAAGAGAAGGAAATCTTTTTAGAATGTCTGAGAAGTATGAAGGTCACGTCTGGCTTCTCCTAGAATATAAAGGGAATAATAAATATGGCAGAGAAAAAAAAATCCAAAACCTAAATATGACTGCCACGTGATTACGACACAATTACTTTTGCTTGCATTGAGGGGGATTCTACCAAAAATGTTCGAGTACCCATTGTGAAGCTATGTGCATTCCTTAATGCAGGTTCTCAGAAGGTAATCGACCCAGAAATCCTACCAAGGTTACATAACGATTTGGTTTATTTTTCAAATTGTTATGCATTTTACAAGAACTAATTTCAATCTGTAAAATTGAATGTGTCAAATATTTTCTTCACAATGAAAATTAAAAATCCTCATGTTGACTAACATGAACATAATATAGTTTGGCAAAAGAATGACAAGAAAACAGAAACTAAAATAATTAAAACAACGGAAAAAGGTATAAAACTAAAAGAGCTAAAAAGAATATGTTTTTGGTTAAAACACCTATTCAACATATCCTACAAACTCCCAAATTGAACATACTCATAAAACACACTAATATTAAACATGAGCAAAAAAGAATCACTCGAAAATCTATTTTTAAACTAAAGTTATCCACAAACTAATGATATACACCAATTTCAAAGCATTCAAATTTGAAAATTACTTGCACTAACAGAAAGTTTATAATATTTGTGACCTAAACCCAAAAAGATTCACAAAAAACTCTAAATGTTCTAAAAGTTATTCAAAATCTAAAAATAGAAACTGTTATGTCTAGAAAAACAAATGAAAAAAGAAATAAAAAAGAAAAGGAACCCTTTAGCCTGGGTTGGTATCACCAACCGGGACTAAAGGTCCACCTTCTCGCACGGAATTTGGGCCGCCGAACAGGTGGACCTTCAGCCCTGGTTGGTGATACCAATGGGGACTAAAGGACCTTTAGTACCGGTTGGTGGCTGGAACCGGGAATAAAGGCATTTTGTATATAAGGTGTCCAATGTTCTGATGCAAGCCACTGCCCCGGAGAAGTTTCAAATTGATGTCGCCAGACTTCCCGACCCTGTCGCCGCTGCTCTGTACCCCTCCTCGCGAGTCTCCTCCGAGCTTTGCCGCCCCTCTCCTAGGCAACGCCAGTAAGGCCCAGGCCTCCCCTCCCTCTATACCCTCGTGATCCGCCCCTTACCCTCACCATGGTCGTGCTGCCCTGCCGCCCACACTGACTGCCGCGGCTGCTGTTGCCTGCCTGCTGCTGCTCCACTTGCCTCTACTACTCTGCCGACGATCGTTGTTGCCACCACGCATCGTGATCCCGCTCGCCACCGATGTCGCTATGGTGCTTATGTTAGCTGTGCTTCCCTTGCAACGGTGCCAAGAATAGTCGTGTCGATGGCACCAGGAATCCTTCAGCTGCGGCTACGCCTTAAGGGACTTCCTAGGCAAGTATACAAAGGATTTCCCCCGTGGCCTTGGAGCCTTGCGTTGGTGTTCCCTAGAAGCGGAAAGGGCGATGTAGCACAGCGGTGGTAAGTATTTCCCTCAGTTTGAGAACCAAGGTATCAATCCAGTGGAGGAGTATCACAACATCCTGCACAAACACAAAAGCTTGCTCCCAACGCTATGAAGGGGTTGTCAATCCCTTATAGATTGTTTGCCAAGTGAGAACTGAAAGCAACAAAGAACAAAGCAAACTAAAAGCGGAGATGTAAACGATGGATGTGAATAGACCCGGGGGCCGTAGTGTTTACTAGTGGCTTCTCTCATGAAAGCAAGTAGACGATGGGTGAACAAATTACTGTCGAGCAATTGATAGAACCGCGCAAAGTTGTGATGATATGTATGCAATGATTATTTCTATAGGCATCACGTCCAAAACAAGTAGACCGATACTGTCTGCATCTACTACTATTACTCCACACGTTGACCGCTATCCAGCATGCATCTAGTGTATTAAGTCCATAAGAACAGAGTAACGCCTTAAGCAAGATGACATGATGTAGAGGGATAATCTCAAACCAATGATAAAAACCCCATCTTTTTACCCTTGATGGCAACTACTTGATGTGTGCCTTGCTGTCCCTACTGTCACTGCGAAAGGTCACCACATGGCAGAACCCAAAACCAAGCACTTCTCCCATTGCAAGAATCATAGATCTAGTTGGCCAAACAAAACCCAAGACTCGGAGGGACTTAAAAGGATATCAAATCATGCATATAAGAAATCAGCAAAGACTCAAATATACATCATAGATAATCTGATCACAAATCCACAATTCATCGGATCTCGACAAACACACTGCCAAAGAAGATTACATTGGATAGATCTCCATGAAGATCATGGAGAACTTTGTATTGAAGATCCAAGAGAGAGAAGAAGCCATCTAGCTACTAACTACGGACCCGTAGGTCTGAAGTGAACTACTCACGAGTCATTGGAGGGGCGATGATGATGATGAAGAAGCCCTCCAACTCCAAAGTCCCCTCCGGCAGGGTGCCGGGAAGGGTCTCCAGATGATATCTCGCGGAAACGGAAGCTTGCGGCGGCAGAAAAGTATTTTCGAGGCTCCTCTAATTTTTTGCGGAATATTTGGGAATTTATAGGCCAAAGATCTAGGCCAGGGGGCGGCCAGGGAGGCCACAAGCCTGCCCATCGCCGCCTCCCCCTGGTGGCGGAGTGGGGGCTTGTGGGCTCCCTGGAGCCCACCTGGCTTGGCCCAAAGGCCCCTTGATCTTCTTCCGTTCGGGAAAAAATCATTTCGGGGTTTTTCTTGCGTTTGGACTCCATTCCAAAATCAGATCTGAAAAGAGTCAAAAACACGGAAAAAACAGGAACTCGCACTTGGCACTGAATTAATAAGTTAGTCCCAAAAAAGATATAAAAGGTACATAAAACAACCAAAGAAGACAAGTTAACAGCGTGAAACCATCAAAAATTATAGATACGTTTGAGACGTATCAAGCATCCCCAAGCTTAACTCCTGCTCGTCCTCGAGTAGGGAAGTGATAAGAATGAATTTTTGATGCTTTCATGCTACCTAGCATAGGTGTCCTTTGTAATTCCTCTGATGTGACGTGAATGTTCAGATCCATTAGATTCAAAACAATAGTTTGCTATTGACGTGGAAACAATAATAATTCAAGCAAAGTAGCAAAGTAATCATGAACTTTCAAAATAATAAGGCCAAAAAGTAAGTTATCCCTACAAAAGCATATAGTCTGGCTATGCTCTATCATCATTGCACAATGAATTTAAATCATGCACAACCCCGGTATTGGCCAAGTAATTGTTTCACACCTTTACATTCTCAAACCTTTCCAACTCTCACACAATACATGAGCGTGAGCCATGGTTATGGCACTATAGATGGTGTGGAATGTAGTGGAGGTTGCAAGACAAAAAGGAGAAGATAGTCACATTAACTAGGCATATCAATGAGCTATGGAGATGCTCATCAATAGATATCAATGTGAATGAGTAGGGATTGCCATACAAATGATGCACTAGAGCTACGAGTATGTGGAAGCTCTTAAAGAAAACTAGATGGTGTGCATCCAACTTGCTTGCTCACAAAGACCTAAGGCAATTTTGAGGAAGCCTATCATTGGAATATACAAGCCAAGTTACATAATGAAGATTTTCCCACTAGCTATATGGTGGTGACAAAACGAGAGACTCTCAATCATGAAGATCATGGTGCTTAATATGCACAAGTGTGGAAAAAAAGTGGTAGCATTGTCCCTTCTATCTTTTTCTCTCATTTTTTTATATTTTTTTTTGGTGGGCTCTTTGGCCTCTTTTTATTTATTTTGGTGGGCTTATTTGGCCTCTTTTATGTCCTCACATGGGACAATGCTCCATTAATGATGATTATCACACTTTCAACTCAAAACTTAGAGCAACTATGACTCTATATGGAATGCCTTCGGTAGTGTACCATGGCAATGATCTAGCATGGCATAGACATCAATGGAAGCATCATGCTAGCTATCTTACAATCATGCAATGGCAATGTAGATGTGGTGGCACATGTCATGGTAGTAGTTGCATGTCAATATATCTCGGAATGACTTTGAAAAAGCCATAGTAGGTAGGAATGGTGGCTGTTTTGAGGGAGGCTAATGGTGGGTTTTGTGCACCGGCGAAAGTTGCACGACACTAAGAAGATAGTGATGGTGGAAGGTGAAAGTGCATCTAAACCATGGACTCAACATTAGTCATGAAGAACTCATATACTTGTTGCAAAAGTTCTATTAGTAATCGAAACAAAGCATTCAACGCATACTCCTAGGGGAAGGGTTGGTAGGTATAAACCATCGCGCGATCCCGACCGCCACGCAAAGGATGACAATCAATAGACTAATCATGCTTAGATTTCATCACATAGCGGTTCACCATACGTGCATGCTACGGGAATCACTAACTTCAACACAAGTATTTCTAGATCCACAACACCTTACTAGCATGACTTTAATATTACCATAACCACAACTCAAAACTAATTGAGATGAATCAAACTTCTCTAACTATTCAATGCACATGAAGGTGGAAGTTTTCGTATCCCTTTGGATAACTACCCCTTTTGAGACTACTTTCAAAGCATAGATCAACTACCAAGCCACACACCTCTGTGCTATAAAACATATAAGTGAAGCACATAGAGCAAAAGTGCCTAGCTCAAAAGATATAAGTGAAGCACATGTGAGCTGAATTGTCTACCAAAAGATATAAGTGAAGCTCGACAAAATCATGGTGTGTGCATGTCTCTCTCTCTAGGTGTGAATCAAGGATGAATGTGACACAACAAAAATAAAAGACTCCTACAATACAAGACGCTCCAAGAAAAAACACATAACATGTGGTGAATAAAAATATAGCCCCAATTAACGTTTCCGATGGATTGAAGACGAGAGACGGGATGCCTTCCCGGGGCATCCCCAAGCTTAGGCTTTGACGACATCCATGAATCTGTTGGGGTGACTTGGGCATCCCCAAGATTGAGCTCTTTCCACTCTTTATCTCTTTGTCCACAAGAACTTCACCCAAAACTTCAAAACTTCACAACACGAAACTTAACCAGAAACTCGTCATAACATTAGTACAAGAAAGCAAACCACCACTTCCTTAGGTACTGTAGAAAACTTATATTCTACTTGTGCTGATGTTGGGTTACTGTACTTTCAATCTTCCATGGCTAATACCCCTCTATACTATCCATAGTTTCATCAAAATAAGCAACCAACACAACAAAAACAGAATCTGTTAACAGCAGACCAGTCTGTAGCAATCTGTATATTTTGTATACCTCTGGTACTTCAAAAATTCTAAAAAATTACGAAAGTCTGAAGAATTTGCGTAGCAATCAGCAGAAAAAATAATAAACTCAAAAGCTCTTACATAAAAAAAATGAAAATTCTTTTCGTGAGCAGAAAGTTTCTGTCTTTTGCAGCATGACCAAACGATCATCCCCAAGACTAATCATAATGGTTTTGCTTGGCACAAACGCAAAAAGAAACACAAAAAACACAATCATAACAGAATTATGGAAGTGTGCAAAACACAAAACAGAAAGAAAAAGGATAAATTCGTTGGGTTGCCTCCCAACAAGCGCTTTTGTTTAACGCCCTTAGCTAGGTGAAAGTGATGGAATCACGTATAGTCATCTTTGGTGCTCAGACCATAGGTAGTGTGATCATTTATCATCTTAAGGTTTTCATCTTTATTAGATGACTCACCACTAGATTTAGGAACAAAAACAGGTTTGACGGTCTTTTTGAGAGTAAGATTTGGAGTATTTTGCACAGCGGCAAAAGCGGAACCCAAGTTGGTTATGACATCTTCTAATTTGCCAATTCTAGAAGAATCATTAACTATAAGTTCCTTCTCCTTTAAATTTTTCAAAAAGTCTCCCACTTTTGGATCCGTACTGAGAAATTTGATTGTGGATCTTTCTATCCAAACCCTCAATAAGTTCAATTGTGGCAATTTTGTTTTCAATAGCATCAAGCCTTTGCATCACGTGTTGCAAGGTCAAGATAGTTCCATTAACCATGAGCAGGGGTGAGCCTACCAAATTAATGATAGATCTATAGGAGTCAACAGTATGGCTCCCCAAAAAGTTCCCGCCTACAATGGTATCAAGGATATACCTATTCCAAGGAGAAATTCCAACATAGAAACCGCGAAGGAGGACGGTAGTGGATTGCTTACGAGTAGATCTACTTTGAGCATTGCAAATCCTGTACCAAGCGCCCTTCAAATTTTCTTCCTCATTCTGCCTGAAATTGAGAACTTCATTTTCAGGGGTGTCGTTTGGAGTGGTGGGTCTAGCCATTGATGGACTATCTCACACACAAACGAGCAGGAAGAGAGAGTGAAACGAGCAAAAGAAAACAGCAAAAAGGCAAAAGAAAATGGCGAAGGAGAAAGGCAAATCAAAACGTCGAATGTGAAGTGGGGGAGAGGAAAATGAGAGGCAACTGGCAAAAAAAGTAAATGCAAGAGAAGACTTTGTGAGACCTACTTGGATAGATCTTGATTTCTCCTCCCCGACAATGGCGCCAGAAATAGGCGTGTTGACGGGAGATTAGTCTTGTCTTGATTTCCTCGGCAAGCGATCCTCCTCCCCGTCAACGGCGCCAGAAATACTTCTGATGTCAGCTGTGCTTCCCTTGCAACGACGCCAAGAATAGTCGTGTCGACGGCACCAGGAATCCTTCAGTTGTGGCTACGCCTTAAGGGACTTCCTAGGCAAGTATGCAAAGGATTTCCCCCGTGGCCTTGGAGCCTTGCGTTGGTGTTCCCTCGAAGCGGAAAGGGTGATGTAGCACAGCGGTGGTAAGTATTTCCCTCAGTTTGAGAACCAAGGTATCAATCCAGTGGAGGAGTATCACAAGATCCTGCACAAACACAAAAGCTTGCTCCCAACGCTATGAGGGGGTTGTCAATCCCTTATAGATTGTTTGCCAAGTGAGAACTGAAAGCAACAAAGAACAAAGCAAAGTAAAAGCGGAGATGTAAACGATGGATGTGAATAGACCCGGGGGCCGTAGTGTTTACTAGTGGCTTCTCTCATGAAAGCAAGTAGACGGTGGGTGAACAAATTACTGTCGAGCAATTGATAGAACCGCGCAAAGTCGTGACGATATCAATGCAATGATTATTTCTATAGGCATCACGTCCAAAACAAGTAGACCGATACTGTCTGCATCTACTACTATTACTCCACACGTCGACCGCTATCCAGCATGCATCTAGTGTATTAAGTCCATAAGAACAGAGTAACGCCTTAAGCAAGATGACATGATGTAGAGGGATAATCTCAAACCAACGATAAAAACCCCATCTTTTTACCCTTGATGGCAACTACTTGATGTGTGCCTTGCTGCCCCTACTGTCACTGCGAAAGGTCACCACATGGCAGAACCCAAAACCAAGCACTTCTCCCATTGCAAGAATCATAGATCTAGTTGGCCAAACAAAACCCAAGACTCGGAGGGACTTAAAAGGATATCAAATCATGCATATAAGAAATCAGCAAAGACCCAAATATATATTATAGATAATCTGATCACAAATCCACAATTCATCGGATCTCGACAAACACACTGCCAAAGAAGATTACATTGGATAGATCTCCATGAAGATCATGGAGAACTTTGTATTGAAGATCCAAGAGAGAGAAGAAGCCATCTAGCTACTAACTACGGACCCGTAGGTCTGAAGTGAACTACTCACGAGTCATTGGAGGGGCGATGACGATGATGAAGAAGCCCTCCAACTCCAAAGTCCCCTCCGACGGGGTGCTGGGAAGGGTCTCGAGATGTGATCTCGCAGAAACGGAAGCTTGCGGCGGCGGAAAAGTATTTTCAAGGCTCCCCTCATTTTTTGCGGAATATTTGGGAATTTATAGGCCAAAGATCTAGGTCAGGGGGCGACCAGGTAGGCCACAAGCCTGCCCACCGCCGCCTCCCCTGGTGGCGGAGTGGGGGCTTGTGCGCTCCCTGGAGCCCACCTGGCTTGGCCCAAAGGCCCCTTGTTCTTCTTCTGTCCGGGAAAAAATCATTTTGGGGTTTTTCTTCCGTTTGGAGTCCGTACCAAATTCAGATCTGAAAAGAGTCAAAAACACGGAAAAAATAGGAACTGGCACTTGGCACTGAACTAATAAGTTAGTCCCAAAAAAGATATAAAAGGTACATAAAACAACCAAAGAAGACAAGATAACAGTGTGAAACCATCAAAAATTATAGGTACGTTTGAGACATATCAGGCGCCCTCTGGCTACCCCGCTACTACCATTCGACACGTCATGCTGGTCCGATAGGAATAAAACACGTACAAAACGTTGAACCGAGGAGTCCCTGACGATCGCCGGTGTGGAGTCCCCGACGATCGCCGGTGAGGAGTCCCCAACGATCGTCGGTGAGGATCGAGTCCCCGACGATCGCCGGTGAGGATCGAGTCCCGGATGATCGTCGGTGAGGAGTCGCCGGCAATCGCTGATGCCGGTGAGAAGACCCCGGCGATTGCTGGTGACGAGTCCCCAACGATCACCGGAGGAGTCCTCGACGATCGTCGGTGAGGAGTCCCTCAAGATTACCGGAGGAGTCACCGACGATCGCCCGTGAAGAGTGTTTGTATAAATATGAGTAGTTGTAAAAGTTTAAATATGAGTAGCATAATAAAATGAAAATTCTTGCATAGGAATTTGTTTTCATAGGAATTTGTTCTCGACGATGATGTCCGTCCCGCATCCTCGTCATCGACTCGGCAACGACAAATAGTTTGAGAGGCCCCATGTCCGGGACTGGGCTCCGCCGAGCTGGCACTGGGAGGTGCAATCTTCCGGGGTGCACAACTTGGTGAAGAATCAGGGTCTCGTCGTTGATGTGGAGCTTCTTTGGTGGCGGTCGCGTGGGACACTATCGCGGCAGAGGGAGTTGGCCCCTGAGGAGGTGGTACATCACCGTGTGAGGGAGGAGGACGAGAACGTCCGTTGCTACATGGTTGCGCTAGATGTCAGGTTCTCCAATACCTGGCAGTTTCTTCAGGAATCTCACTTGAGCTTTGATCCTGTGATGGTTCCTTCTCTTTGGGTGTTCACCGCCCGCGGCTGAGTAAAGCGACAACTCTTTGGGTGATCAGTTTGATTAGGTGAGATGTATTAGTGATAATATGTGATATTATTATTGCATTAACTGGATTATTCGAGATTTATTAGTGATATTATTATTGCATTAACTGGATTATTTGAGATGTATTAGTAAAATTTAATCCTCCTCACCATCTCAAGCCCCTCAGATTGAACCTCGCCGCCAACTGACTACTATGATTCAGTTTTTGCTTATTAAATGCATTCTAATTTAAATACTAAATTGTTTTATATTTCTTCTAGATTAGTTAAGCTACGGACGATAGTGGGAGATACCATGAAGATGACATGTTCGACATCATACACTCCTCCCCAAACCAAGAGAATGAACGACACGATGACTCAGAGTTATTGAACGAATCCGGTGAGGGACTTGCGCAAGAACCAAGAGACGAAGAAAATGATGGCCAAGAAAATGGTAGACAATTAACAAAGTCCGACGAGGTATATATATATTAAGCCTGGTGATCATTAGTTGTATTAATTGATTTATGTATATATATTAACGAATCTTTCCTCTTTTAGCCCTCCGGACTGAGCAAATCTTCTAGAAGGGTACGAGGCCGGGCCAAAAAGTTGGGTGATGACATAAAGTTAAACATCGATGAAGTCGCAGAAGATGGCAAACCGATTGCTCATCATGAGAATGCCCGTAAATTTATAACTCAATGCGGAGTTATTGTTAGGGACCAAATCCCGATCACCGTTCGAGAATGGAATCAGCCAAAGGTAGATCGAGGAGTTATTTACGTTGATGGAAGATTGAAAGATTTGCTTTGGGATACAATCATGTCACATTTCAACCTACCACCGGGTCTCACAGATAGCAAACTATTGAAAATCAAGAAATGGGCTCTTAAGAAGAGGGCCACACAATTCCAGAGCTGGAAGAAAAGATTATACAATGACTACATCAGGGCAAAAAAGAAGACTCCAGAATTCACTAGAGCACTAGAAAAGATAAAATATCACTGTGATGAATTCGTGGAGTACAAGGAATCGTATGAAGCTCTGAAAAGGTCAAGAAAAAAATAAGATAAATGCTGAGAAAAAGGAGTATCACCATGTTCTCGAGACATGTGGCTACAAGAGAGCCCTGGCTAAGTGGGAAGTAGTTGAGGCCAAGATGGTTGCAGAAGGGGTTATTCCAGCTACAACAAATTGGCCCAAGAGGTCCAAGAATTGGTTTTATGCGCATGGGAGAAAGTTGGACCGTTGACATGGAAAATTATTGCAAAGGCAGATCTTAAAACAGCCTCGGACGCTATAATTCACGCAATAGAAGATGCTTGAAATGGGGTGTTCCACCTCGAGAGAGAGAACGACGAGCTTACATGCGCCCTCAAGAATCCTGAACATGGAGGGCGAACACGAGGCAAAGGCGTTGTTCCGTGGGTTCAAGGGGTTTTGGAGTGGAACGACACTTATCGAAGCCGCCAGAGAAAAAAGAAGCAGTATGCAGACCGTATTCAGAGGGTAGAAATAAATAACAAGGAGTTGTACCGCATAGTAAAGCGACAACAGGAGCAACTAGACACAATTAGCCAGCAAAGGGCATCTCCGTGATAGGAGCAAGCAGATCCAGCATTGGATGATAGTGTCGTCCCATCTATGCGGAAAAGCACCATGGGTAACACGAGGGTCCGGGCCAATGATGCACCGCTGGCTCGCTACCCCGTGGATGATATCAAAGAGAGAACTGATACGTCTCCGTCGTATCTACTTTTCCGAACTCTTTTGCCCTTGTATTTTAACGTGCTCTGCATTTATGTTTTGCGGTCTTAGAAAGAGCTAGCGAGATACCATCTATTCGTACTGCTTCATGTTGTTTTGATTGAAGTGTTGACACTTGAAGCTTATTATTATTTGCTCGCTAGTTGATTATGCCATTGATATGGGTTCACGTGAGATTTAGATGTCATTTGCTTATGTGGTTTGATTGTGATGTTGCTGAAATTCTGGTTATGAGTTAGACATGGTTGTAACAACAAGATCAAACAGAGTTCGTCAAAGTTTTTCTTTTGTCTCTCTTAGTTTGTCAAGTGAGTTGCTTGAGGACAAGAAAGGCTTTAAGCTTGGGGGATTTGATACGTCTCCGTCGTATCTACTTTTCCGAACACTTTTGCCCTTGTTTTGGACTCTAATTTGCATGATTTGAATGGAACTAACCCGGACTGACGCTGTTTTCAGCAGAATTGCCATGGTGTTGTTTTTGTGTAGAAATGAAAGTTCTCAAAACGTCCTGAAAATTTACGGAGATTTTTTCTCGAATAAAAGAAAAATACCTGCGCAAAGTTCCACGTGAGGGGGCGTGCCAGTGGGCCACAAGCCCCTGGGCCACGACCACCCCCTATGGCCGCGCCATGAGGGCGTGTGGGGCCCACGCGGCACCACCGCCCCCAATCTCAGTCCTATATCTTCCGTTTCGCTTGGAAAAAAATCAGAGAGAAGGTTTCATCGCGTTTTGCAATACGGAGGCGCTGCCACATCCTGTTCTTCATCTGGAGGGCAGATCTGGAGTCCGTTTCGGGCTCCGGAGAGGGGAAATCGTTGTCATCGTCATCATCAACCTTTCTCCATCAACAATTCCATGATGCTCTTCATCGTTCGTGAGTAATCTCATCGTAGGCTTGCTGGACGGCGATGAGTGGGATGAGATCTATCATGTAATCGAGTTAGTTCTTGATGGGGATTGATCCCTAGTATCCACTATGTTCTAGATTGATGTTGCTACTCCTTGGCTATGCTTAGAACATCTCCAACAGCCGCGCTTCGCGCCGCGCCCAAAAAATGTTTCTACAGCGCGCGCGCCGGCTGGTTTAGTGCAGGGATAGGCGCTGGCTCCAACAGCCGCGCTATAATGCAGCACGCGCGCCGCGCTCCAGCAGTGCCCAAAAATGCAGCGCGCGCAGCAGGCACAAACCACATATACATTTCAAAAAATAGTGAGAAAAACGATCAAACAAACAAAATAAATCAACAATAAATAGTTATTACAACTCAAACAAATAGTTTATCGTTCAGTACAACAAATAATGCAATAAACACAACCAATAGTTCATGAACAATACAATACAAATAATGCAATCAAATCATGCTCTTTGTCGTCCATGCCATGCCCACCACTCTTCAATCAGATCCTTCTGAAGATCATTGTGTGTTGCGGGACGCCGAATGGCATGATACGAGGCAACAAAACGGGCAACCCTTTCAGCCCTCCGTCGCACTCGCACGGGATGTCCCAAGAGCTCATACTGTGAGTAGTCTACATCTTGGCCACGCTCATTCTCGATGATCATGTTGTGCATGATCACACAAGCGTGCATGATGTACCAAAGCATTTTTTGATCCCAAAATCTAGCCGGTCCTCTCACAATAGCAAATTGGGCTTGTAAAATCCCAAATGCTCTCTCCACATCTTTTCTAGCAGCCGCCTGAGCATTGTGAAAATCAATATTTTTCTTACCTTCTGGCTTTTTCAACGTCTTCACGAAAGTTTGCCACTTTGGATAGATGCCATCCACTAGATAATAGCCATAGTTGTACGTACAGCCGTTTGCTACAAACTACACCGGTGGCAACTCACCATTCGCAATCTTATTCATCAGTGGTGACCGGTTGACAACATTGATGTCATTCAAAGATCCAGGCATTCCAAAGAATGCATGCCAAATCCAAGTCTCATGATCGGCCACCGCTTCTAGGATTATAGTGGAACCCTTTTTTTGGCCGTGGAATTGCCCATGCCATGCCTTTGGACAATTCTTCCAACTCCAATGCATGCAATCTATTGAGCCAAGCATGCCAGGAAAGCCGCGAGATTTGTTCATCGCCAATAGACTTGCGTCGTCTTCAGCAGTGGGAGATCTCAAATACTCCTCGCCAAACACTTGCACAATTCCCACTGCAAAGCGCTTGACACACATGATGGCTTGGCTCTCACCCATAGCCAAGTGATCATCAACTAAATCAGCCGGGATACCGTATGACAACATACGCAAAGCGGCTGTCACCTTCAGAAAGGTGCTATGCCCGAGCTCTCCGGCGGCATTCCTCCTTTGCTGGAAAAACCGGTCATGGCTCGCTAGTTTCTCTGCAATGCGCTTGAACAAGTCTGTGCTCATCCTAAACCGGCGACGAAAATACGACTCCGGGTATGTGGGATTCTCCACGAAATAGTTCTTCATCAATCTGTTATGGGCATCAATCCTATCTCTCCAAAAAATTTCCCGACCCATAACCGAACCACCGTGCTTCGGTTTTTTATTGATATGCATAGCTATGATCATTGCAAGATCCTCCTCCTCTTCCATATCAAATTCTTCTTCGGAAGAATCATACGACGAACTCATCTACAATGTTCAATACTATACTATAAAAACTACAATTCAAAACATGCACCAAATTCATAAATTTGAAGCAATACATACCTTGTAGGCGTTTTGTCGAACACCTTGCGGGCGCGGCACGGCCGCGAGCGCTCGGGCGCTGTTCCTCGAACGTCGGAGGCGTGCGAGGGCCGGCCGGACTAGGAGGGGTGGGGCGGAAGCGCGGCGGCGCGGGGAGGCCGGGGAAGCGCCTGAACGGGGGGCGCGGGCAGCGGCCGCAGCGGAGACAGGCGGGGGAAGCGCCGGCGGGCGCGGGCGGCGACGGCGGCTCGGGGATAGGCCTGGGCAGCACCGAACGGTGGCGCGAGCGGCGGCGGCGGCGCGGTCGGATGGGGGCGGTCGCGAGAGTGCAGAGCGAGCGCAGAGAGTGCACAGACATCGCAGGAGAGAGCGCAGAAGAAAGCAGGAGCGAGCGCGGGAGAGTCGCGCGCGCGGGAGCCGGCGCAGCAAATAATGGGCGCGGTATTGCATTTTGGCCAGCGCGCTCAATTGGAAATGGCGCGCGCGCCGTTTTTGCGCGCCCGCTGGAGCTGCCGCCGCGTCGCGCGCGCGCTAAAAACAGCCTTTTTTCGGCGGGGCGCTTGTATAGCGCGCCTGTTGGAGATGCTCTTAATGCTTGTCAGTAGGGCCCGAGTGCCATGATTTCAGATCTGAACCTATTATGTTGTCGCCAATATATGTGTGTTTTAGATCCTATCTTGCAAGTTGTAGTCACCTACTATGTGTTATGACCCGGCAACCCCGGAGTGATAATAGCCGGTACCACTCCCGGAGATGACCATAATATGAGGAGTTCATGTATTCACCGCGTGTTAATGCGTTGGTCCGGTTCTTTATTAAAAGGAGAACCTTAATATCCCATAGTTTCCATTAGGACCCCGCTGCCACGGGAGTATGGACAATAGATGTCATGCAAGTTCTTTTCCCTAAGCACGTATGACTACATACGGAATACATGCCTACATTAGATTGATGAACGGGAGCTAGTTACATATCTCTCCGTGTTATAGCTGTTACATGATGAATCACATCCATCACACTCATCCATCACCGATCCACTACCTACGAGTCTTTTACTACTGGTCCTTGCTACGTTACTTTGCCTAGGCTTGTCCCTTGCTACAAGTGGGATTGGGCCACTTTGCTACTGCTCTCACTTTGCTGCTGCCACTTTGCTACTGCTCTTACTTGTTACTTTGCTGCTGCTGCTACTACTGTTCCTTGCTACTCCGCTGTTACTTGTTGCAAGACTTTGTTGGCGCTAACAAACCGTCAACAAGGCTTTTCCTGACGCTGTTGCTGGGGATTGTCAAAGCTTTTACTGGCGCCATTGATACAACAGTTAGGAATAGTCTACCTTGTCACCAGATTGTTTCTTGCTCTGTTGTTATCATACTACCTTGCTACTGATACTTTCCTTGCAGACACTAATCTTTCAGGTGTGGTTGAATCTGACGCATTCAGCTGCTAATACTTGAGAATATTCTTTTGCTTCCCATCGTGCGAACCAACAAATTTGGGTTGAATACTCTACCCTCGAAAACTGTTGCGATCCCATACGCTTGTGGGACCCCAAGGATTTTTCTGGTGCCGTTGCCGGGGAAGCATAGGTATATCCTCTGAGTCACTTGGGATTGACGTCTGCTGATCACTATGAGGAATCTGAAAGATCCAAGAACTAAAATCCTGCCTTCGACTACGAGGAGAGGTAAGGAACTGCCATCTAGCTGTGCACTTGATTCACCCTTAGTTTTGAGTAAGTTTGCGACTTCGCCTCCTCCTAGAAATCTTGATATGTCGCCTGTGCTTGATGATTCTACTTCTGCTGCCCATGATGCTTATGATGATGCTATGCTTGATACTAAGCCTGATGATGCTATGCTTGATACTATGCCTGATGATGCCAATGATGCTATGATTGATACTATGTCTGATGATGCCAGGCTTGATACTATGCCTGATGATGCTATGCTTGATACTATGCCTGATGATGCTATGCTTGATACTACTTTGCCACTTGGTGCCCTTGATGCACATATTGCTAGAGTTGCTGCTAGATGTGATGATACTTTTGAAAGTGCTAATACTATTGAAGCAGAACCTGCTACTATGCCTGAATTGCCTGTTATGCCTGATACACACTATGTTATGGAGGGAGAGAGAGCTGAGGATTTTCTTGCGTGTAAGGATAGCTATGATGTTGAGAAACTTCTGCGCAAGTGGAAAGAAAAATCTCTGAACGCTAGGATGAAATATGACCCGAAGTTTGCCACTTCACCTATCTTCGTGACCGATAAGGATTATGAATTCTCTGTCGACCCTGAGTTAATCACTCTGGTCGAATCTGATTCGTTTCACGGTTATGAGTCTGAAATGGTTGTAGCTCATCTTACCAAACTGCACGATATAGCCACCCTATTCACAAGTGAGGAAAAGATCCGCCACTACTATATGCTCAAGATGTTTCCTTTCTCGCTAAAGGATGATGCTAAGACCTGGTTCACTTCTCTTGCTCCTAGTTGTGTGCGTAGCCCCCAGGATATGGTCTACTACTTTTCTGAAAAATATTTCCCTGCCCATAAGAAGCAAGCTGCCTTGCAGGAAATATACAACTTTACTCTAGCTGAAGAAGAGAGTCTCCCACAAGCTTGGGGGAGGCTCATCCAGCTACTGAATGCTTTGCCTGATCACCCTCTTGAGAAGAATGAAATACTTGATACCTTCTATAATGGACTTACCGATGCTTCTAAAGACCACCTAGATAGTTGCGCTGATAGTGTTTTTAGGGAACAAACCGTAGAACAAGCTGAGATTCTGTTGAACAACATCTTGTGCAATGAGAATGCTTGGACTATTCCCGAACCACCTCCTAAGCCAACTCCAAAGAAGAGAGATATTCTATTCCTCAGTCCTGAAGATATGCAAGAAGCCAAGAAATCTATGCGAGAGAAAGGCATTAAATCTGAAGATGTCAAAAATCTACCACCTATCGAAGAGATCCATGGTCTTGATAACCCGATATAGGTAGTAGAAGTAAATTCTCTGCGTAGGTTTGATGAGAGTGATATTCCTTTTGATAAACCTGCTAGCTTATGCATGGATGAATTTGATAACTTCGTTGCCAAACAACAAAGTTTCAAAGATTATGTTAGCAGACAATTGGAAAAGAATGATGTATGCTTAGTCATTTAAGTGCTTGTGTGGACAGAAACGTCAATGATCTTAAACTTCTGAGTAAACATGCCTCTATGGTTACTACTCAGGTAAAACAAGTACTTAAAGCTCAGAATGACTTGCTCAATGAGTTGAATGACAATTTCGTCATAGTCGTCACTAGAGGCGGTAGAATGACCGAGGAACGTTTGTATCGTGAGGGTCATCCGAAGAGAATTGAACAAGATTCTCAAGGAGTTAGCACTGATGCACCTAGTCATCCTAGAAAGAAGAAGAAAGATGATAGGAACCTGCACGCTAGCAACCCTGTTGCTGCTACACCTGAGAGTCGAAACGATGCCTTTGTCTGTGATGCTGAAACACAATCTGGTGATGAACATGAGCCTAATGATAATATCAATAGTGATGTTCATAAAGATGCTCAAACTAGCAATGAAAAGGATGTGGAGATTGAACCTAGTGTTGATCTTGATAACCCACAACCTAAGAATAGAAGACACGATAAGAATGACTTCACTTCTAGGAAGCACGGTAAAGAAAGGGAACCATGGGTTCACAAACCTATGCCCTTTCCTCCCAAACCATCCAAGAAAAAGGATGATGAGGATTTTGAGCGCTTCGTTGAAATGATCAGGCCTGTCTTTCTGCAAATGCGTTGGACGGATATGCTCAAGATGTCTCCGTATGCTAAGTACATGAAAGATATTGTGACTAATAAGAGGAGGATACCTGAGGTTGAGATTTCCACCATGCTTGCTAATTATACCTTCAAGGGTGGAACTACAAAGAAACTAGGTGATCCCGGTGTGCCCACTATACCTTGCTCCATTAAAGGTAACTACGTTAGAACTGCGTCATGCGACCTTGGAGCCGGTGTTAGTGTTATGCCTCTCTCTCTCTATTGTAGGCTTGAACTGGATAAGCTGACACCCACTAAAATCTCTCTGCAAATGGCCGACAAATCAACTGCTTTCCCTATCAGCATTTGCGAGGATGTGTCTGTTGTGGTTGCTAACACCACTATCTTAACAGACTTTGTTATCTTGGATATTCCCGAGGACGATGCCATAGCTGTCATCCTCGGAAGACCCTTTTTAAACACCGCAGGGGCTGTTATAGATTGCAACAAAGGCAATGTCACTTGCCATGTCGATGGTAATGAGCATACGGTGCACTTTTCGAAGAAACAATATCGAGTACATTGCATCAATGCTATCGAAAAAACTTCATCGATTCTTATTGGGAGCTTTGAATGCCCTATTCCTCGTGTTAAGATGAAGTATGATTTGCTTGTTGGGGAGATACACATCCCCATTGAGGTGACCTAGTGACTGTTCGAAAATTCTCCGTCTTCTTTTGTGATTCGAGAAAGTTTTTGTCGAGGGGATTTGATCAACGCCATTGACAGATTTCTTTCGATGACCATGAGATGGATGAATCAAGGAGTCATAAACCTCGGTTCCAAGCTTTCACTTTAGGTTTCTTAGAAGAAAAATGATAGGTTTAGTTTAGTTTTCCCTGTTTTCTGTTTTAGCGTCCGGTAAAAAAGTACCCCGAAAATCAAAGTTCTCCGAACGCTGTGAAAATCAAGTATGATTTTTTTGGAATATTTGAAAAATACTGCGACAAAGAGTCTGTCTGGGGGACACACCAGTGGGCCACAAGCCCTAGGGGCGCGGGCACCCCCTGGCCGCGCCACCCAGGCTTGTGGGGCCCACAGGCACCCCCTCCACTCATTCTTGCTCTCATCTCCTTCTCCTACCTCCAGAAAAATTCATTCTATAGCCCACACAGCAGTGGCATCCTCAGTCCACTCCGGAGTACCCTGGAGCTGGTTATTTCCCTCCTTGGGAGTAGACCAACTTAGGCCAAAAGCCTAAGCTTGGGGGAGTACGTGTTCTCACCGACTTTACATTCTTGCTTATGCTTTCACTTTGTTAGCCGGTGTTCACACTTTGCCACTGTATCATCCATGCTAGTTTATTTTCTTTTTTTTCTCGTTTCTTTTCGTGTGTCTGTCTAGTTTGAGAAAAACCAAAAATATTTTCTTTTTCTTCTTTTGCTTGTTGGGAGCTTTCCCGTGTACATAGTTTTCTTTTTCTTTGGGTCAAGGTAGAAGATACTGGTTACAATGTTTAGTGGCTCTTGCATGCATACCTGTTTAGCTTTCATAGAGCCATATTACTTTGTCTTCTCCTTTGTGTTTGCCTGCAGAATCCAGCTTTAGTCCAATGCACGAGCACGCTTATTATTGTTCACATCGTTCGGTCGTGCAAGTGAAAGGCAATAATGACGATTTATGCTGAAGTGACTCAGCCTGGAAAAGCTGGTATGAACTCGATCTATTTTGTTTTTGTAAATATGACTAGCTCATCATGCCTGATTCAGCTTTGTTGTGAGAGAAACATGTTTGCAATGACAACTTAGAGATCATAGTTGCTTATGCCATGCTTATTTAGCTAGGAGCTTATAATGGTTTGTCTTGGTTGCCCACATGAATGTTGAGATGACTATGATGTAGTATGATAGGATGGTATCCTCCTTTGAATGTTTCAAGTGGCTTGACTTGGCGCATGTTCACGCATGTAGTTGAAACAAAATCAACATAGCATCTATGATGTTCATGTTCATGGTGATTTATGTCCTACTCATGCTTGCACTCAATGTTAGTTACTCTCAATGCATTTTGATGACTGTTGTCACTCTCTAGTTGTTCGCTTCCCAGTCTTTTGCTAGCCTTCACTTGTACTAAGTGGGAATACTGCTTGTGCATCCACTTCCATAAACCCAAAGTTGTGCCATATGAGTCCACCATACCTACCTATGTACGGTATCTACCTGCCATTCCAAGTAAATTTGCATGTGCCATTCTCTAAATCTTCAAGAAATAACCTGTTTTGCATGCCCGAACCGCTCATGTGGTGACAGGGGGCTATTAGTATCTTCCATGCTAGGCGTGTTATCCCCGATATGTGTTTATTCACTATCATTCACGAGAAAGGGGTCGGTAATTGGAATTCCCAGTTCCATTCTCAAATCGAAAAGATAATTGCAAACAAAACTCCCCCAGGATTGTTGTTGGTATGGACGGTACCCGAGGATTCGTCTAGCCGTGGAGTGTGATTGACTGGTGGTGGGGGAGTCAAAACTTTACTTTTCTGTTTGGGAACCGCCTATAGCATGTGTAGCGTGGAAGATGTTGAGAACTTTTAGTCATTGCATTGACAATGAAAGCATGCCACCCAAAATTATTATCTCTGTTTTCAAAGCTTGAGCTTTGGCACCTCTGCAAATCAATGCTTCCCTCTGCGAAGGGCCTCTCTATTTATGTTCCTGTTGAGTCATCCTCCTCTTACAAAAGCACCAATCAGAGAGCACCTCTGTCATTTTTATGCTTTGCTTTTAACTGTGTTGAGTATGACTATGACTGGACCTTCATTGCCATGAATTACAATGTTTAGTCAGCCCTTGGTGTTTTAAGGTGCTCTGCATTTATGTTTTGCGGTCTCAGAAAGAGCTAGCGAGATACCATCTATTCGTACTGCTTCATGTTGTTTTGATTGAAGTATTGACACTTGAGGCTTATTATTATTTGCTCCCTACTTGACTATGCCATTGATATGAGTTCACGTAGACTTAGATGTCATTTGCTTATGTGGTTTGATTGTGATGTTGCTGAAATTCTGGTTATGAATTAGACATAGTTGCAACAACAAGATCAAACAGAGTTCGTAAAAGTTTTTCTTTTGTCTCTCTCAGTTTGTCAACTGAGTTGCTTGAGGACAAGCAAGGCTTTAAGCTTGGGGGAGTTGATACGTCTCCGTCGTATCTACTTTTTCGAACTCTTTTGCCCTTGTTTTGGACTCTAATTTGCATGATTTGAATGGAACTAACCCGGACTGACGATGTTTTCAGCAGAATTGCCATGGTGTTGTTTTTGTGCAGAAATGAAAGTTCTCAGAACATCCTAAAATTTACGGGGATTTTTTCTGGAATAAAAGAAAAATACCTGCGCAAAATTCCACGTGAGGGGGCGTGCCAGTGGGCCACAAGCCCCTGGGCCGCGGCCACCCCCTATGGCCGCGCCATGAGGGCTTGTGGGGCCCACGTGGCACCACCGCCCCCAATCTCAGTCATATATCTTCCGTTTCGCCTGGAAAAAAATCAGAGAGAAGGTTTCATTGCGTTTTGCAATACGGAGGTGCTGCCACATCCTGTTCTTCATCTGGGGGTAGATCTGGAGTCCGTTTCGGGCTCCGGAGAGGGGAAATCGTCGCCATCGTCATCATCAAGCTTTTTCCATTGACAATTCCATGAGGCTCTTCATCGTTCGTGAGTAATCTCATCATAGGCTTGCTGGACGGTGATGAGTGGGATGAGATCTATCATGTAATCGAGTTAGTTCTTGACGGGGATTGATCCCTAGTATCCACTATGTTCTAGATTGATGTTGCTACTACTTGGCTATTCTTAATGCTTGTCACTAGGGCCCGAGTGCCATGATTTCATATCTGAACCTATTATGTTGTCGCCAATATATGTGTGTTTTAGATCCTATCTTGCAAGTTGTAGTCACCTACTATGTGTTATGACCCGGCAACCCCGGAGTGACAATAGCCGGAACCACTCCCGGAGATGACCATAGTATGAGGATTTCATGTATTCGCCGCGTATTAATGCATTGGTCCGGTTCTTTATTAAAAGGAGAACCTTAATATCCCCTAGTTTCCATTAGGACCCCGCTGCCATGGGAGGGATGGACAATAGATGTCATGCAAGTTCTTTTCACTAAGCACGTATGACTACATACGGAATACATGCCTACATTAGATTGATGAACGGGAGCTAGTTACATATCTATCCGTGTTATAGCTGTTACATGATGAATCAGATCCATCACAGTCATCCATCACCGATCCACTACCTATGAGTCTTTTACTACTGGTCCTCGCTACGTTACTTTGCCTAGGCTTGTCCCTTGCTACAAGAGGGATTGGGCCACTTTGCTACTGCTGTCACTTTGCTGCTGTTGTCACTTTGCTGCTGTCACTTTGCTACTGCTCTGACTTGTTACTTTGCTGTTGTCACTTTGCTACTGCTGTTACCTTTTTACTTTGCTGCTGCTGCTACTACTGTTCCTTGCTACTCCGCTGTAACTTGTTGCAAGACTTTGTTGGCGCTAACATAGCGTCAACAAGGCTTTTCCTGGTGCTGTTGATGGGGATTGTCAAAGCTTTTACTGGCGCCATTGATACAACAGTTAGGAATAGTCTGCCTTGTTACCAGATCGTTTCTTGCTCCGTTGTTATCATACTACCTTGCTACTGATACTTTTATTGCAGACACTAATCTTTCAGGTGTGGTTGAATCTGACGCATTCAACTGCTAATACATGAGAATATTCTTTTGCTTCTCGTCGTGCGAACCAACAAATTTGGGTTGAATACTCTATCCTCGAAAACTGTTGCGGTCCCATACGCTTGTGGGACATCAAGGACAGGTTTGAGCTACACGAGAAAATTAAGAACATATCCATGAAGGTGGCAGTTGACTTTTCTTTATCGAATGCACCTGAAGCAACCATGCATGACAATCTGATTTTATCTGGCTATGTTAAATTCGGGGTGGATGAAGTTCTGTTGGGATATGAGTCACTAGAGCTTGACATTCGTGGAGGTGAAAGGGAGGAGAGACTAGGAGAAGTCACACATTGTGTCAGTTTATGGAGAAAGGAATGCATCGTGTTTCCAAACTCGGCTCCAAGGACACCGACCCCTCTGAGTAGAAATACACCTCGAAGTCCACCCCACATCGAGATCACGGAGTCCAGCGCGAGTCCATGTTGAACTCCGTTGCGTCAGCCGACTCCACCCATTTTGTCCCAGCAGGGAAAAAAGCGAAAGACCATAGCTTTGTCGACGACGAATCCTATTCAGAAGAAAGCTACAAACAAGAAATCTAAAGGCGAGCCTCCTGCCAAAAAGAAGTTAGCTTATGATATGACTGACGAGGAACTCGACGAGGTCGTGGCTTTCTAAGTGAAACCCCATTTTGCACCGAATCCGCCTCCCCCGCCAAATGATATAATACTTGAGAAAACCATAGACCACTTTGTGGAATTTCTTGAGCGCCCCCCTTCACATGTGGCGAATAGCCATCAGACTATGACCGCTCTATTCGGATATTATATAAAAAACAAATGAAGCAGTCGAAACCTAGAGATAGTAAAAAAACAAGAAAACAATTCCCCAGCTCGGAGAACAAGCAATGCAATCGACCCCCCCCCACTCAAGGTGATGAGCGATGCTGCTAAATACATCGGTCTAAGTGTTAATCAACTCCTAGGCGCCGAGGAAGTCCCCATCGTTGAAGTAGCATGGAGATATGTCGTCGGGCACCTCTGGTCGTAACTGAGGAGGTCCCGCAACTAACAACACAAATGCAAAGATTGCATGAGTGGTACATGAAAGAAGTTGCCGCCGACTGATTGTACCTCATGGTGAAAGTCAAGAAAGAGCATTATTTCTATGAAAACGACCTATACATTGATTTGACGAATTGTTTCAGTTATACAATCAAGACGCACTTGAAAAATCTATCGTCAGTTTCTATTGTGTGTAAGTGATTTCTTTCTGTAATTTAAGTCTATAGCTTAGCTCGTTCATTGCTTGTAATTATCCTCAATATATTCTTTTGTACGCTATTATGCAGAATGAAGATTCTCCACTGCAAAAGAGAGCGAATCTATGCCATTGGGTTCACTGACCCATATATGTTACTAAAAAATTGATTGAAGACCACCCCAAAGACTCAGAGATGAACTTGCTAAGGTTTTTAAAGACACAAAATACCAAAACAGAAATACTATGACCTTACAACTTCAAGTGAGTGTTACTGTCTTGTACTACAAATTCTATTTTTCTTACTCGATGTTAAATGTAGTTGATGAGTTATGCATGCCTGCTTATATAAACGTGCATAGGTTACACTAGATGCTGCTAATTATTAGAGTTGATCCTCGAATTTTTGAAGTCCTAGACTCACTAGGTAAAAATCCAAAAGTTTACACCAGCGTTGTTAAAATGCTCCGCAGGTAATTTCAATCATTATCGCACTATATCGGCCTCTTTCGTCCATTTCCTGATATCAAGTAATTATTAACTCCTTTATTCATTTTTGGCTGGGCAGGGTTTGGAAACAGTTTATCAAAGAGTTTAGGGGTGAATGGAAACAAGAGCTCCATTTAAAACTAGTCAAGGTAATTATTTAAGTAGTACTAGCTAGGTCCGCGCATCTCTTTAATTCTAGTTTCAATACTATTATCATGTTTGATTATTATCTGATTGAATTCTATTCTCACAAAATGCATGAGCCAAAAACATGGCACTAATTTATATGCATACTATGTTTGCGAGAATATTCGCACGATGACCAAACGGCGGAGAGATGAACAACAATGTCACATACGTAAACACTATTATTTTTTATGATGATCTAATATATATATATATATATATATATATATATATACAACTAATATATTTATATTGATCTCCTTGTTCAAAGATTGTTGAAATGTGGCAGAAGATCCTACCAGAGAACCGCATACGAGCAATTCAAGAGGAAATTCGCGGATTTTTTCCTTAATGAGGTCAAAACCGGATAATACCATTACATGTAATGGTCTTCAAATTGTATAGGAGAAACTGTATATATATATATGTGTGTATGGTCATACAAGAAATTATATTATATATGCATCAACGTGTATAGTATACAGTATTATAAAATATGTTTGAACAAAAAAATTGAATGGAAAACACAAAATGAAGAGGAAAAATAAACTATAAACCCTGAACCCTTGAACCCCAAACAAAAAATATGAAATTTTGGTCCCGGTTGGTGACACCAACCAGGAATAAAGGTCCTCGAGCCCCCTCTGCACGCCCACGACTACGTGGAGGGTCTTTAGTCCCGGGGTTTGGCCAACCGGGACTAAAGGTCGGAGCCTTTAGTCCCCACCCTTTTGTTCTTGTTGGTGACCCAAGACTAAAGATAGTTACCAACCGAGACTAAATCCCCGTTCTCCACTAGTGAACTTTTAGATTTCCATAATACCACGGTTGCCTCATTTAGTAACCTAAACATGGTCTTGCTTAGTGGGCTTACATATATTAGGATTGGGATTAATGGAGTGATTAGTAATTAACAACATGGAGATTAGCACGTTACTTATACCAGTGCAGTAACTAAGATGAAGTACATGATGACTTATTGCTATATTCCCACCCCTTTAGGTGAATAAACCAGGGTTTCGACATCTTCCGGCGCACATCACCACTCCAGCTCTTGTCGTTCTCTCGCCAGTCTCCTCTCGACTCAGGCCGACCAAGGGGGTGTTGGAAATATGCCCTAGAGGCAATATAAAGTGGTTATTATTATATTTACTTGTTCATGATAATCGTATATTATCCATGCTAGAATTGTATTGATTGGAAACAAAAATACATGTGTGGATACATAGACAACACACTGTCCCTAGTGAGCCTCTAAAGGACTAGCTCGTTGATCAAAGATGGTCAAGGTTTCCTGGCCATAGACATGAGTTGTTATTGATAACGAGATCACACAATTAGGAGAATGATGTGATGGACAAGACCCAAACTATGAATGCAACAAATGATCGTGTTAGTTTATTGCTATTTTTTCTGCATCAAGTATCTGTTACTATGACCATGAGATCATGCAACTAACAACGGAGGAGTACCTTGTGTGTATCAAACTTCACAACTTAACTGGGTAACTACAAAGATGCTCTACAGGTATCTTCAAGGGTGCTTGTTGAGTTGACATGGATCAAGACTGGGATTTGTCACTCTGTGTGACGGAGAGGTATCTCAGGGCCCAGTCGGTAATACAACATCACAACAAGCTTGCAAGCAATGTGACTAAAGAGTTAGCCGCAGGATCCTGTATTACAGAACGAGTAAAGAGACTTGTCGGTAACGATATTGAACTAGGTATGGAGATACCGACGATCGAATCTCAGGCAAGTAACGTACCGATGGACAAAGGGAACCGTATATGGGATTGATTGAATCCTTGACATCATGGTTTGACCGATAAAGATATTAGTAGAATATGTAGGAGCCGATATGGGCATCCAGGTCCCGCTATTGGTTATTGACCGGAGAGTGTCTCAGTCATGTCTGTATAGTTCTCGAACCCGCAGGGTCTGCACACTTAACATTCGATGACGATATAGATATAGTTCATTTATAGTGTTGGTCTCCGAAGGTTGTTCAGAGTTCCGCATGAGATCCCGGACGTCATGAGGAGCTCTGAATGGTCGGAAGGTAAATATTTATATATAGAAAAGTGGTATTCGGGTTCCGGAATAGTTTCGGGATTTTCCGATATTGTACGAGGAGTGCCTAAAGGGTTCCGAGGGTCCACCGGGAGGGGCCCACCCACCGGGGGGCACATGGGCCTAATAGGTGGTGCACCAACCCCTGGTGGGCTTGGGCAGCCAACCCCAAGAGGCCCATGCACCCAAGGGTAGGTGGGAGGAGGTGCCTTGGTGGAGGAGGAGTCCTCCCAAGGGTGTCCACCTCCCTTGTGGGAGGTGGACTCCTTCCTAGTTCGGCCGACCCTCTCTCCTTAGAGTAGCGGCCAAGGCTGAGCCCTACCTACTCCTTACTCCTATAAATAGAGAGGGAGAGGGAGGTAGCCAATACATAATTGCTTGGAGGTGCCCTACTTCTCTCTCTCTCGTAGTAATTCTCGAGCATAGCGATCACGACAGCGGTTGGCGAAGCCCTCCTGAGATTGCACCACCACTGCCACTACCACGCCATCGTGCTGCCGGAGTACTCAACCTGTACTTCACCATAACTCGCTGGATCGAGGAGGCGAAGGCGTGTAGCGACCCGACTCGAGATGAGTCAAGCCTCTGGTGTTTCTGTACCATCCCAAGATCATGCTGGTACACACAGTACATAATGTATATATTCAAGAGTTCAATCACACAGCTTTATTAATCGAAATCTCATAAAGAGTACTTTATTACAATAAAGGATTACAATAAAGTGGCTGAAGGCCAACTCATGAGATTATCTAACAAAGACCAAGCGGAAGCATCAGGTAGACGAGTCCATCCGACTCCAAGGGCATGTCGCTGAGCGTAGAACGCAGCCTCACTCCTAGTCGGAAAAGTACTCTGCAACATGATACGTTGCAGCCGTGTAGGTCAGCATATTGAATATGCCGGCAAGTCATTAAAGAGAGGAGTAAAATGATAATCAACTATCTCTACATGCATATCTGGCCAGTGGGGCTAAGTTTTGCATAAAGCCAGTTTTATCCTACAACAAGAGGGGTTGAAAGCAAAATATTACTACAATGTTTGTTGTTAACGAGATGGTTCCGCCAACCAGTTCTCGTACCCGAATAGTTGTTAACACCCACATCATTATTAAGTTGTGTCGAGAGTTCAGGGGAAATTCAATGCCTTCGGCTCAAGTTGTCCATGACCGTGGACACGGCTAATCGATTAGGTTGGGCACTCTGCAGAGTTTTGCACACGTTCCCCACAAGATTTGATCGCCTCCGGGTTTGTCCTCGCACTTCAGGGTGTTTGAAGACCGGATGATCAAAACATGGTCTTTCAACGGGTCCCTCTGAATCTCTGTCGGTGCCCATCCATTCCTACCGTTCTTCTACATCTGCTAGCACCGCCTGTCCAGAGTCGCCGCGTTGTCCAACCAAGCCAGATCCCATAATGACTTGTGGTTGTGCAGGTAAGCCTTGAGTCTTGAAGTCTCCGTCCGTCTCTTCGAGCCTGGGTGAAGCTTTCCGCAGGATGACATGGCCTCTCCAGCATCCCGGGCATCCACTGGGTTCTCCAGGGAGCCGATCAACCGTCCTTCACCCAGAGTTGCATTGCGTCCGAGGTCTTGAAAATCTTGTCTTAGCAGGTCTTGATTATTTGATCAACCTCACATCACTCGTGATATACACTCAACCGAAAACCCGTCTACTCAAGCATAGCATTAAGAAAATTGTCGTCCCGGGGCCAAGTATCGGGGTTGTCGTGTTCCTACCACATGATACTACAACTTATACTAAAGTTTCCAAGTACCTAGGCAGCATGCAATTGGGTAAAGAAAGGTGGTCTACCATGCATCGAAAACATAGGTAAAATAACATGATCAAAATGACTTGCCTTGATGATAGTTGTCTTGCTCGAGCGCTTCTAAGTAACACGCTTCGCACTCCGGATGATCTACCGATACAAACACAAAGCACACCATAAGCACTTCAATCAAGCCACAAGTAAAAATAACATCACAAGTATTGATTTGCTAATGCCTAAGTAAAAGAATTCAACACACGCCGGTATGGCAGAAACTTGTTTCTGTTGAAAGCACCAGTAAAAATACTTTAAAATTTTTGAAACTTCTACCACAGTAGGATTTTATCACTAGGAAGCAGTAGCAAAAAGAATCAACTCAAAATAATTTTTTAAACTCCTGGAATAGGCAAAACAAGGTTTAAACTAAATCTGATCTAACTTATATTTTCAAATTTCAAACATAGAAAAATTATATGTTTTTAAAAACTACAGGAAATTTTTGAGCTACTGGAAAAAGAATCAATGTCATTGGACTTCGGGATAAAAAGTTGTGGCCAAAACAAACAGAAAGTTTTCTGTTTTTGCAAACAGGCAGAAAAAATAAAACTAACCTAGCTAACTACTGGGGTACACGTGGCATGATGCTATTGGCTGCGGAGGGCGTTTGTTGCAATGCTTTGGGCAAATGGCCGACGCTAAGCAAAACTCGCTGGTTAAACGTTAAGTGAAATAAAAAACCGTTGGTTTTCTAAACTAAACTGAAAGGTTACGTTAGGATCTAATCTAGGCCATATATCCAAGAACTAACGGTTACAAAAAGAAAAAGAAGAAAGTAACAGAGGGGGAGAAGAGAGCTACCGTGCTGGGGGCTGGTACTCCGGCGAGGTCACGTCGCCGGCGAGGGGGCTTCGGGGGGCGGGCGGCGACAGGGTGGCGGCGGCGGGGTGGTCCTCCTCCGAGGAAGGGGCTCCGGGGGGGCGTCGGGCGGCGACGGGATGGCGCTGCTCCAGGGCCGAAGGTGGCAGTAGCTTGCTGCTCCGGCGGGCGGGCTTGGGCGGCGAGGGGACGGGGCGGGGTGGCGGCGGGGGTGGGAACGGGGGCGGCTCGGGGTGGGGCGTTATATAGGCCAGGGGAGGGGTAGAGAAGGAAGGGGAGAAGAGAAGATCAGGGAAGGAAATCCCGAGCTTGGCTCGGTTTCGGCCTCGAGCAGTAGAATAGGAAGGGGAGGAAGGTGGTGACCGACGGGAGAGAACGCTCGGGTGGTGGGGCCCTTCGGCCAGTGAGAGGAGGCGGGGTAAGGGTGGGGCGGTTGGCCGGTTTTAAGGGATTTAGATCCCATGGCTGTGGGGATTCGGCCCAGCCTTATATGGCGCTCGGGGGCGGTTGTTAAAAGGAAAAAAAAACTTTCCTATTTATAACTCTTTTCCGAAACAGAAAAATAAAAGCTAAAAAAAGAAAGTAAATCAAAATATTAATATAGGGTATTATATACCAAAAAAATCAGAAAAATATTCTCTACCCGAATAACATTTTTCCAAAGCAAAAATAAAAACTTAAAAAAAATGTTTTTTCAGAAATTCCCTAATTTGCTTTATTTCTTTTTGCAATTATTTTTGCAAATATTCTTTGGGTTTCTTGGCTCAAACATTTCAGAAAGTTGCCCGCACTTTGGAGGGTCATTTTCCTCCGCTCTCTCTCTTGCGTGCAAGAGAGTATTTCTCCGGGCATTTCTCGTGCGAGGGAAAATTGGAAATGCAAATCCAAAAGACGAAGGAAATTCACGTGCTAAATTCATTTCAAACAATATGCATAGATGCTTAGCTACAATGTAAAACATTCCCAATTAGGAAAATTGGGATGTTACAAACCTACCCACCTTAAGATGAATATCGCCCTCGAGATTCGGGTTGGCTAGAAAATAGGTGCGGGTGGTCTTGACGAAGATCCTCTTCTCGTTCCTAGGTGGCTTCTTCCTCGGTGTGGTGGCTCCACAACACCTTGCAAAACTTGATGATCTTGCTGCGGGTAACTCTGTTGGCAGTCTCGAGAATCCTGACGGGTTTCTCCTCATACGTCAGATCACTGTCAAGCTTTATGGCCTCTAGGGGCACTGTATCTCTCAACGGAACATCGGCCATCTCAGCGTGGCATTTCTTCAACTGGGAAACATGGAAGACATCATGAACTCCGTACAATCCTTCCGGCAGTTCCAGTTTGTATGCAACTTCGCCTCTACGCTCAAGAATTTTGTAGGGGCCAATGAAACGAGGTGCTAATTTTCCTTTCACACCGAATCTCTTGATTCCTCGAAGTGGAGACACCCGAAGGTATGGTCGGTCTCCCACTTCGTACGTTACTTCCTTGCGTTTGCTGTCGGCATAACTCTTCTGCCTGGACTGAGCTATCTTGAGTCGGTCACGAATTAGCTTGACCTTCTCTTTAGAATCTCGGATAAGGTCGGGACCAAAAAGTTGTCAGTCTCCAACTCCATCCCACATCAACGGTGTTCTGCACCTCCTTCCGTATAGAGCTTCAAAAGGGGCCATCTTCAGACTGGTCTGGTAGCTGTTGTTGTAGGAGAACTCGGCATACGGTAAATTGTCATCCCAACTAGACCCATAGTCTAGTGCGCAAGCTCTCGACATGTCCTCCAGAATCTGATTGACTCTCTCGGTCTGTCCATCTGTCTGCGGGTGAAAAGCAGTACTGAACTCCAATCTTGTTCCCAAGGTTTCATGCAGTTGGTGCCAAAATTTTGATGTGAACTGAGTCCCTCTATCGGACACAATGCTCTTCGGTACTCCGTGCAGACATACGATCCTCGTCATATATATCTTGGCCAGCTTGGCACTCGTGTAAGTAGTCTTCACCGGAATGAAGTGAGCTACCTTGGTCAAACGATCGACCACAACCCAAATAGAATCATAGCCAGAACGGGTCCGAGGTAATCCTGTGATGAAGTCCATACCAAGCTTTTCCCATTTCCATTCGGGTATCGGTAGAGGTTGGAGCAATCCTGCTGGCTTCTGATGCTCGGCTTTTACTCGCTGACAAACATCGCATATAGCTACGAACTCGGCAATGTCTTTCTTCAATCCTGTCCACCAGAAACTTTCTTTCAGATCCAGATACATCTTGGTGTTGCCGGGGTGTATCGAGTACAGGGAATCATGGGCCTCCTGAAGTATCAACTTCCTGAGTTCGGGATCATTGGGCACATAGATGCGATCCTCAAACCACAAAGTTCCGTGTTCATCCTCACGAAAACCTTTAGCCTTCCCGTCTTCCAGTTTCTGATTAATCTCAGCTATCTCCTTGTCTCATTTCTGTGCTTCGCGGATCTTTTTTGTCAAAGTGGACTGAATTTCTAGAGTGGCAACAAATCCTCTTGGAATTATCTCCAATTTGAGCTCTCGGAGGTCATCGACTAACTCCTCGGGTAATCCTCCAGCTGTGAGTGTGTTCACATAACTCTTGCGGCTCAACGCATCGGCTACAACATTTTCCTTGCCTGGGTGATAATGCAATCTCATGTCATAGTCCTTGATCAACTCTAGCCATCGCCTCTGTCTGAGGTTCAACTCCTTCTGCGTGAAGATATATTTCAGGCTCTTGTGATCAGTGTAAACATCACAGCTATTTCCGATCAGGAAATGTCTCCAGGTCTTGAGAGCGTGCACTACGGCTGCTAGTTCCAAGTCATGTGTGGCATAATTCAACTCATGAGGTTTGAGCTGCCTGGATGCATAGGCTACAACTTTGCCTTCTTGCATGAGCACTCCTCCGAGTCCTTGACGAGAAGCGTCACAGTAAACCTGGAAATCCTTTCGAATGTTCGGCAATATCAGCACTGGGGCTGTAACAAGACATTTCTTCAGCTCTTGAAAACTGGTTTCACATTCTTCCGTCCAAATATACATGGATTCCTTCTTCAATAACTCTATCATGGGCTTGGCAATCTTTGAGAAATTCTCAATGAACCTCCGGTAATATCCGGCAAGTCCGAGGAAACTGCGGATCTCCTTGACTCAAGTGGGTGCTACCCATTCGGTGACTGCTGCGACCTTGGCAGGGTCCACTGCTATTCCTTCTCCTGAGATGACGTGTCCGAGAAATCCGACTTCCTTCAACCAAAACTCACATTTGCTGAACTTTGCATATAGCTTATGCTCTCGAAGCTTCTCCAGAACTAGACGCAGATGTTCCTTGTGTTCCTCTTCGTTCTTGGAGAATATCAGTATGTCATCGATGAACACCACGACAAACTTGTCCAAGTATTCCATAAATACCTTGTTCATCAGATTCATAAAATATGCCAGAGCATTAGTCAGTCCAAATGACATGACAGTGTACTCATACAAGCCATACCGAGTGGTGAAGGCTGTCTTGGGTATATCCTGTTCACGAATCTTCAACTGATGATACCCGGATCGAAGATCGATCTTTGAGAATACGCGAGCTCCAACTAACTGATCGAACAGATCATTGATCATCGGCAAGGGGTACTTGTTCTTGATGGTCACATCGTTCAATGCACGATAATCGACAACCATCCTCAAGGACTTGTCCTTCTTTTCAACCAAGAGCACTAGGGCTCCCCAAGGTGAAGAACTTGGGCGAATATACCCTTTGTCCAATAACTCCTTAATTTGCTTCTTGATTTCTATCAAGCCATTTGCGGGCATCCGATAAGGTCTCTTGGATATCGGGGCTGTTCCGGGTAATAGCTCAATCAAGAACTCAATCTCTCTATCGGGTGGCATGCCCGGCAATTCCTCCGAAAATACATCTGGGTACTCCTGTACAATCGGTAATTCCTCCTGGACTTCTCCCGTGAGAGAGTTTACTCGCTTACTCCATGTCGGGCGCTGAGACACGTACTTAATCCGCTTCTGCTCGGGGGTGGTGAGCAAAATAGACTTAAGGGCACAATCAATATTCCCTTCATACTTGGCCAACCAATCCATGCCTAGGGTTACATCCAATCCCTGGGACTCTAATACGATGAGGTCGGTGGGAAAATTATGGTTCCCGATGTTGAGACTCAAAGCATGGCATCCTATCCCGGCTGTCATCATGCCTCCTGGGGAACTGACCTTAATAGGCTGCCTGAGGGTTCTAGTTGGCAAACTATACTTTTCCACAACTACCCTTGATATGAATGAATGTGTTGCACCAGAATCAAAAAGTACCAATACTGGACGTGAATTTAGCAAAAACTTACCAATCACAGTATCGGGGTGATCATAGACCTCTTCAACACCAATGTGGTTCACCTGAGCTCGAGGAAAAGGATTGGGCTTCTTTGCTGCAGAGTTGTCGTTGCCGTTTCCATTTCCCTGCTTGTTCTGGGGACATTCAGTGGCATAGTGTCCCGTCTTCTGACACTTGAAGCAGGTGATGTGAGTCAGATCCTTCTGAGCTGGAGCTGAATGCTGCTGAGTGCCAGTACCGCCATTCTTGAAGTTGTTGTTGTTGCGGCGGTTCCCATTTCCTCCATGGTTGTGGCCTCCATGGTTGTGCACCGGGTGGTTATGCTGAACGTGTCCTCCAAACTTACCGGATCCAGTCCCGGTATTCCCTGAATAAGGGGTGTAGCGAGGCTTCTGCTGAGTGCCGGAGTTGAACTTCCCAACCCCATACTTTCGCTTGCGGTTCTCCATCTGCTGGTGTTTCCCCTCCAAGATGAGGGCCTTATCAACGAGCTCCTGGTAGTTGTTGAAGGTAGCTACCGTCAACTAAATGCTTAGCTCATCATTGAGTCCTTCCAAGAACTTTTCCTGCTTGGCCACATCATCGGCCACATCTCCAGGTGCATAACGGGCGAGCATGTTGAATTCATCGACATACTGGGCCACAGAGCGATTCCCCTGGCGCAAGTTGCGAAACTCACGCTTCTTCAGACTCATTGCACCAGCTGAGACATGCGCGGTGCGGAAGGCTTGCTTGAATTGCTCCCAAGTGACTCCAGCAATGGGATAAGTGGTGGTGTAGTTCTCCCACCAAGCAGCTGCAGGGCCTTCAAGTTGATGCGCGGCAAAACGCACCTTCTCAGCTTCAGTACAACCAGCAGTGATAAGTTCACGCTCCATCTTGCGGAGCCAATCATCTGCCACAATGGGTTCAATGCTGCTGGAGAAAGTTGGAGGGTTCAACCTCAAGAAACGGGTGAGATTGTCAGCCTGGGGTGGATGATGGTTGTTGTTATTGTTCTGGTTCTGGATGATCAGCTGCATTAGGGTGTTTTGTTGCTGGATCAACTGGGTGAGTTCCGGCAGGAAGTTGGACTCAGGGGCACGTCTCGGAGGCTTCTGACGTTTGTGGAGGGGTGAGATTAGCATAGAACAATGGTCTAAGAGTAATTACACTACCCATATGAATGCAACACACAAGTATCACACCACACATTTTATTCAATACCATCACAAAGGTTCACACGGGGATACAAAATTCAATAATCCTAAACATCGACCTAAAACGTATAACGATAAAGTAAATTTGGTGGTCTAGTCTAAGTGTCCTCCTCAGAAAAGCATGGTGACGGGTCCTTCGGTGGAGCTTTCTTCATAGTCCTCGTCGTTGCTGATCAAGGGGGCTACGTCTCCTTCGGGATGAAGGTTCTCGCCCATGTCCAGTTCCTCCTCCAGGTATGCAACTCGAGTCTTCAGCTTCTCGATCCGCTCCAGAAAGTCCGTCGCCTCCAGTTCGTGCTCATAGTGGGCTTCCCGGGCTGCTTCTTCAAGTTCAAGCTCGCGGAGTGACAGTTGCTTGATCTTCCTGGCGTCCTTGATCACGTGATGCTCCAGAGTCCCGCTGTACTTCTCCAAGGTCTGAGCATAAGACAAGAGAGCGTCCTTGGTCTTGCTTGAGATGATTTCTCCGTCTTCGTTTCTCCGGGATACGGTGAATAGGTCTGGAGAAAATAGGGCAGCCTTTGTATTCTTCCTTGATACGTCCGAGTGCACAATGGATCGCCATGTCCCTTCCGAGAATCTAGTTGGGTGCGATGAACTTGAAATCCATTGGCTCAGTGCGCGGCTGAATGTCCTTCCGGGAATATGCACCTCGATCCTGTAGCGTGAATCCTCCGGGTAAGACGAAGTTGGCTTCCCTGTGATAGTCGGCAGAGCAATCCTCAAATCCTTGGTGATCTGCACTAGCTCCTTTCCGAATGGCATAGTGGCGTCGGGCTGGCAAAACTCCGTGAACTTAACAGGGATGAAGGTGGCCATCTAAACATTGGAAAATCGGAGAGAAGTCAGAAATGATCAGAAGAGGAAATAGAAGATTTATAGACATAAGAGAAAATAGTTTTCTTCCTAAGGCTTTTCCATTCCTAGAGGTTACGTCCTAAGGTCAGCGTGTTCTCTGAATACCATTTCTGTAGCGACCCGACTCGAGACGAGTCAAGCCTCTGGTGTTTCTGTACCATCCCAAGATCATGCTGGTACACACACAGTACATAATGTATATATTCAAGAGTTCAATCACACAGCTTTATTAATCGAAATCTCATAAAGAGTACTTTATTACAATAAGATTACAATAAAGTGGCTGAAGGCCAACTCATGAGATTATCTAACGAAGACTAAGCGGAAGCATCAGGTAGACGAGTCCATCCGACTCCAAGGGCATGTCGCTGAGCGTAGAACGTAGCCTCACTCCTGGTCGGAAAAGTACTCTGCAACATGATACGATGCAGCTGTGTAGGTCAGCATATTGAATATGCCGGCAAGTCATTAAAGAGAGGAGTAAAATGATAATCAACTATCTCTACATGTATATCTGGCCGGTGGGGCTAAGTTTTGCATAAAGCCAGTTTTATCCTACAACAAGAGGGGTTGAAAGCAAAATATTACTACAATGTTTGTTGTTAACGAGATGGTTCCGCCAACCAGTTCTCGTACCCGAATAGTTGTTAACACCCACATCATTATTAAGTTGTGTCGAGAGTTCAGGGGAAATTCAATGCCTTCGGCTCAAGTTGTCCATGACCGTGGACACGGCTAATCGATTAGGTTGGGCACTCTGCAGAGTTTTGCACACGTTCCCCACAAGATTTGATCGCCTCCGGGTTTGTCCTCGCACTTCAGGGTGTTTGAAGACCGGATGATCAAAACATGGTCTTTCAACGGGTCCCTCTGAATCTCTGTCGGTGCCCATCCATTCCTACCGTTCTTCTACATCTGCTAGCACCGCCTGTCCAGAGTCGCCGCGTTGTCCAACCAAGCCAGATCCCATAATGACTTGTGGTTGTGCAGGTAAGCCTTGAGTCTTGAAGTCTCCGTCCGTCTCTTCGAGCCTGGGTGAAGCTTTCCGCAGGATGACATGGCCTCTCCAGCATCCCGGGCATCCACTGGGTTCTCCAGGGAGCCGATCAACCGTCCTTCACCCAGAGTTGCATTGCGTCCGAGGTCTTGAAAATCTTGTCTTAGCAGGTCTTGATTATTTGATCAACCTCACATCACTCGTGATATACACTCAACCGAAAACCCGTCTACTCAAGCATAGCATTAAGAAAATTGTCGTCCCGGGGCCAAGTATCGGGGTTGTCGTGTTCCTACCACATGATACTACAACTTATACTAAAGTTTCCAAGTACCTAGGCAGCATGCAATTGGGCAAAGAAAGGTGGTCTACCATGCATCGAAAACATAGGTAAAATAACATGATCAAAATGACTTGCCTTGATGATAGTTGTCTTGCTCGAGCGCTTCTAAGTAACACGCTTCGCACTCCGGATGATCTACCGATACAAACACAAAGCACACCATAAGCACTTCAATCAAGCCACAAGTAAAAATAACATCACAAGTATTGATTTGCTAATGCCTAAGTAAAAGAATTCAACACACGCCGGTATGGCAGAAACTTGTTTCTGTTGAAAGCACCAGTAAAAATACTTTAAATTTTTTGAAACTTCTACCACAGTAGGATTTTATCACTAGGAAGCAGTATCAAAAAGAATCAACTCAAAATCATTTTTTAAACTCCTGGAATAGGCAAAACAAGGTTTAAACTAAATCTGATCTAACTTATATTTGCAAATTTCAAACATAGAAAAATTATATGTTTTTAAAAACTACAGGAAATTTGTGAGCTACTGGAAAAAGAATCAATGTCATTGGACTTCGGGATAAAAAGTTGTGGCCAAAACAAAACAGAAAGTTTTCTGTTTTTGCAAACAGGCAGAAAAAATAAAACTAACCTAGCTAACTAATGGGGTACACGTGGCATGATGCTATTGGCTGCGGAGGGCGTTTGTTGCAATGCTTTGGGCAAACGGCCGACGCTAAGCAAAACTCGCTGGTTAAACGTTAAGTGAAATAAAAAACCGTTGGTTTTCTAAACTAAACTGAAAGGTTACGTTAGGATCTAATCTAGGCCATATATCCAAGAACTAACGGTTACAAAAAGAAAAAGAAGAAAGTAACAGAGGGGGAGAAGAGAGCTACCGTGCTGGGGGCTGGTACTCCGGCAAGGTCACGTCGCCGGCGAGGGGGCTTCGGGGGGCGGGCGGCGACAGGGTGGCGGCGGCGGGGTGGTCCTCCTCCGAGGAAGGGGCTCCGGGGGGGCGTCGGGCGGCGACGGGATGGCGCTGCTCCAGGGCCGAAGGTGGCAGTAGCTTGCTGCTCCGGCGGGCGGGCTTGGGCGGCGAGGGGACGGGGCGGGGTGGCGGCGGGGGTGGGAACGGGGGCGGCTCGGGGTGGGGCGTTATATAGGCCAGGGGAGGGGTAGAGAAGGAAGGGGAGAAGAGAAGATCAGGGAAGGAAATCCCGAGCTTGGCTCGGTTTCGGCCTCGAGCAGTAGAATAGGAAGGGGAGGAAGGTGGTGACCGACGGGAGAGAACGCTCGGGTGGTGGGGCCCTTCGGCCAGTGAGAGGAGGCGGGGTAAGGGTGGGGCGGTTGGCCGGTTTTAAGGGATTTAGATCCCAGGGCTGTGGGGATTCGGCCCAGCCTTATATGGCGCTCGGGGGCGGTTGTTAAAAGGAAAAAAAACTTTCCTATTTATAACTCTTTTCCGAAACAGAAAAATAAAAGCTAAAAAAAGAAAGTAAATCAAAATATTAATATAGGGTATTATATACCAAAAAAATCAGAAAAATATTCTCTACCCGAATAACATTTTTCCAAAGCAAAAATAAAAACTTAAAAAAAATGTTTTTTCAGAAGTTCCCTAATTTGCTTTATTTCTTTTTGCAAATATTCTTTGGGTTTCTTGGCTCAAACATTTCAGAAAGTTGCCCGCACTTTGGAGGGTCATTTTCCTCCGCTCTCTCTCTCTTGCGTGCAAGAGAGTATTTCTCCGGGCATTTCTCGTGCGAGGGAAAATTGGAAATGCAAATCCAAAAGACGAAGGAAATTCACGTGCTAAATTCATTTCAAACAATATGCATAGATGCTTAGCTACAATGTAAAACATTCCCAATTAGGAAAATTGGGATGTTACAAGGCGTCATTGAGCTGTACGTGTGCTGAACATGGAGGTGTCGTCCATTTGGCACTAGATCGGGAGTTCGCGGGACGGATCGTCATTGGATACTGAAGACGTTCCACTACGTCAACCACATCTTCAACGCTTCCACTTAGCGATCTACAAGGGTTTGTAGATGCAATCTATCCTATTGTAGATGTTCATCTCATAGATTTATCTTGGTGAAGCGTAGGAATTTTTTTGTTTCCCATGCAACATTCCCCAACAGTGGCATCATGAGCTAGGTCTATGCGTAGATGGCATCACGAGTAGAACACAAAGGAGTTTGTGGACGTTGATATTCTGATTGCTTCCCTCCTTAGACTTTTCTTGATTCAACGGTATTATTTTATGAAGTGGCTCACACCAACTTTACTCGTCCACGTACGAGAGACCGGTTCCATCGACCGACATGTTACTTTGTTGCATAAGATGGACGGCAGGTGTATGTCTCTCCCACCTTAGTTGAATCAGATTCGACAAAGGTGGTCCTTGTAGACGGTTAAATAACAACTTGCGTATCACCATTGTGTTTTTGCGTAGGTAAGAAGCGTTCTTGCTAGATACCCATAGCAGCCACGTAAAACATGCAACAACAAATTAGAGGACGTCTAACTCCTTTTTGTACGGTATGTTGTGATATGATATGGCCAAAGACATGATGATATATATATATTTGATGTATGAGATGATCATGTTGTAATAGTTAATATCGACTTGCATATAGATCCTATGACAACCGTCAGGAGCCATATGGTTGTTTTTAATTATTGTTTGACCTGCATGTCAATCAATAAGCGCTATGTAAGTCTTTACTTTATCGGTAAACGGTAGCAATAGTAGTAGAAGCATGGTTGGCGCGATAACCCAGATGGCAACACGATGATGGAGATCATGATGATGGAGATCATGGTGTTATGCCGGTGATGTTGGAGATCATGCCGGTGCTTTGGAGATGGAGATCAAAAGCACAAGATCATGGCCATATCATGTCACTTACAATTTGCATGTGATGTTAATCCTTTTATGCACCTTGTTTTGCTTAGGACGACGATAGTATTATAAGGTGATCCCTCACTAAAATTTCAAGATAAAATTTTCTTCTCCCTGAGTGTTCACTGTTGCGAAAGCTCTTTGTTTCGAAGCACCACGTGATGATCGGGTGTGATAGACTCTACGTTCACATACAACGGGTGCAGCCCAGTTTTGCACATAGGGAAAAGTCAGCTTAAACTTGATGAGCCTAGAATGTACAAACATGGCCTCAGAACACAAGAGATCGAAAGGTCAAACATGAGTCATATAGTAGATATGATCAACATGAAGATGTTCACCATTGAAACCACCTCATCTTACGTGATGATCGAACATGGGTTGGTGAATTTGGATCATGTACCACTCAAATGACTAGAGGGATGTTAATTTAAGTGGGAGTTTTTAGTAATATGATTAACTAAACTCATTATCTTGAACAATAGTCTAAGTAATATTTGCAAATTTATGTTGTAGATCAATGGCTCGCGCAGTAGCACCCCTGAATTTTAATGCGTTCCCAGAGAAAGCCAAGATGAAAGATAACGGAAGTAACTTTGTAGACTGGGCCCGTAATCTGAGGATTATCCTCACGGTTTCCCAAAAGGATTATCTCCTTGATGCACCACTTGGTGCGGAATCCCCTCGAGAGTCGTGTGAAGGCGTTATGAATGTCTGGAGGCGCGTTCTGATGACTACTCAATAGTTCCGTGTGCAATCTTGTATGGCTTAGAACCGGGACTTCAAACACGTTCTGAACGTCATGGAGCATATGAGATGTTCCAAGAGTTGAAGTTCATCTTTGAGAAGAATGCCCGGATTGAGAGGTATGAGACCTCCGATAAGTTCTATGCTTGCAAGATGGAGGAGAACGGGTCTGCCAGTGAGCATATACTCAAAATGTTTGGTATTCCAACCGTCTCGCTGAGCTGGGAATTGTTCTCCGGCAAGAGGCAATCACTGACAAAGTTCTTCAATCACTGCCACCTAGCTACAAAAGCTTTGTGATGAACTATAACATGCAAGGGATGAATAAATACTCTCCTTGGTTGTGAAACCAATGCAATGGATACCAAAGCTCTGATACCACTTGTAGGATCAAAAGTATGTCTACAGGGGGGGTGATTAGACTACTTGACAAGATAAGAACATAGCCTTTTCCCAATTGTAAGTGTGGGCCAGTTTTAGCAATTATGACTAGCCAAGTACACCATACACATGCACATCTAAGAGTATAGCCGCACAAAGTAAAACATGCAAGTGTCAAATAGAGGGTAAGGTAGGGTGATCAAACGCAAAGGTTGACACGGTGATTTTTGGCATGGTGCCGATAGGTAGCGCTATCGTACGTCCATGTTAGTGGAGACTTCAACCCACGGAGGGTAACGACTGCGAGAGTCCACGGAGGGCTCCACCCACAAGGGATCCATGAAGAAGCGGCCTTGTCTATTCCACCACGCCTTCCATCCACATAGGACCAGCCTCACTCACTGTAGATCTTCATGAAGTAGGCCATCTCCTTGCCCTTACAAACATCTTGGTTCAGCTCCACAACATGAATTAGGGGGCCCCCAAGCGACACCTAAGGAATCTAGGAAGCACCACCCTCCAAAAGGTAATAGATGTGGTAGAATGATGAACTCCTTGCTCTTGTGCTTCGAAAGATAGTCTCCTCAATACCCAATCACTCTCTCTCACATTTGGCAGGGGTAGAAGAGATTGATCTTGTAGAAAGCAACTTGGGGAGGCTAGAAATCAAGGTTCAAATGGTTGGAGTGGAATCTCTTGATCTCAAGACATGACTAGGTGGCTCTCTCTCTCAGAAAAATGGATATGGCAAGTGTAAGTGTGTTCTCAGTGCCTCCTCTTCATATGAGAGGTAGGTGGAGGGGTATATATAGGCATCCCCAAAATCCAATCGTTACCCCATTATTGCCCAACTCGGTGACACCGAAATGAATCTCAGTGGTACCGAGTTGCACTAAATATGGCAACTTTTGAATTCATATAGGAATCTCGATGGTACCGATACGATGACCTAGACTGGTTTCCAAATCTTGGTGAGACCGATTTCAAACTCGGAAATGCCGAAATTTGAAATCTTCTCAATAGTAAGTTGGTCACACAATCTCGGTGGCACCGATAGGAATGTTGGTGGTACCGAGATGGTATGTTTTGGCATAGGTTCTGTCAAGTGTAAAATCAATAGGGCCGGATGGAAATTGTTGGTGGCATCGATTTTTTTGGTTTAGGTTTGGATAGAGATATTTTGTGGGAGAATGGCTGAGTAATTTTGGTGGCTACCTCTATGCACTTGAGCAACAAATTCATGATAATACTTCATCCCCTTTTAGTAGTATTGGCTTTCCTATGGACTCAAAGTGATTTCCCAGAAAGTATAAAATGAAGAGTCTTCTTTCTTGAAGCTTGAGCCAATCCTATTCCTTCCTTGCATCAAGGGGCATCTCCTCACAATCCTATAGCCAATGCATCTTTGAACTTTTCTGAAATATACCCGAGTCAACTCATTAGTCCAATGATGCATATGTTGTGATTAATTACCAAAACTAACTTAGGAAGCAATTGTGCTTTCAAGGGAAATACTTGTCGTCGTTGTGCTACATCACCCTTTAAGCTTGGAGGGAAACCAATGCATATGCGAGACGAAGCAAGATTTCTAGAGCAGTTGTCGGGGAAGATCAAGTCAAGGTCTATCAGGTTCCTACTCACAAACGTCATCTCCTTGCAATTAAATTATTTTCTATTTTCCTCTCGTTTTCCTCTCCCCCACTTCACAAAATTTGCCTTTTTATTTGCCTTCTTTCCTTTGTCGTTTTCTTGCCGGATCTCTTGTTTTCTTGTGTTCTTTCTTGCGTAGACATGATGCCTCAAAGGAGGTATTATGATGTGCCATATCCAAATATTTTGTTAGAGACCGAGAAAAGTACCAATGCATACATGACTATGCAATTTGAGAAAAATAATTTTTTAACCAAAGAATTGAAGGAACATTCTATTTTGCTCGATGCTACAACAAAACAACTTGATCATGTTAGTAAACAAGTTGCTAATCTTCAATCGCAATATGCTCTTACCCTAAATCTGCTAGGAAAGATGTCTGATGCGCAAGCTATGTTACTGAATCAAATGGCAGCTAAGCCCGAATCTTTAGAAGATAAAAATGATGAAGACATTAAAACAATTGGTGTTTCTTCTATTGATTCCCTGTTTAATAATATTAAAATTAATGATGAGGGAACTGAAGAAGTGTCAACTTTAGCTAGAGGGCGTTCCAATGATTTGGAGGGTGAAAACCCTATTGAAATTTTTGATAAAAGTGGGATCGAAGAGGTCAAAACTTTAGCTAGTGATGCACCCACTATTTGAGATTGCAAAAACTTTAATTTTGATAGTTGCACTTTGATTGAGTGTATTTCTATGTTGCAATCTATGATAAATTCACGCAATGCCTATGAACAAAATAAAGCTTTTACTAAACATATTTCGGATGCGGTAATAAAATCTTTAGAAGAAAAGCTAGAGCTAGGGATTTCAATTCCTAGAAAACTACATGATGAATGGGAACCCACCATTAAGATCAATAGTAATAATTTTGAGTGCTATGGTTTATGTGATTTGGGTGCTTGTGTTTCCACAATTTCGAAATATCTTTGTGACGTGCTTGGTCTCACCAATATTGAAGAATGTTCTCTCAATTTGTACTTGGCGGATTCAACTATTAAAAAACCTATGGGAAGAATTAATGATGTTCTTATTCTTTCAAATTGGAATTATCTGCCCATAGATTTTGTTGTTCTTGATATTGAGTGCAATCCGTCTTGTGCAATAATTCTTGGTAGACCGTTCTTGCATACTATTGGGGCCGTGGTTGATATGAAAAAAAGGAATATTAAATTTCAGTTTCCACTAAGAAAGGCATGGAACACTTCGCTAGAACTAAAATTAAATTACCATATGACTCAATCATGAGGGCAACCTATGGATCAATCGCTAAGGATGACATCACTTAAAAATCTATGCTATATGCCTAGTTAGAGGCGTAAAACGATATCTCTTGTTGGGAGGCAACCCAATGAATAAAATTTATTTTTACTTTTTCTTTCTATTATTGAGTCTTTGAACAATTATGCTACTGTTATTATTGTGTTTTTTGTGTTTTATTTAGTATTTGTGCCAAGTATAGCCTTTGGGATCATGTGGGTTGTTAGTTGCTTTAATCGTGTTAAAAACAGAAACTTTTGCATCGAGTAGAAAAAAATCCTAAAAATCACAGAAACGTCAAAAGTGTCTGAATTTGCAACACAAGATTTATATACAAATTCCCTACTCTATCCTAATTTTTCATATTTTTTGGAGTTACATAAGTATAAGTTAATTTCGAATCTTTACAGGCTGCTTTGTTTTTAACAGATTCTGTTTTCTTTGCGTTATGTGCTTATTTATAATTATTCTATGGTTTATATTGGGGGGCATAAGCCATGGTAAAGTTAGAGTACATTAGTTTTAACGCAAAAACAAAATTGGAATAGGTTTTCAAGAGTACCTATAGTTAAGTTTGGTTTTCTTTTACTAACGGATCTCACGAAAATTTTGTTGAGTTTTGTGTGATTGAAGTTTTCAAGTTTTGAGTGAGATCACGATGGATGAAGGAAAAAAGGAGTGATAAAAGCCTAAGCTCGGGGATGCCCCATGGCACCCCATGCAATATCTAAGGAGTACCAATCAACTAAGCTTGGGGATGCCGCAGAAGGCATCCCCTCTTACTTCTAAAAACCATCAGTAATTTTACTTGGAGATATATTTTTATTCATCACTGATACGTCCATTTTGAATCACGATTTTATATAAATATTTATTGCATTATGGGATATTAATACACATTATGGTACAATACTTATGCATTTTCTCTCTTATTTTACAAGGTTTACATGAAGAGGGAGAATGCCGGTACCTGGAATTCTGGACCGAAAAAGGAGCAAATCTGAGAGACCTATTCTGCACAGCTCCAAGAGTCTTGAAAAGTTACGGAGATTTTTTTTGGAATATATAAAAAACATTGGGCGAAAGAAATACCAAAGGGGACCCACCAGAAGGTTACAAGCCTGTTGGGCGCGGCCTACCCCCCTAGTCGCGCCTCTGTGGCTTGTTGGCCCCCTGGCAGGCCTTCGGCGCCCATCTTCTGCTATATGAAGGGTTTTGACCTGAAAAAAATCATATCAGAGCTTTCGGGATGAAGCGCCACCGTCTCGAGGTGGAACTTTGAAAAAACCAATCAAGAGCTCCAGCAGAGCTATTCCGCCGGGGTAACTTCCCACCCGGAGGGGGAAATCGAAGCCATCGTCATCACCAACGATCCTCTCATCGAGAGGGGGTCAATCTCCATCAACATCTTCATCAGCACCATCTCCTCTGCAAACCCTAGTTCATGTCTTGTATCCGATCTTTGTCTCAAAATCTCAGATTGGTACCTGTGGGTTGCTAGTAGTGTTGATTACTCCTTGTAGTTGATGCTAGTTTGTTTATTTGGTGGAAGATTATATGTTCAGATCCTTAATGATTATTAATACTCCTCTAATTATGAACATGAATATGCTTTATGAGTAGTTATGTTTGTTCCTGAGGACATGGGGTAAGTCTTGTTATAAGTAATCATGTGAATTTGGTATTCGTTCGATATTTTGATAAGATGTATGTTGTCTTTCCTCTAGTGGTGTCATGTGAACGTCTACTACATGACACTTCACCATTATTTGGGCCTAGGGAAGGCATTGGGAAGTAGTAAGTAGATGATGGGTGTCTAGAGTGATAGAAGCTTAAACCCTAGTTTATGCGTTGCTTCGTAAGGGGCTGATTTGGATCCCTATGTTTAATGCTATGGTTAGATTTATCTTAATTATTCTTTCATAGTTGCGGATGCTTGCGAGAGAGGTTAATCATAAGTGGGATGGTCGTGCAAGTAAGGGCAGAACCCAAGCACCGGTCCACCCACATATCAAATTATCAAAGTAACGAACACGAATCATATGAGCATTATGAAAACTAGCTTGACATAAATTCTCATGTGTCCTCGGGAGCGCTTTTCTTTATATAAGAGTTTGTTCAAGCTTGTCCTTTGCTACAAAAAGGATTGGCCCACTTTTCTGCACCATTTTTACATTTGTTACTTGCTACCCGTTACGAATTACCTTATCACAAAACTATCTGTTACCGATAATTTCAGTGCTTGCACAGAATACCTTAGTGAAAACCGCTTGTCATTTCCTTCTGCTCCTCATTAGGTTCAACACTCTTACTTATAGAAAGGAATACGATAGATCCCCTAGACTTGTGGGTCATCAATACTCTTTTCTAGCACCATTATCGGGGAGTGAAGCGCCTTTGTTGAGTGGAACTTGGTAAGGAAAAATTTATATATTATGCTGAAATTTACTATCACTTGTCACTATGGAAAATAATCCTTTAAGTGGCTTGTTCGGGGTATCTTCACCCGGATCGGAAGCACAAAGAGATGTTCCTCAGCCTGTGCACGTACTGAAAATATTTATTATGAAATTCCTTTGGGTATGATAGAAAAAACTGCTAGCTAATCCTTATGCAGGAGATGGCACACTACATCTTGATTTGCATCTAATCTATGTGGATGAAGTTTGTGGATTATTTAAGCTTGCAGGTCTGCCTGAGGATGATGTCAAGAATAAGGTCTTTCCTTTATCTTTGAAGGAAAAGGTGTTGACATGGTATAGGCTATGTGATGATATTGGATCATGGAATCACAACCGATTGAAATTGGAATTTCATCAGAAGTTTTATCCTATGCATCTCGTTCATCGTGATCGGAATTATATTTATATTTTTTGGCCTCGTGAAGGAGAATGAATTGCTCAAGCTTGGGGGAGGCTTAAGTCAATGTTATATTCATGCCCTAGTCATGAGCTCCCGAGAGAAATTATGATTCAGAATTTTTATGCTCGGCTCTCTCGTAATGATCAATCCATGCTCGACACTTCTTGTGCTGGTTCCTTTATGAAGAAATATATTGAATTAAAATGGGACTTATTGGAAAGAATTAAATACAACTCTGAAGATTGGGAATTCGACGAAGGTAATGAGTCAGGTATAAGCCTTAAGTTTGGTTGTGTTAAATCTTTTGTAGACACCGATGCTTTTCGTGATTTTAGCACTAAATATGGACTTGACTCTATGGTAGTAGCGTCATTGTATGAATCTTTTGCTACTCATGTTGATCTCCCCAAGGAGAAGTGGTTTAAATATCATCCTCCCATTGAAGTTAAAGTGGTTGAACCTATTAATGTTTAATAAGAAACTACTATTCATAATGTTGTTCCTGTTATTCCTACTACTTATATTGAGAAACCACCCTTTCCTATTAGGATAAAGGAACATGCTAAAGCTTTAACTGTGGTTCGTAAGAGTTGTACTAGAGCACCTATACCTCCCGAACAAATTAAAGTTGAACCTAATATTGCTATGGTTAAAGATCTCTTGGTTGATAATATTGATGGACATGTCATTCATTTCTCTGTTGAAGCTACTAGAATTGCTAGACCTGATACTAATGGTAAACATAGACCTATTGTTGGCGTGCCTGTTGTTTTTGTGAAAATAGGAGATCATTGTTATCACGGCTTATGTGACGTGGGTGCTAGTGTGAGGGAAATTCCCTTTACCTTATACCAAGAAATTATGAATGATATTGCACCAGCCGAATTAGAGGAAATTGATGTTACCATCAAGCTTGCTAATAGAGATACTATTGCACCAATTGGGATTGTTAGAGATGTTGAAGTCTTGTGTGGGAAAATAAAGTATCCTACTGATTTTCTTGTTCTTGGTTCCCCACAAGATGATTTTTATCCCATTATATTAGGTAGACCCTTCTTGAATACTGTTAATGCTAAGATTGATTGTGAAAAAGAAACTGTTACTGTAAGTTTTGGGGATGCATCTCATGAGTTAAATTTCACTAAATTTCGTAGACAACCCCATGACAAATAATTGCGTAGTAAAGATGAAATTAATGGTCTCGCTTCTATCGTTGTGCCTCCTACTGATCCCTTAGAACAATATTTGCTAGACCATGAAAATGATATGTATATGAATGAAATAGATAAGATCTTCTTTGATCACCAGCCTATTTTGAAACACAATGTGATACCTAAGGGTTATCCTGTGTTTGAGATTAGACAATTACCTGATACTCTGAAGTATGCTTATCTTGATGAAAATGAGATATATCATGTTATTATTAGTGCTAACCTTTCAGAGCATGAAGAAAAGATAGTATTGAAAACTATAAGGAAGCACCGTGCTGCTATTGGATATACTCTTGATGATCTTAAGGGCATTAGTCCCACTCTATGTCAGCAAAAAATAAATATGGAGCCTGATGCTAAACCAGTTGTTGATCACCAACGACGATTAAATCCTAAAATGAAGGAAGTGGTAAGAAATGAAATACTAAAGCTTCTGGAGGCAGGTATAATTTATCCTATTGCTGATAGTAGATGGGTTAGTCCCGTTCATTGTGTCCCTAAAATGGGAGGTATTACCGTTGTTCCTAATGATAAAGATGAATTGATCCCGCAAAGAATTGTTATAGGATATAGAATGGTAATTGATTTTAGGGAATTAAATAAGGCTACTAGGAAAGATCATTACCGTCTACCTTTTATTGATCAAATGCTAGAAAGACTATCCAAACAAACACATTTTTTCTTTCTATATGGTTATTCTGGCTTCTCTCAAATACCTGTATCAAAAGAGGATCAAGAGAAGATCACTTTTATTTGCCCTCTCGGTACCTTTGCTTATAGACGCATGCCTTTCGGTTTATGCAATGCACTTGCTACCTTTCAAAGATGTATAATGTCTATATTCTCTGACTTCTATGAAAAGATTGTTGAGGTTTTCATTGATGATTTTTTCGTTTACGGAACTTCTTTTGATGATTGCTTGAGCAACCTTGATCGAGTTTTGTAGAGATGTGAAAAAACTAATCTTGTCTTGAATTGGGAGAAGTGCCACTTTATGGTTAATGAAGGCATTGTCTTGGGACACAAAATCTTCGACAGAGGTATTGAAGTTGATAAAGCTAAAGTTGATGCCATTGAAAAAATGCCGTGTCCAACAGATATCAAACGTATAAGAAGCTTCCTTGGTCATGCTGGTTTCTATAGGAGATTTATTAAAGACTTCTCTAAGATTTGTAAGCCTCTCACTAATCTTTTGCAAAAGGATGTTCCATTCGTTTTTGATGATGATTGTGTAGAAGCATTTGAAATTATTAAGAGAGCCTTGATCATTGCACCTGTTGTTCAACCACCTGATTGGAACCTACCCTTTGAAATTATGTGTGGTGCTAGTGATTATGTTGTTGGTGCTGTTCTAGGAAAAAGAGTTGATAAGAAATTAAATGTTATCCATTATGCTAGTAAAACTCTAGACAGTGCTCAAAGAAACTACGCTACCACCGAAAAAGAATTTTTAGCAGTTGTGTTTGCTTGTGATAAGTTTAGACCTTATGTTGTTGATTCCAAAGTAACTGTTCACACAGATCATGCTGCTATTAAATACCTTATGGAAAAGAAAGATGCTAAACCTAGACTTATTAGATGGATTTTTCTGCTACAAGAATTTGATCTGCGTATTATTAATAGAAAGGGCATTGATAACCCCATACCACATAAATTGTCTAGATTAGAGAATGTTCTTGATGACCCACTACCTACTGATGATAGCTTCCCTGATGAACAATTATCTGTAATAAATGATTCACGCAATGCTCCTTGGTATGCTGATTATGCTAACTACATTGTTACTAAATTTATACCGCCTAGTTTCATATACCAACAAAAGAAAAGTTCTTCTATGATTTAAGACATTACTTTAGGGATGATCCACACCTTTATAAAGAAGGAGTAGATGCTATTATTTGATGTTGTGTACCCGAGCATGAACATGGACAGATCTTACACAAGTGTCACTCCGAGGTCTACGGAGGATACCATGCTAGAGATAGAACTGCACACAAGGTATTACAATCTGGTTTTTATTGGCCTACTCTCTTCAAGGATGCTCGTAGGTTTGTCTTGTCTTGTCATGAATGTCAAAGAATTGGTAATATTAGTATACGTCAGGAAATGCCTATGAATTACACTCTAGTTATAGAAGCATTTGATGTCTGGGGTTTTGATTATATGGGACCTTTTCCAAAGTCCAACGAGTATACTCATATCTAGTTGCTGTTAGTTATGTTACTAAGTGGGTAGAAGCTATTCCAACTAGTAGTGCTGATCATAACACTTCTATTAAAATGCTGAAAGAGGTTATTTGCCCTAGATTTGGAGTCCCTAGATATTTAATGAATGATCGTGGTTCACACTTTATTCATGGTACTTTCCATAAATTGCTTGCTAGGTATGATGTTAATCATAGAGTTGCATCTCCTTATCATCCCCAGTCTAGTGGGCAAGTAGAATTGAGCAAGAGAGAAATTAAATTGATCTTGCAAAAGACCGTTAATAGATCTAGAAAGTATTGGTCTAAGAAACATGAAGATGCATTATGGGCTTATAGAACCGCTTACAAAAACCGTATGGGCATGTGTAATGACTAAGATGCGGTCCTTTCCGATTTAGGGAACGAGGCCCCGAATTGAAAAGAAGCGCATCTAAGCGTTTCGCAAGCACGGTAACATAGCACATACATAATAATAGTAGAATGACAATAAGGGATTCAACTGCCATCTCATAAATATATCAGAGTTACATCACGCATCCAAACAAGGTAGTTCCGCTACGGACTACAAAACATGAGAAATGACTATGCTACCCTGCATGCTTGCCCACGATCACGACCACGCCTCAGTCTTCTGGATAGTTCACGTACAGGCGGTCGTTCTCCTTGTCATACTGCCACGCCAGATGCGTGCCGTCGGAATCACCTGTCTCGGGGGTACCTAAACCTGTTGGTGTTGTGAAGGAATCTGTGAGCCACGGGGACTCAGCAATCTATGACCTCGGTGCCAGAACTAGTCAAGTTATTAGGTAGGGAAGGTGGAGTATTTAGGTTGCAGCTTCCTAAGCATCTATGGTGGCTAACTTACGTAGAACATGTATTGAAGGTGGTCTATACTAGCGATCGGTGATTACGTGACCACTAAGTGATCCTGAACACCTACTTACGTCAATGATAACCCCACCGTGTTCCCGATCGAAGAGAGGTCTTCGAAGGGGACAGTCACGGTTACGCACACAGTTGGCAATTTTATTAGTTTATGTTTAAGTTATCTATTACCGGATGTTAAAAAATATTCCAAGTTGCCACATAACCGAGGGCACGGCTTTTCGAAAGATTAAACCCTGCAGGGGTGCTCCAACTAGTCCATGACAAATGGTCATGGGCCACAAAGTAATCCTCTATCACGAATCTCGTGATCTCGTCGGAATCCTTAGAGGAAAACCTCAACTCTGGGGAGAACCAAAGCTTCACCGGGATTCCTATACGCAAGATATATCGCTAAGCTAAGACAACTCTAGCAGGACCTCCCGTTGTGTCGATGACCCGATAAGAGTCGCGTATCTCAGTCTCAGGACACGACGGATGGAAAAGCCTACACGAACCAAACCTCAAGTTTCCCTATGGTGGCCCCCGCAGTCTGTCCATTTTGGACCAACACTCATGAGGAGCACTGGCCCATGTTAGGAGCGATCATTATGGAATCAAACACCGGAAGCCGGTAACTATGGCGGCAATAACGGAACAAAACACCTAGCAAAAGGCTAGGCCTTTTGTTATTTACCAAGTATATAGGTGCATTAATTAAATAACATATTTAACATAATGATATCAAGATCATGTTATCACATGAGACAATTGCACCTGCAACTAGCAACGCTAACATTAGTAGCTGAGCAAAGCCTACTTAGCCATTCAAGATTTGCTACGAAGGGATGAGTGTTTGGGTTTCATGGCAATTCAAGAGGCAATTATTTCAGTGGTAGGAAGCGAGCATATGACGGAAGAAACGTAATCTAGCATAACAAGTCTAGAGATGGAATCAAGGTCCTATCATCTTGCCTGTGATGTCCTCAGCTTGGAACTGCTCTTGTTCATCCTGCACGTACTCTCCCAAATCCACGTACTCCTTCTCCGATCCTGGTGCTACCCAACATAAAAATAGCATCCTATAAACAACAGCACCTCAAGATGCAACAAGCACATGATGCATGAGATGAATATGAACATGCATCTCTATTCTACTCACTAGCACAAGCATGAGAAGAAAATACAAGTTCCTGGACAGAACTGCACTCTAAGCTATCTTGACATGCATGATGATGACATGAACAGATGCGTCACGCGAAAACGATGCAAAAGCATATAAAGAACATTACAAACGGAGCTACGGATCAACGGGAAACAACGAAACAAGAAATGAAGTGCTACGTGTCAAATACATCACAACACACACCAATGGCATACTTCTGGCATTTCCAGGTTTCCAAGACATAAAACAAACCAACATGGATGGGGTGGTGCAAGGAATATTACCACACCATAATCTATGCACTCACAAGCATCAAAACATCAAAACTATACATGCTTCCATAAACAGCATCATAGTAGTTTGAGGGCTACATACAAAGTACCTACAACCACTCAAACATGCCAAATAGGATATGTGTCAGAAGCTATTCAAAATTACTACAAGCACAAGCAAAAAGATAATGCAAAGGAGTTACACACAGAAACTTACAGAGCTGCTAACTTGGCCAAAATTACCAGTTTTCACGGACTTCGTGAAAATTCCAGATTCTCACTAGTTGTTTATGCTCTGAAGCATTTTGACAACACCCGAAACAATATCTACGGGACTCCAAATGGAATGAAAATTTACAAAGAGGTAGACAAGCACAAAAGCTACAACTTTCTAGTTGATAGCAAAGGCTGATTCACAACACATGGATCTCTACAAGCACAACAACACGAGAAGAAAATATAAACAGATTCTGAGACTTCGTGAAAATCACAGATTTTCACTAATCTGGAATTTCAGCCATATGCCTATTTTGACTAGGTACAACTTGCACATATGAACTACTAAGCATGAAACAAAACAAACATGCCATAGAGGGGGTTACCCTCTAATGCCACAACAAGGAATGAACCTCTTGGGCTCACCACATCTCATGGAACCAAGCTCCAAACATAGAACAAATCTGAAATATGCCATCTCCAGAAAGTGTTCCAAAGGCAAAACTGACTTCACCAATGGATTCCTGGGATGATTCTACCCCAAAAACATATATAATACATGGGAAATTGTATGGAACAAAAGCACACAAACTATAAAAGAAAAACTACGTGGAATCACATATAGTGAATAGTGCATCATCACATGTACTATTCACTAGAACAACACTTGGTCATGCTCTTGCACATGTCCACAACATCAATGGTGCACATGAGGGGTAGACCTCATGCTCATGTGCCTTGGCACACCCACACATACATACTTCAAGCACATCTACTCCACCACCTACACACTCCTTGGGTGTTGGCACCACACAAGCATACTTGCATAGGAGGAGCACCAGATAAAACACATAGCACAAGCACAACAAGATTCACAAGTGTGTGGGGGTAAACCCACACACACACACACACACAACTCTTGCACCACTAGCGCTCAAGCTCATGAATACTCTTACACTCAAATCTACACATGCATACTACACACAAAACACTACACATGCATAACTCATCTAGTGCAATCACAAGCTAACACACTCACACACCCATCCTGAAACTTGCACTTACACAATTGCACCTACACATACTAGTGCAAAAACACATGTTACACCTCACATATATGGTGTAGCTCATACCTACACTCATGCACACAAACCTACACATCCACACATCACATTCTAGCAATAACATGTCTAGGCAACACTAGAAACAAATCTGGCAAGCAACCCCTGCTCACAGGCAGCTGCAACACCACATTTCAGCAGAAGAACACATAAAAATAAAAGCAAGGAAAGGAAAAAAAAGGGCTTGGGGGGGGTTCGAACCCAAGCCCCTCTGGATAGCTACAACACATGGCCACCACTCTGCTACTGCCCAAGAGGTTGACAGTACAGGGATGGTAACAGGGTAACTTCTCTGCTACTGCCAGGCTACTGTCGAAAACAAAATAAAGGGGGGGTGCACTCTCTGGGACTCGAACCCACAACGCGCCAGAACTACCACAACAAACTGCATCACTACGCTATTCTTCGGGATCTGACAAAGAGGAGGGGTACTACTAGGTAACACTACAGAGCACATGGTCGCCCTGCTCTGCAAAGCACAGAGATGCCTGCGACAGAGTCTTCGCTGGAGCTTTCCCTTGCTACTGCTGCTATGTCGCGGGATCATCTATGCTAGCAACCTACTGCGCTGCGAGGGGTGCCAACTCACCGAGCCACGACGAGCAGAGCCAACTACCAGGGACAACACAAAAAACGCAGAGCGTCACATGCACTGCATCTGTCGAGCTCCTATCGGGACAGAGGCACACCATCGAACCCTTGGCACATCTACCACGGGGAAGGAGGGAGGAAGAACCTTGCTCACCTAGGGGAAGGAAGAAGGGGACGATCTGAAGGGGAGGAAGCCGGAACAGAGACGATCTGAATGGGAAGTAGAGGCGTGGTGCAGAACCGAAGCAGGGGAGGAAGAACGTCGGGTGCACGCCGATGACGTTGAGCTGGCCGTCGGTGTGGTCGTTCCCCGGCCTCACCGAGGACGGTAATGGCGCGCGGGCACCTCTCCCGAGCCCCTGGACATGGCAGGCAGCGCCGGAGATGATGGAGGCGCTGAGGACGTCGGGGGCACTACCTCTCTCTCTCTCTGCAACCTAGCTACAGAGAACTCACCTGAGGGGGAAGGAGAGATGGAGGGAGATGGAGAGAGGTGGTGGCGGCGCAAGGAGGGGACACAGAACCCTAGGGAAAGGGGGGCGTGGACGCCAACGCTTTATGGGGGGGCCTCGACGTCTGTGAACCCTCACACCGACTCTCTCTCTCGGATGCCTGATGGAAAGCGAGAGTGGGGTGGAACGGTGTCAGGAGGAGGAAGGAGGGACGCACAGCTGGGCTTATGCGCCACATAGAGAAGGAGTTGGGCCACTGGAGGGGAAAATGGCCCAAGGATGGCGACATATAAAGGCAAGGAAAAACCTGGTGCTTTCTGTTGAATAAAACAAGACCAGAAAAGAAACAAAAGCACATGCTAGGCATATAATGATTAAAATGAAACAAAGGTACCCCTGGTCATAAGAAAATATAACCTATTGAAGAAAAATAGAAAAGGAATTTTAGGAGCAACTAAATATTTACAAAACATAATATGTTTGCTCTGTTTTGTGAATATTTACACCTTTTAAACTTGGTTCAAATCAGCAACTTCACTTGCTCACAAACACCACAAAATATATTAAAACAAGGACATTTTTAAAAGAGGAACCTTGAGATGAATTAGAGAGGGGGGAAAGTTTTCTAAAACCCTGGTGCAAACCAACATGGTTTCCTACTAGAAATGGCACCACTCCAACTCTCACACACACTATCATCACATGACATAAACATCAAACCACATACACACATGGATTCACAAGGCACCAACACAAGACAAGGATGACATGATGGTGATGCATGCATGCAAAGGAAGAACAATGCAAGGTGACACACATGAAATCACATGCATTGAGCCTCTTATATCAATGACAAGGTGGACCCACATAGAGATGGTTCCAAAAAGGGAAATATACACTCTTAGGGCATTACAATATGTCTCCTTATAAAATGGTTTATGGTAAAGCATGTCACTTACCTCTAGAGCTAGAACATAAATCTTATTGGGAAATTAAAGAGCTTAACTATGATTTCAAACTTGCTGGTGAGAAGAGGTTATGTGACATTAGCTCACTTGATGAATGGAGAACCCAAGCCTATGAGAATGCTAAGTTATTTACAGAGAAGGTTAAGAGATGGCATGATAGAAGGATATAAAAGCATGAATTCAATGTAGGTGATCATGTCTTGCTATACAACTCTCATTTAAGATTTTCTGCAAGAAAACTTCTCTCTAAATGGGAAGGGCCTTACATTATCGAGGAAGTCTATCGTTATAGTGCCTTCAAGATGAACAACGCCGAAGGCACAAATCCGAAAGTGGTGAATGGATAAAAAATGAAACATTATATCTGAGGTACTCCCATAAATGTTGAACCTAATTTATCAATACCATAACTCCGGAAGATTACATTAGGGAGACCTATCATAACGTTTCAGACTCCAAAAAGGAATATGTATGTGTTACTGTAAGCAAACCGACTCCAAAACTTTTCCAATGGCAATTTTTATTAGTTTTGGAATATTTAAAAAATTAGGAAAATTCAAAGCAATCCGTAGAGTGCACGAGGAGGCAACAAGCCAGCAGGGCACAACCTATCCCCCTCGGCGCACCCTACGGGCTTGTGGCCACCCCGTGCACCCTTTGGACTCCACTTTCTTGTGGAATACTCCTTCTGGTCGGCAAAAAATCATTATATAATCCCCCGAAGGTTTTGACCTCGTATCATGACAATATCTCATGTTTTCGTTTGAGCTTTTTCGGCAGCAGACTTAGAGCAAGATGTCTTCACAAGAGTCGGTCGGGGAGAACCGTGCATTTCACCTGACACCGGGGGCCGCGACATTCAGCAAAGCCAACCACTTCGGGCAAGCCAAGGAGGAAAAGATGGAGGTTGACTTGAAAAGGATAGATGTTATGGAGGAAGACCAATAAGTTACCTCTCGTTTACAACCTGAAGCCATGTTGGAAGAACTTCAGAGGTTACCAATTCTGAATTCGGTTATCTCTCCCAATGCTAAATTTCTTACTTATAGATATATGAAAAAGAGTGTTGCCTTTTTCCCCGCAGCAATGGAATGTCCATGGGTTATGGAAGCTCTAACCATCACTCGAAAACTTCGCAAGGAACTAATGGATCTCAGACGGCGAAATAATAAGCTTGAGGAGGAGAATCGCATTCTAAGGGGCATAATCGCCAAGAATATAAAACCAGCACCTCCGAAGAAATAAAACTAAACACATGGGTATGGGCACTCCCCTTGGCTTGTGCCAAACTTGGGGGAGGTTGTGACATCCCCGGATTAGGCTACAGTAATCACACGCTAATGTTGCCACGTCATCAAGATTAACTTGGCCAAATTGCCACTTGATAAAAATCAAAGTCATTCCCAAATTTAAAAATAAATTTATGTCATTATCACTTCAAACATAAAAAAATGTTTGTAATGTTGTAAATAAACCATAGTTATTTATGGTGGAGTAACCATAATTTTATCATGTGGTCTTCCGCCTCAAAAATATTTTTAGCCGAGCCCAAAACAATTAATTAAAAGCCTTATGCTTTCTGAAAATACAAAATTAATCCAAAGCCCCCCAAACATGTTGTGTTAGTACCTAATATTACAATGTAGATATTAGGCCAAGTGTCATATTTTAGTAAAAGTCATCTAGCCATAAAATTAAATAAGTAACAAAAGGGTTTTAACAAAAGATGAATAAATAAATAAAAATAAATAAAAAGAAAGAAAAACAAACCCCTGGCCAAACTCGGCCAAATGGCCGAGCCGGCCAGTCACCCAACCCATCTAATCTTGGGCGGTATAAAACCCCCAAACCCTACCCGCAGCTCCCTCCACTCCCTCTCTAGATTGCGCCGCCAGCCACCCTCGCTCGCTGCCAGCCCCTCGTCCCTGATCCCTCACCACCCGCGCCTCCCTCCCCCCACACATGAAATCCCACGATGGGATCCCTCCCTCGTGACCCCACCCCCGCGTGTGCTCCCCTCTGCCTCGCTCGTTCCTCACGAAAGAGCCAGCCCCCATCGAACACCCCCACTTTCCCTTGAGCCCCCCCGCTCTCACCAGATCGCCTCGCACGGGCCGAGCTTGCCCGGCCACGGTCTGGCCGAGGCCCGTCCCCACACCACCTCCGACTGGCCCTCCGGCGGCCCTCCATCTGGCCGCCTCCCCGGCGCCACCTCGCCCCGAGCCGCCCTCTCTCCCTCCCGCTTGACCTAGGAGGGATCGAGCAGGGAGGCCTCTCCCCGAGCTCCGACCCTGCCCTGCACCGGTAGCCAGTTCCCCCGTCGTCCTTGCGCCTCCTCCTCGCCAGCTCCCTGTTCCCCCACCTCCGGTCAGCTCGGGCGCCACCGCCTGCGGCCTCCCTCTCCGGATTCACCACCGGCAGGTGCCGACCACCGTTGCCAGGACCGCCTCGGCGCCCCACACCGACTGCGGGGCCCTCTATCGCGCCTCCTTTCTGGCCTCCTCACCTCTTCCTCGACGCTCCATCGAGCCTCACCGCCCCGATCTCCGGCAACGCCGATGAGCTCCGGCCCCCGGCCACCTCTCCTCCTCTCCCCCTCTGTTACTGCTCCGATGTTCTCCGCATCATTCCGATGTCGTTTCCTTCTCCTGTAAGTTGAGAAGAGGAGGAGGTCGAGTATTGCCTCCTGTCTGTCAGTTGAGAGAGAGAGATGAGCAGAGAGATAGAATAGGGATGGAAAGAAGAAAAGAAAAGAAAGAAAGAAAAGGGATGAATAGGTGTGTAGATAACATGTATGAGATTTATATATTTACGTATAGTCATATATGTATGTATATATTTATATATAGATGTATGTGTATTGTGGATGTGTGTAAAAATGTGTACAAGTGTGTATGTGAGATATTTTGTACACGGTGTGTTGTGTGAGTGGTGTGGCCGATGGGCCACTACCATGTGGGGTCAACCCCCCACTCCCACTGACAGGAGGCCCCACACAACCCGATGTTAAAAAAATAAAATAAAATAAATAATAGTATAAAATTAATATTTAATAAATAGTTTAATTAATTGAAAAATTAGTTAGTGAATTAATTAATTAAAGAATTTTTTAGTTAATATATGATTAAGAGTAAATAAATAAACTAGTTATGTGTTAATTACATAATTGAATTATCCTATAAGAGTATGACACTAGGTCCCCCATTAAATTAACCTGATTAATTAATAATTAACCCTAATTAAAAATTGTGTCTATGAAACATGGGACCCACTGGTTAGAGTGACCAGTCAACTGCTCATGTCAGCATGGCATCATGCTGATGTCATAAATAACTTATGACTTAAATCTGTTAATCCCTAAATATTGATTAAATCTTTGAAAATTAATATAAAATAAACCGTAGCTTAGATGGAAATATTTTGAACATTAAAGTTGTTCAACAGAACGAGAGGAACCTGGATACCCTATCCGTTCGTCTGTCACGCGTCCCTAGCATAGCAAACAGGAAACTTTTCCATTATTTTTCGTCTGACCGATAGTAGCCACAAACCCGGGAAATATCGTCAGATATTCTTCCGACCCGTCTGCGACATGTGTTGCTGCTTAGCTCATGCCTAGTCTGCATATTCCCATGTCTGCTTAGTGTTGCACCTGTTGCTGTTATTTATTGTTTCTTCCCCCCTCTTCTTACCGGTAGACCCCGAGACTGACGCTGCTGCCAGGTACATCTACCCTCCCGACGACCAGCCCTTTGCTGCAGAGAAAAAAGGCACACTACAAGAAATATGCTCATATGTGATGTTTTTTAAAATGTCGTTGATGAATTCGTCATAAATCTATGACAATTTCATCCGAGATCGTCGTAAACCGTTTGAGGGGATCAAATCTACATATAAATTACGACGATGTGAGTCAAAACGTCGTAACCGCATAAGATGAGATCGTCATAACTTTTATGACGATTGTAAAAATGTCGTAACATGTTCTAACTATGTTGACATGTCACTCGTGGGTCCATTATATCCCACCTGATCCTAGTTTGTGAAGCAACCTACTATTCTATCATTCCAAAAATTCTCAAAAAATTCTCATAAATACTTTGGACTATATATTCCTCAAATATGTGAAAACCCTCCTTTCCATAGTTCAAAAATAATTCAAAAATATTCATTTTCCTATTCTGTTCAGAATAGCACTTCGTGAAGGAAGTGCTATTTCTATTTCTTTGATTACCCTCATATTTTTTGGGCACTCTTTCCTATCCAAGTCATTGCCTCATGAAAACTTTCGTAACGATTTGCCTAGTAAATCTTTCTCAGCAAATTTCCAAAGTTTGTGTTCAGCTAACAGCTTTGTGAAGGAAGTACTAGATAGGAATATCCTGATGAGTTGAATTTTTTCCACATCATCTGTGTGCCCAAAACGTAGCTCTCCATAAAATTTTAGCCACATCTAACAATTCATGTGAGCTCATCATCCAATCTTTGTTTTTGGTAATATTTTCATTTTGTGAAGCACCTATGTTTTATATTGCTTTATAGTTGATGAAAAATTTACCACGGGATGATACTGACCATATAACCTCACTGCACCAAATTTTAGCTCATTTAATTCAGCCAGTTTCTCTCAATATTTTTCCCAGTATTCTATTCAGTAGAGAGCATTGTGAAGGAAGTACAATTTTTGTTTATCCAAATTTTATGAATTTTTTACAGTACCTTAATGTGCCCAAATTATCATCCTCCTCCAAATTTAAGCTCAATCCAATCATCTATGTGAGCCCAGTTTTAATTACCATTTTCTGTCCAGATTGGCACATTGTGAAGGAAGTGTCACTTTGGCATGTCCAAATGGTATAATTTTTATACAGTGCCTTCATATGCCCAAATTAACATCATACACCAAATTTCAGGTCAATCCATTCATTCATTTGATCCTAGCTTCAACATCCATATTTCTCCACAATGTGTTACTTTGCAAAGCAAGTGCCACCTAGATTCATCCATTTGAGATAAAAATTTGCCAAGAGAGTCTCCTTAGTAGATGATCATCCTTAGCCAAAATTTAGGCCCATTGTCTATGTAAATTACCCGCACCGCTAATCAAACACTTGGCTGCTAATTCATGTTTGTGCTTAGTTCAGTCTCCTCATGAGATTATTCTATTGTATTATTCTTGCTAACACCTATCGAGGGATTGTCCAACCAACCAGACATGACTATTCCACCTAGAACGCGTGGCAATGCAACCGTTAGGCGGTGACCATGCGACTGGCATGCAAGTTCACGCACTTTGGAGTTGAGGCCCTCGAACACCATGCAAACCTCGACGTCAAGGCACCACACCATGTATTTATGATTAAATAGATACTTATATACCTACAAATGATTTTTGAGAAAAATAAATATCAAACTATAATGCAGCTGCAGTTCAAATTTGACCCGCTTCCAGCTGAATCGACATAAATTTGTCTTTTTCACGAGAGGTGGATAAAATCTTTTAACACCCAACCATTTTGTCAATTGTACATTAAATATGGACTAGTATTTTATAAAAATTATTTGGTACAATTTTAAAACAAATATATGGTAGGTCCTTCACAAAACAACTCATTTTGATCACTTGAAAAATGGAAAATAAATTTTTCATACAAAGAAAATGAAAAATTCCATAATCAACATTGTTTGCCATTCCGATATGCACCCTTGTGCATAATATTATATCATTTCAACAAACTATGTGATGAATGTGGCTATAAGATTGATCATTTGGCTTGAAAGTCATGAATCTTCACACATGATAGCTCATTTCTAAGAACATTTGTTTAAAATAATTGTCGTATTACAAGTTTATTATTTTTCCTGGTAACTTTGTCACATATAACGACACAATGCAATGGTTTTCCAATTTTTTGAATTTGTTTTGAATTTTCCATGGCCATTTCAAAACGCGGTCAAAATAGCGGGTATGACCGTTCATACCTAGTGGTTGAATCTTGGAAATGTTTTGATGTTTCTATAATTAAATAGATACTTGTGTACCTATAAATTGTTTTTAGCAAAAATATAGAGCAAACTATAATGTAGATGCAGTTTAAATTTGACCCGCTTTCAGCTGATTGAACGAAAATTTGTCTTTTTTAGGAGAGATCGATAAAAGCCTTTAACACCCAACCATTTTGTCAATTATACATTAAATATGGCCTAGTATTTTAGAAAAATGATTTGGTCCAATTTTGAAACAAATATATGGTAGGTCCTTCACAAAAAAGTTCATTTTGGACACTTGAAAAATGGAAAATGATTTTTACATACCAGGAAAATGAAAACTTCCTTAATCAATATTGTTTGTCATTCCAATATGCATCCTTGTGCATAATATTATATCATTTCAACAAACTATGTCATTAATGTGGCCATAAGATTGATAATTCGGCTTGAAAGCCATGGATCTTCACACATGATATCTCATTTTTAAGAACACTTTTTTAAAATAATTGTCGTATTACAAGTTTATTATTTTTCCTCGCAACTCTGTCACATATAATGACACAATGCAAAGGTTTTCCATTTTTTTGATTTTTTTTGAATTTTTCATGGCCATTTCAAAATGCGGTCAAAACAGCGGGTATGACCGTTCCTACCTAGTGGTTGAATCTTGAAAATATTTTGATGTTTCTCTGATTAAGTAGATACTTGTGTACCTAGAAATGATTTTTCAGAAAAATAAAGATCAAACTATAATATAGCTGCAGTTCAAATTTGAGACGCTTCCAGCTGATTCAACGAAAATTTGTCTTTTCCACGAGAGCCGATAATATAGCTACAGTAGCCTATGTAATTAACTTTTCAAAATTTGTATGGTGCACTTTTGCAAAATGTTTTTGATAGATGCTTCATAAAATTCCTCTATTTTTAGTACTTGAAAATTATTTTAAATCATTGATTTTTTGAAGGGAAATTTGAAGATTTGCCACAAGTTTGTTTACACTTTGAGGATTTACCCCTGTTTTTCTTGTTACTAATAATTAGCCACACCTTTCTGAGAGTCTTAATGATTTGCCCCTTATGGACGACATGGAAATATAACACAAAATCAGTGACCAAACCGCCCGAGCCCAAATTAGCTAGCTTCATGTTTGACCGTTCCCGTTTTTCTGTTCGTTCGTATCCCGGCTGCTCGTCATGGCTCGCAGCAGTGTCTCTCGTTGCTGTGGCTCGTGAACCCGCCTTGTTGTGCTGACCACTCCGCTCCAGACCAAGAAGACCGAGGTCGACGTGTCGGGACCCCGATCCTAAGCCATAGGAATCCAGCCTGTAACACATCGCATCCCTTTGTGGTCTCACGCACGGTTAACTCCACGGCTGCAGCCTTACCTTAGCCGGGACCGTTTGCGTCTTTTGACTCACGTATGCGATAGTGTCGCTAGCAAACCAATGTCAAAGAACCCGGATCGACATGTCTAGTCATAAACCAAAGTGGCAGTTCCGCACAAGGACAGGCATACATGACCCAACAAAGCAGGTGTCGGTCATCAACGAACGTAGACGAGTCGTAGCAAGCTACAAGGACTCCATTACGTCGCGTGACATTTCCCCAAAGGGGACAGACATAGCAGCTAAGAAGGACACATGCCGGTCAACCAATGTGTCCGGAGCAGTAGCGAACTACCAAGGCTCGTTGGATCACAAAGGGGCATTTCCTTGTAAGGAGTGCTACTAAAGTTCACGACTAGGTATTCGAACCCCATACATATCAAGTAAGACACACGTACGCATGGCATACCGATATGTATAGATACATCGATGGCATCACAACATAACCATAACCATACAAGCTTTATTTAAGAGGCTCGGAAGAGCCACACACATAATATTACACATTAAGGGTCTCACGACCCATAATAGCAGTCATACAATACAAGCCAGCGGACGAGTTATAAACTGTCTGGGTACAGACAGGGCAACTAGTAGGCATGTGGCCTGACTATACTACAGAGCCGACGTAGGGCCAGATCGTAGCTGGGACACCAGCTACTCGTCGTCGTCGATGTCTACGAAGAACCCTCCATTAGGGTCATTAGCAACCTCTGCAACATTTATTAAGCAAACATGAGTACGAAGGTACTCAGCAAGACTTTAGGAGAACTAACTACTCATGCAAGGTATCAAAAGGTATTGTGGGGTTTCATGCGGGAAGCCAGCATTTGACTCGTGGCTAGACAACTTGCTTTTTGAAATTAGTTTTGACAACTTGATTTCTCGCACACGAGTCCACTAACACCACAACAATACACTATCGTGGAATCATTCCGTCTCCATACGGAAATGCCGTCCACAACACTCACGCTTATCTTGACAATTTTATGAGTAGCCATTGAAGTTATCTATGAACAACATATGTCTCCAAGTAGTCCATATCCGCGGACGCGGCTATTCGAATAGATCATAACCCTGCAGGGGTGTACTTCGTCACACACGCTCCCGCCACTTATCGCCATGTGCACGTCATGCACCTCGGCAACCTTCAAGCGGAAGCCCAGCGAGGGAGTCGGCCACGACCGTTAACCACACTAGTACCTAGTCCAGGTTTATCGCCTATCTGAGAGTAACCCGTACGAAAGTCCGGCCGAGGTTTCCGCCATGGCCTCAAACGATGTGCGCAGGGTTCCCAAGCCCACCATCCGGGTGCCACTTGGTACACCGTGCCACTGCCTACCGCATCACGGTCCACCTCTCAGGTCAGCACCATGCACGGCCTCCAGCATTTCTATAAACACCAGAAACTACTTGCAACTCCTGGACCGAGTACTACGCGATTAATAGGCCGAGCGGGGTCATATTTCAGGGCCCAGCATGTGGTAGTATCTAGTCTTGGATTACATACACGGAACTCAGTTCCTAAGGACGGTTCCAATGAAACAACCCGCCATGTACTCCTACACAGCCTTTCACCGGTACCTTTACCAAATCAAGTTCAACACACGACCTTTGCTCACCGAACACATTCCACATTTCTGTTCATCTCCCAGATGACAAACCATACACAACTCTAAGCATAGCATGCATAGCAGGATAAGGCACATCATAGCTCAAGCAACTACCAGGTATGCTAGGTTGCAAGGTTCGGCTATTTACTGTGACAAGGTTAAGTCATGCAAAGGAAGTGGGTCCAACTATCCTGGCAAAAGCAGTTGAAGCATTTGATCCTAATGCAATAAATAGGTGCAGGAGCAAGAACATAGGAGTTATCGTGATGATCAAAAGGGTTGCTTGCCTTGTTGCTCAGAGGAGGAACGATATCCGTCAGACGGATATTCGGTGGAATCCGGGGGTGCGGAGCCTACCGAAATGAATGGCAACATTCAATAACAATCATATGCAATCAAAATGATGCATGAGCATGGCATGAGAATGCAAGTGATAAGTTATTATAATCAAGATGTTTTAGGTTTAGAGTTGATTTGAATCACATTCGAATAGCAATTCAAACGGGTATTCTCGGATACCGGTTTAATTGATTCGACCTGATGCTCAGATCAACCTAATGTTAACATGCATGAAATGTCATGTTATGGTACTGATTTATATCTAGGGCGGTGTGTGATCATTGTATTTATAATGAAATTTGGATATTTTTGCAAATTCCATTTATAAAGTGATTAAAGAATTGAATTATTCCTTATTTCACAATTTAGGGTCCTGTAACTTTTTCAAACATAGTTGAAAATAGCATAATCAGAATCCTTGAATTTTTCTGATACTTTTTCGTATATAATTTATTTTCATTGGAGTTACAGATTAATTTCTATGATTTTTGCAATTTTTAGCAATTTCCTGAATTAGTTTTAAACTGGAAATTCCATTTATTGCATCAGGCTGACGTCAGCAGGTCAGCCGACCTGTTCAGGTCAAACCTGACAGGGGGGCCCCACTGGTCAGCCTCTCTGGTACTAATCCCGCGCTGACCAGCCCTAACTGAGGTTTGACTTGGCCTTGGGCCCACTTGTCAGCGAGTGATTAAGTCACTAATCGGTTGGGTTAGCTTGCCACGTCGACCTCCACCGGCGGCGAGGTCGTCCTCGCCGGCGGGGAGCCTCCGGCGACCACCAGCACAGCGGAGGGGCTCGGAAACGGCGCACAGGGGGCCAAATGCTGCGCGGAGAGCACCATAGGAACGGCACGTCTCCCGCAGCTTCATTTCTGCGCCTAGCCGGGGCTGATCTGGCCGGAGATGACGCCGGCGACGAGCTTGGCGGCGGCCAAGGCTCGGGCGTCATCGGGGTCTTTGCAACAGGGGGATCTACGCTCGGTTCTTAGCTGCTACAGCATCTACGCGTCGTCCTGGAGCTGTTGGTGCCATTGGAAGGACGAGCTGGACATCGGAGGGCTACCGGCGACGAGCGGCAACGGCGGTCCTTGTCGGGCTCCGGTGAAACTAGGGCTAGAGGAGGGGATCGACGGGGAAAACTTAGGGAAAACGACCGCATGCTCACAGGGAGTGCAGAGCAGAGCTCAGACGGCTCGGGGAAGGCCTGGGGGCGACGAATCGACGGGAGAGGTCCGGCGGCCGGAGGAGGAAGACGACGGCGTTGCGGGCGTTGCAGGGCTCGAGGAGGCTTCGGCTTCTGCAGAGACGACCAGGGCGACGAGGCGGAGCTAATGGCGTGCTCTGGGAGGGGATCCTATGGCCAGGGGCACGGCCAGCTCGAGCTCGAGCTCGGCTCTAATGGCGGCAGCAGCGAGAAGGAGGGGATCCGGGAGGAGGAGGAGAATCGAGGCGGGGAAAGGATAGGGGAGGCTCTGGGGAGCTTATCCCCGTCGTCGCCAGCGCGAACCGGCGGCCAGGAAGGCACGCAGGTGCGTGGCCGCGCTGGAGGAGGCGGCGGCCACCTCCTGCTGCCTACTGGCGCGAGGGAGGGGACGAGCGGGGAGATGGGCCGGGCCTGGCTTGGGCGACAGGTAAGTCTTTTTCCATTTTCTCTGTTTTTGTTTTTCTGTTTTGCTATTTATTGCTTTGCTAATTATTTCAGCTCCAAAACAAAAAGTAAAAACTATTTTAGACCTCTTGAAATATTTGTTATAATATCCCCACTCATTTCCAAGGTTTTCAACATTTTTGGAAAATTATAGTTTCTGATTTCAATTTTTTAAATTTGAAACCAGTGGCTTTTGCATTTATTTAAAATGCTTAAAGTGTCAAAAAAATAGTTTTCTCCAATGCTCATTTACTTTCATGATTTATCAGAAAGTTTGAACATTTCTTGAGGCCATTTTGGGTTCATTGATTTGAAATAGTTTTGAAATTTTCCTTTAATTGAAATGGTGGCTAGGTGAGTTTTTCCTTTGCCACTTTGTTGTTTTTGTTGAAACTTCTTAGATGCAAATGCAAAGAAGACATGAGCACAATGCTATCTTGCTTAAGGGTTAGGGTTGTGACAACTCACCCCCACTCAAAAGAATCTCGTCCCGAGATTTAGAAGTCGTCGGGAATAACGCAGGATATTCGAGTCAGAGACGATCCTCTCTTTCCCAAGTTGCCTCCTTTTCAGAATGATTTGACCATTGAACTTTAAGAAACTTGAGGTTTCGACGTCGAGTGGTACGCTCAGCTTGATCAAGAATACGCACGGGGTATTCTCGGTAAGAAAGGTTATCTTGTAGATCAAGCGTTTCGTGGTCCACTTCACGGATAGGATCCGAAAAGCAATGCCTGAGTTGCGAGACGTGGAAAACATCATGAACCTTGGAAAGATGCGGAGGAAGTTCCAACTGGTAGGCAACTTCTCCTCGTTTGGCAAGAATGCGAAAAGGTCCAATGTAACGAGGAGCCAATTTGCCCTTGATACCGAATCGATGGGTACCCTTCAAAGGTGTAACCCGAAGGTAAGCCTTCTCGTCAACTTCAAAGGCCACAGCCTTATGATGACGATCATATTGGCTCTTTTGACGAGACTGGGCTGTTTTCAACTTTTCACGAATAATGCGAACCTGCTCTTCTGCATCCTGGATCATGTCCGGGTCAAAGAGTTGCCTCTCTCCGGTTTCTGACCAATTAAGAGGGGTTCGACATCTTCGTCCATAGAGAACTTCAAAAGGGGCTTTGCCCAAGCTTGATTGATAACTATTGTTATAAGCGAATTCGGCGAATGGAAGGCACTTCTCCCAATTCATATCGAACGAAATAACACAAGCTCGAAGCATATCTTCTAGGATTTGATTCACTCTTTCTACTTGACCACTTGATTGAGGATGGAAAGCAGTGCTAAAAGATAAGTGAGTCCCCATGGCATTCTGAAAACTTTCCCAGAAGCGAGAAGTAAAGATACTTCCACGGTCCGAGTTAATTTCCAAGGGAACACCATGAAGAGACACTATTCGAGAGATATATAACTCTGCTAGCTGGCTAGCTGTTATACTCTCACGAACAGGAAGAAAATGAGCCACTTTGGAAAGACGGTCAATGACCACAAAGATAGCATTATTTCCTTTCTTGGTCTTGGGAAATCCGGTAATGAAATCCATGCTAACTTTATCCCATTTCCATTCAGGAATAGCTAAAGGTTGAAGGGTGCCAGCAGGCCTTTGATGTTCTGCCTTAACTCGGCGACAAACATCGCAGTTAGCAACGAACTCAGCAATTTCTCTCTTCATCCTACTCCACCAGAACCTCTGCCGTAGGTCCTGATACATCTTAGTACTACCGGGATGAATGGTGAGAGGGTAATCATGAGCCTCCTTAAGGATTAACTGCCTTAGATGTGGGTTCTTAGGAACCACTAAATGATTCTGGAAGAACACCACACCTTGATCATTCATGGAAAATTCTTTAGCGTTTCCGCTAAAAATATTCTCCTTGATCCGTGATATACCCTTGTCATGCTTTTGGCCAGCTATAATTTGATCCTTAAGAGTAGGCTTCGCCACCAGGGTAGAAAGGAATCCTTGAGGAACAATATGAAGATTCAACTTCCGAAAGTCCTCATGGAGAAGTGGTTGACCTTGTTGTAGCATCAAATTCTTACAATAAGATTTACGACTTAGTGCATCGGCCATAACATTGGCCTTCCCCGGGGTGTAAGTTATCCCTAAGTCGTAATCCGAGATCAACTCAACCCACCGTCTTTGCCTGAGATTCAAATCCGGCTGGGTGAAGATATATTTCAGACTTTGGTGATCAGTGAATATTTCGCAACGATTACCCAAAAGGTAATGTCGCCAGGTTTTTAGTGCATGGACCACAGCTGCAAGCTCAAGGTCATGTGTGGGATAATTATCCTCATGTGGACGCAACTGTCGAGATGCGTATCCGATCACATGACGATCTTGCATGAGAATGCAACCTAATCCTTGTCGCGAGGCGTCGCAATAGATAACAAAGTCCTTAGAAAAATCTGGTGGTAGCAACACAGGTGCGGAAGTCACGCGTCTTTTCAGTTCCTGAAAACTATGCTCACACTGTGGTGTCCACTCGAACTTCTTATCTTTCTTGAGGAGTTCAGTCAGAGGCTTTGCAACCTTGGAGAAATTCTCGACGAAGCGGCGACAATAGCTCACTAGACCAAGAAAACTCCTAACTTGCTTAACCGATTCAGGTTGAGTCCAATCAAGGATAGCTTGAACTCTCTCGGGATTGACAGCAATACCCTTACCAGAGATTACGTGGCCTAGATAGGTCACTTCTGGTAACCAGAATTCACATTTTGAAAAATTGGCATAAAGGCGATGCTCTCGAAGTTTCATCAATACCAGCCTTAGATGCTCGGCATGTTCTTGTTCATTCTTTGAGTAGATGAGAATATCATCGAGGTATACTATGACGAATTTATCCAAATACTCCATAAAGATTGAATTCATCAGCCGAGAGAAGGTGGCTGGGGCATTGGTTAAACCGAAGGACATAACGGTGTACTCATATTGGCCATAACGAGTAACAAAGGCCGTTTTTGGAATGTCCCCGTTCTTAATCTTGATTTGATGGTATCCCAACCTCAAATCCATTTTGGAGAAGACTGAGGATCCAGCGAGCTGATCGTACAGATCGTTGATCCTAGGGAGCGGATACTTGTTCTTAATGGTGACCAGGTTAACTGGTCGGTAATCTACAACCATCCGATCCGTTCCGTCTTTCTTCTTGACGAAGAGGACGGGACAAGCCCAAGGAGAAGAGCTAGGACGAATGAAACCCTTGTTCAAGGCCTCATCTAATTGCTTCTTAAGTTCGGCTAGCTCCAGGGGTGCCATCTTATAAGGTCTCCTGGCTATTGGGACAGTTCCCGGAACAAGATCTATCACAAACTCTACATCTCTGTCAGGTGGAATTCCTGGCAGTTCCTCTGGAAAAACATCCGGGAAGTCACGGACTACCGGAATGTCTTCAAGTTCCGGAAGAGGGTTGGCATTTAGGGAATAGAGCTGGCATTGGGCAACTCGAGTAGAGACATTTACTATCTCACCCGAGGAATGGGTAAGCTGGACATTTCTAGATTGAGTATCAATCTTGGCATAGTGAGCTGACATCCAGTCCATGCCCAAGATGATATTAATATCCGAAGATTTCAATGCTATCAATGAGGCTAGAAAAACTAGCCTGTCTACTAGAATTTCATTATCATAGGTTATCCTAGAGGTTTGCCATTTACTACCAGGGGTTTGGACAACCAATGGGATTGGCATATCACAAAATGACATGTTATGCAACTGTGCATAACTTTCTGAAATGAAGGAATGAGAAGACCCAGTGTCAAAGAGAACGGACGCTGGGTGATGATTAACAAGAAGCGTACCCAGCATGACGTCGGGATCCTCTGCAGCTTCTTCTGCTGACACATAGTTCACACGGCCACGTGCAGGAGTTGGCTTCACATAAAACGCTTTGCCCGACTTGGCCTGCCCGACGGACTTTCCGGGTTGCTTGGCACCCACATTCTGAGGACACTCACGGGAATAATGTGTTGGGGAACGTCGCATGGGAAACAAAATTTTCCTACGCACACGAAGACCTATCATGGTGATGTCCATCTACGAGAGGGGATGAGTGATCTACATACCCTTGTAGACCGTACAGCAGAAGTGTTAGAGAACGCGGTTGATGTAGTGGAATGTCCTCACGTCCCTCGACCCGCCCCGCGAACAATCCCGCGATCAGTCCCACGATCTAGTACCGAACGGACGGCACCTCCGCGTTCAGCACACGTACAGCTCGACGATGATCTCGGCCTTCTTGATCCAGCAAGAGAGACGGAGAGGTAGAAGAGTTCTCCGGCAGCGTGACGGCGCTCCGGAGGTTGATGATGATCTTGTCTCGGCAGGGCTCCGCCCGAGCTCCGCAGAAACGCGATCTAGAGGAAAAACCGTGGAGGTATGTGGTCGGGCTGCCGTGGAAAAAACGTCTCAAATCAGCCCTAAAACCTCCGTATATATAGGTGGGAGGGAGGGGGCCTTGCCTTGGGGTCCAAGGACCCTCAAGGGGGTCGGCCGAGCCAAGGGGGAGGACTCTCCCCCCCCCCAAACCGAGTTGGACTAGGTTTGGTGGGAGGGAGTCCTCCTCCCTTCCCACCTCCTCCTTTTTTTCTTTTCCTCTTGATTTTTCTTCTCTTCGCGCATAGACCACTTGTGGGCTGTCCCACCAGCCCACTAATGGCTGGTGTGTCTCCCCCAAGGCCTATGGGCTTCCCCGGGGTGGGTTGCCCCCCCCCCCCGGTGAACCCCCGGAACCCATTCGTCATTCCCGGTACATTCCCGGTAACTCCGAAAACCTTCCGGTAATCAAATGAGGTCATCCTATATATCAATCTTCGTTTCCGGACCATTTCGGAAACCGTCGTGACGTCCGTGATCTCATCCGGGACTCCGAACAACATTCGGTAACCAACCATATAACTCATATACGCATAAAACAACGTCGAACCTTAAGTGTGCAGACCCTGCGGGCTCGAGAACTATGTAGACATGACCCGAGAGACTCCTCGGTCAATATCCAATAGCGGGACCTGGATGCCCATATTGGATCCTACATATTCTACGAAGATCTTATCGTTTGAACCTCAGTGCCAAGGATTCGTATAATCCCGTATGTCATTCCCTTTGTCCTTCGGTATGTTACTTGCCCGAGATTCGATCGTCAGTATCCGCATACCTATTTCAATCTCGTTTACCGGCAAGTCTCTTTACTCGTTCCGTAATACTAGATCCCGCAACTTACACTAAGTTACATTGCTTGCAAGGCTTCTATGTGATGTTGTATTACCGAGTGGGCCCCGAGATACCTCTCCGTCACACGGAGTGACAAATCCCAGTCTTGATCCATACCAACTCAACTAACACCTTCGGAGATACCTGTAGAGCATATTTATAGTCACCCAGTTACGTTGCGACGTTTGATACACACAAAGCATTCCTCCGGTGTCAGTGAGTTATATGATCTCATGGTCATAGGAATAAATACTTGACACGCAGAAAACAGTAGCAACAAAATGACACGATCAACATGCTACGTCTATTAGTTTGGGTCTAGTCCATCACGTGATTCTCCCAATGACGTGATCCAGTTATCAAGCAACAACACCTTGTTCATAATCAGAATACACTGACTATCATTGATCAACTGGCTAGCCAACTAGAGGCATGCTAGGGACGGTGTTTTGTCTATGTATCCACACATGTAAATGAGTCTTCATTCAATACAATTATAGCATGGATAATAAACTATTATCTTGATACAGGAATTATAATAATAACTATATTTATTATTGCCTCTAGGGCATAATTCCAACATAATGTCCTGGTTCTCCACACTTGTAGCATATCACCTGGTTGGAACGTGGTGCAGCATTGCTAGCTGGACCACCATAAGCTTTTGATGGAGGGTTGGCCTGATTCGTCTGAGGCGCCACGTAGGATGGCCTCGGAGTGTATCTTGGCGGCAGAGAACTGTTTGGAACCCACGGCCTGCGTTTTTGAAACACGGAACCAGAAGATGAGCCAAAGTCACGGGAGTGCTTCCTTGTGGCTTCGAAGTCAGTATGACCAGTCTCCGCACTGATCGCTTTGTTGACCAGGGCTTGAAAGCTTGCACACTCATGGAGGCGTAGGTCTCGACGGAGCTCAGGGCTCAGACCCTTACGGAATCTTGCTTGCTTCTTGGCATCAGTAGACACCTCCTCTGTTGCATAGCGGGCGAGGTTACCGAACTCGCGACTATAGGCATCCACAGACAACTTGCCCTGAGTGAAGGCACAGAACTCCTCTCTCTTTCTGTCCATCAGGCCCTCTGGAATATGGTGCAGACGGAAAGCTGCGCTGAAGTCTGCCCATGTGGCCACTGGTTCAGCGAGACGCATAGCTTCAAAATTCTCCCACCACAGATTGGCGGGTCCCTCCAGGAAATACGCCGCAAAGGTCACCTTGTCGGCCTCAGACACATTCGCAGAGCGAATCTTGCATGAAATGCTGCACAGCCAGTCATCAGCGTCGAGGGGATCGACGGAATGATGAAACTTTGGAGGATTCAGCTTCACAAAGTCATTGAGGGACACTGCAGCATTCCTAGGCTGTCGAGCCGTATTCTGCTCAATACGCTCTAGCAGTCGGTTGGTCTCCCTTTTGTTTCTTTCTGCCTCAAGCATCACTTCTACCAGAGAAGGTGGGTGAGGCAGGTCTTCCTGCGACGCTTGACTACCCTCACCTTGCTCATGAGCAGGGGCACGGTTCAACCTGGTGAACACCATCCTGACAAACAAACTCATAGCTTAGACCAATATCATATCAATACTAACTATGGATTAAGAATGTACTGAACACACGGAATGCGGAAATGAATATCTGAACATCATGGTAACAAGCAACTACTATATATACACCATGGTTCATACACACCCTTACATAGTTCAGTACAAACTTACTCGAAGAGCAAACTACTGAAATGGTGGAACTACTCATCAGAGGCTTACAAGCTTCCTATACATTATTTATCTAGGCCTCCGGAATTCGTTTCACATTACTACCATACTCCACAAGTCACGCAGGACTGTGAACATACGGCTACTACCATACTATCCTTCCGCTCATAGCTCAGGCATCCGCATAGAACATCTCATAGAGATTACCTCCATGACCCGGAAGCTCAACCTGTGGATCAGGAAACACTCTAGCCTGAGATCCCTGGGATCCATAAGGACACGGATGTGGCCTTGGTCCCCTGACTGGTGGTAAGAGGGGTCCCCGAAGAGGTGTGACTCCTCCTATAGCTGGCCAGTCAACATGGGCCGGAAGATGGGTCCTAACAGGGTTCAGCATCTCCATCTCTCCATACCCTGTCTGGACTACCGGTGTCAGCTGCGTCAAAACTGTCCACAGACGGGCACGGGTAGCATAAAGCTCCATGCGGAGAGCACGAGCATCCTTGTCTCTGTTCTCTAGCATCTCAACAGTGGACTGCAGAAGTGGGTCCTCCATAGAAGAATCAAAATAGACTCCACTGAGGTATCCCTCTTCACCAGACTGAGAGGCCGGAACATAGCAGAACTCTGAATTCTGCAGCAGTGCATGTCTCGCTCTCATAATAGTCAGCATTGAATAGGCAGCATCCTGTACTGCCATGTCAACAGTGACTCCCAACCCATAGGACCAATGGATTGGCTTCTCCGCTCCAGGGTAGTCTGGAAATACCCTAACAGTGTAGATGTATTGGCTCTGGTTGAAGTCTCGGTACTGTTCCTCTACCGTGTACTCGGGGTACCAGCGGTAACCGCACACCGACATCACCCTGACCAGCATGGTCGTATGACCCGGTACATCAATGCACCTGGTCAAACGTACCACCTGACGAGAAGAACGGCCAGGCATCTGTAGATAGAGAGTAATGCAAAAGCATTAGAGCTCTGAATGCAAAATTGGGTAGCATAACGGCTGTAAATGCTCAAAACAAATTTGAGACAACCCAAAATAGAATAGCGTAACCACTCAACTATCAAGTTCAACTCTCTGGTCACCAAACTTACTTCCTGCTTCCTAGGAATAAAAGAAACCCAATATCTCTCGACCCGTAGTCCTATAATCTACCGATCAGAAATACGAGCCTAGGAGAAGATGAGTAACCTAGTCCTTAATTCCCGCAGAAAAGACGAGGATGACCAGAATAGAATATCTTGAGAAGAGAACAAGAATCTTACGTTCCCTTCCACAAACAATTCCCTTATATATAACTAAAGCAATTCTAGACTCAACTTCGACCAGTTTGGCTTAGTAATCCTACAGTCAGTCAGGCTCTGATACCAACGCTGTCGGGACCCCGATCCTAAGCCATAGGAATCCAGCCTGTAACACATCGCATCCCTTTGTGGTCTCACGCACGGTTAACTCCACGGCTGCAGCCTTACCTTAGCCGGGACCGTTTGCGTCTTTTGACTCACGTATGCGATAGTGTCGCTAGCAAACCAATGTCAAAGAACCCGGATCGACATGTCTAGTCATAAACCAAAGTGGCAGTTCCGCACAAGGACAGGCATACATGACCCAACAAAGCAGGTGTCGGTCATCAACGAACGTAGACGAGTCGTAGCAAGCTACAAGGACTCCATTACGTCGCGTGACATTTCCCCAAAGGGGACAGACACAGCAGCTAAGAAGGACACATGCCGGTCAACCAATGTGTCCGGAGCAGTAGCGAACTACCAAGGCTCGTTGGATCACAAAGGGGCATTTCCTTGTAAGGAGTGCTACTAAAGTTCACGACTAGGTATTCGAACCCCATACATATCAAGTAAGACACACGTACGCATGGCATACCGATATGTATAGATACATCGATGGCATCACAACATAACCATAACCATACAAGCTTTATTTAAGAGGCTCGGAAGAGCCACACACATAATATTACACATTAAGGGTCTCACGACCCATAATAGCAGTCATACAATACAAGCCAGCGGAAGAGTTATAAACTGTCAGGGTACAGACAGGGCAACTAGTAGGCATGTGGCCTGACTATACTACAGAGCCGACGTAGGGCCAGATCGTAGCTGGGACACCAGCTACTCGTCGTCGTCGATGTCTACGAAGAACCCTCCATTAGGGTCATTAGCAACATCTGCAACATTTATTAAGCAAACATGAGTACGAAGGTACTCAGCAAGACTTTAGGAGAACTAACTACTCATGCAAGGTATCAAAAGGTATTGTGGGGTTTCATGCGGGAAGCTAACATTTGACTCGTGGCTAGACAACTTGCTTTTTGAAATTAGTTTTGACAACTTGATTTCTCGCACACGAGTCCACTAACACCACAACAATACACTATCGTGGAATCATTCCGTCTCCATACGGAAATGCCGTCCACGACACTCACGCTTATCTTGACAATTTTATGAGTAGCCATTGAAGTTATCTATGAACAACATATGTCTCCAAGTAGTCCATATCCGCGGACGCGGCTATTCGAATAGATCATAACCCTGCAGGGGTGTACTTCGTCACACACGCTCCCGCCACTTATCGCCATGTGCACGTCATGCACCTCGGCAACCTTCAAGCGGAAGCCCAGCGAGGGAGTCGGCCACGACCGTTAACCACACTAGTACCTAGTCCAGGTTTATCGCCTATCTGAGAGTAACCCGTACGGAAGTCCGGCCGAGGTTTCCGCCACGGCCTCAAACGATGTGCGCAGGGTTCCCAAGCCCACCATCCGGGTGCCACTTGGTACACCGTGCCACTGCCTACCGCATCACGGTCCACCTCTCAGGTCAGCACCATGCACGGCCTCCAGCATTTCTATAAACACCAGAAACTACTTGCAACTCCTGGACCGAGTACTACGCGATTAATAGGCCGAGCGGGGTCATATTTCAGGGCCCAGCATGTGGTAGTATCTAGTCTTGGATTACATACACGGAACTCAGTTCCTAAGGACGGTTCCAATGAAACAACCCGCCATGTACTCCTACACAGCCTTTCACCGGTACCTTTACCAAATCAAGTTCAACACACGACCTTTGCTCACCGAACACATTCCACATTTCTGTTCATCTCCCAGATGACAGACCATACACAACTCTAAGCATAGCATGCATAGCAGGATAAGGCACATCATAGCTCAAGCAACTACCAGGTATGCTAGGTTGCAAGGTTCGGCTATTTACTGTGACAAGGTTAAGTCATGCAAAGGAAGTGGGTCCAACTATCGTGCCAAAAGCAGTTGAAGCATTTGATCCTAATGCAATAAATAGGTGCAGGAGCAAGAACATAGGAGTTATCGTGATGATCAAAAGGGTTGCTTGCCTTGTTGCTCAGAGGAGGAACGATATCCGTCAGACGGATATTCGGTGGAATCCGGGGGTGCGGAGCCTACCGAAATGAATGGCAACATTCAATAACAATCATACGCAATCAAAATGATGCATGAGCATGGCATGAGAATGCAAGTGATGAGTTATTATAATCAAGATGTTTTAGGTTTAGAGTTGATTTGAATCACATTCGAATAGCAATTCAAACGGGTATTCTCGGATACCGGTTTAATTGATTCGACCTGATGCTCAGATCAACCTAATGTTAACATGCATGAAATGTCATGTTATGGTACTGATTTATATCTAGGGCAGTGTGTGATCATTGTATTTATAATGAAATTTGGATATTTTTGCAAATTCCATTTATAAAGTGATTAAAGAATTGAATTATTCCTTATTTCACAATTTAGGGTCATGTAACTTTTTCAAACATAGTTGAAAATAGCATAATCAGAATCCTTGAATTTTTCTGATACTTTTTCATATATAATTTATTTTCATTGGAGTTACAGATTAATTTCTATGATTTTTGCAATTTTTAGCAATTTCCTGAATTAGTTTTAAACTGGAAATTTCATTTATTGCATCAGGCTGACGTCAGCAGGTCAGCCGACCTGTTCAGGTCAAAGCTGACAGGGGGGCCCCACTGGTCAGCCTCTCTGGGACTAATCCCGCGCTGACCAGCCCTAACTGAGGTTTGACTTGGCCTTGGGCCCACTTGTCAGCGAGTGATTAAGTCACTAATCGGCTGGGTTAGCTTGCCACGTCGACCTCCACCGGCGGCGAGGTCATCCTCGCCGGCGGGGAGCCTTCGGCGACCACCAGCACGGCGGAGGGGCTCGGAAACGGCGCACAGGGGGCCAAATGCTGCGCGGAGAGCACCAGAGGAACGGCACGTCTCCCGCAGCTTCATTTCTGCGCCTAGCCGGGGCTGATCTGGCCGGAGATGACGCCGGCGACGAGCTTGGCGGCGGCCAAGGCTCGGGCGTCATCGGGTCTTTGCAACAGGGGGATCTACGCTCGGTTCTTAGCTGCTACAGCATCTACGCGTCGTCCTGGAGCTGTTGGTGCCATCGGAAGGACGAGCTGGACATCGGAGGGCTACCGGCGACGAGCGGCAGCGGCGGTCCTCGTCGGGCTCCGGTGAAACTAGGGCTAGAGGAGGGGATCGACGGGGAAAACTTAGGGAAAACGACCGCATGCTCACAGGGAGTGCAGAGCAGAGCTCAGACGGCTCGGGGAAGGCCTGGGGGCGACGAATCGACGGGAGAGGTCCGGCGGCCGGAGGAGGAAGACGACGGCGTTGCGGGCGTTGCAGGGCTCGAGGAGGCTTCGGCTTCTGCAGAGACGACCAAGGCGACGAGGCGGAGCTAATGGAGTGCTCTCGGAGGGGATCCTATGGCCAGGGGCACGGCCAGCTCGAGCTCGAGCTCGGCTCTAATGGCGGCAGGAGGGAGAAGGAGGGGATCCGCGAGGAGGAGGAGAACCGAGGCGGGGAAAGGATAGGGGAGGCTCTGGGGAGCTTATCCCCGTCGTCGCCAGCGCGAACCGGCGGCCAGGCAGGCACGCACGTGCGTGGCCACGCCGGAGTAGGCGGCGGCCACCTCCTGCTGCCTACTGGCGCGAGGGAGGGGACGAGCGGGGAGATGGGCCGGGCCTGGCTTGGGCGACAGGTAAGTCTTTTTCCATTTTCTCTGTTTTTGTTTTTCTGTTTTGCTATTTATTGCTTTGCTAATTATTTCAGCTCCAAAACAAAAAGTAAAAACTATTTTAGACCTCCTGAAATATTTGTTATAATATCCCCACTCATTTCCAAGGTTTTCAACATTTTTGGAAAATTATAGTTTCTGATTTCAATTTTTTAAATTTGAAACCAATGGCTTTTGCATTTATTTAAAATGCTTAAAGTGTCAAGAAAATAGTTTTCTCCAATGCTCATTTACTTTCATGATTTATCAGAAAGTTTGAACATTTCTTGAGGCCATTTTGGGTTCATTGATTTGAACTAGTTTTGAAATTTTCCTTTAATTGAAATGGTGGCTAGGGTTTTGAGTTTTTCCTTTGCCACTTTGTTGTTTTTGTTGAAACTTCTTAGATGCAAATGCAAAGAAGACATGAGCACAATGCTATCTTGCTTAAGGGTTAGGGTTGTGACACGACGGCCAAAATAGGTAAGCCACCGTGGTTGATTCATGTGCCAGGCGCAAGCATCCGTCGTCGTCAACCGACGGCGTGCTCACGTAGTCGGGTTGGTGCCTGGTGGTCTTCGCGTCGCCGACCCACTGGACTGCCTTGCCAAGTGGACAGACGATGACGATCACCCCTGCTATTGGCTGCGCGTCAACTGTGACACGTGCACGGGCTGCATGACCTCACTCTCGCTGCTCGCCGCGTTGCTCCCTGGCCGCCTCCTCCCCTGCAACAACCTGTTAGGATCGGCTATATCCCCTGCCTCCGCTCTCGTCCTCACATCTTGACTTGTCTAAACGACAACGAGCGAGCACGCGGAGACGCATCCGTCTGCTTCTTTTTTGGAAGAGACGAGGATGACCTTGGGCACCATGACGAGCTTTTTAGACATATTCCAGTGGGTCCCTACCTCCGGGGGCAAATCATCACCAAACTGAAAAAGATATCGCGAATAATCGATGACAAGGAAAACGAAGGCAAATCCTCAAAGTGCAAACAAACATGTGGCAAATCCTCAAATTCCCTTTTCTGAACCAATGAGAAATCTTTCCACAGATCGATGACATGGCGTCCATCCATCCATCCATCCATATCTCCAACCCACATCCATCCATCCATCCATCTACAGAAAAAAAAACCACCCGGAGCCCAAACCCTAGCTCACACCCCCCATCGCACCTTCCTCCCAGATCCGGCACCGCCGCACGTTCTCCTCTCCTCCTCCTCCCAGATCCGGAGCCTCTCCAAGCCACCCGCGCTCGCCGATGCGGCCGCCTCACCATGCTCTCTCTGTCACCACCCACCCGCCTCCCAATCCCAATCTCTCTCGTCCCGCTCATGCATGAGAGGTCGTCGGGGCCATCGCTAGTCGCCGCCATGCGCCTCTGCTCCGCGTCCCTGGTCCTGCTGCTCCTGGCGCTGTCCCTGCTCGCCGGGTGGGCGCGCTTCTGGTGGTGCGGCGAGGACGACGAGGGGTGCTCCCTCATGGGGTTCAGGGGCGACGACTCGCCGGCCACCGGAGGCAGCGTCCCCGTCGGCGGGCGTCGTGGCCTCGCGCCGCCTCCGGCTACGGCGCCGGTGGTATCTCGGAGGCGGTGCGGGCCAGCCTCGACACCGACGAGCTCATGGCGCTCATGCACGGCTCAGGGGCACGCCGAGTGGAGGAGGGGGAGGGGAGGGGTGGGGGATTTGGTTTGTGATTTTTGGATTTTCGGTCTGAGCGGCGATGGGGTTGCTGTCGCGGTCGGAGGAGGTAGCGGTGCTGGTCAGGCTCAAGGTGGCGGCGGGGCCGATCAGGCGGGAGATCCCGCCTGAGATGCACTGGGCCTTCACCTACGAGATGCTCCAGCGGGTCTCCTGCAGCTTGGCGCTCGGACCCGAGCTCCGCAATGCCGTAAGCGCTCCTTCTGCTCCCTTTCCCCCCTTCAACCCGAGATCCCCTCCGATCCCTGGAATCCCTGAGGCACTCACGGCCGCTGATTTTGACCCTTCCTGCAGGTGTGCGTCTTCTACCTCGTGCAAGGTCTGGTTCTGATTCCGCCATGGATTCGATTCCTTGGTGCTCGTTTGGGGATCCGATCCGGTCTATCCATCTATCCATGCGCTCTCTCGCAGGAGAGGAGCCTGTCGCAGAGCCCGCGGTCGCCCGGGGCGGTGGCCAGGGCGCCGTTTCAGTCGATCTGCGTCACGGATCCCGTCAAGATGGGCACGGGCGTCCAGTCTTACATCTCCTACCGCGTCATCACCAAGGTCATCCGGCTCGTTCTATGTTCCAAGTCCTGGATCAGTCGGTTACCTCGATTTGGTCCAGATTCAGTGGTTTTTAGTGTGGTACTGTTTGAATTGATGATTTTTCTTATGTCCATCGGGTGATGTCAGTTCCTAGAGAAAATTTTGCCCGCTATTAGGTGTCAGTCAGCCTGGAACAACGGAGCTCAATTTATGGACACTCATTTCTTAATTTAGATCCAACATTGCAAACTAGTAAGAGTCCAGTAATTAATGAACTCATTGGTGTGCACACTCTTATGGCTTTTGAGTAGGATCCTTAAAGCATTTAAAAAGATTTTCTCTAATTGGTAGAGCTAAATATGATGGAAGAAAACTACATGGCATTGTATAGTTCTGAATGTTGAGTAGCTAGGACACGGTGTCCTTAGACCGCACAAAACAGGAGTCAATGACACAAAGGAAGAGGACTCCTTGTAAAATATGGTGCATATTATTATGTGTTCTGATTAGTCGATGTCTAGTTGCTATGGAAAATAGTTGGTATCTTTGAATTGATCTGTGAATTAATGAAATAATGGTCTGCTAGCATATATGTTTGTCCACCCTTGTGTGTTTCTTCTCTGTTTATTATCTTATACATGGTCTGCTAGCATATATGTTTGCTTCTAGTTCTATGGGTGCGTAGAGAGGTCGGTATTAGTTCATGAGGGTGCAAGTTTGTGCCAGGTCTTATAGCAGTATTAGATATAATGTGTTTCAAATTCAGTTACATGATTGCTACTAAGGCCGTAGTGCCCGGGGTATGGACTATGGTCTATGTAGGCCGTATGCTTCGGTTAAGTGGAGTATGGTCTATGCGAATTATATCGATTTTAGGTCAGGATAGCCATAGGAAGGTTTCTGTATGGATACAGTAGCATTGTTGTGTATTTTTTTTATTTGTCTCTCCGTCTTTTGTTTTTTTGGGAGCTCTTAATTTCTCCATCAAAGGAGTGACTAGAACATCTACTTTGGGAGCTATGACCTTTAGATTTACGTTTACCCCAGGTTCTACGACGTGGAGACACTGGCCGGTGTGGCGTGGTCCCTGGTGCCCCTCGCCGCGGCGAACGCCACCCTCCAGGCGAACGGCACGACGCGCATGCTGGCGGCGGCGAGCGCCGCCCTGTAGGCGGACATCACAGTGCGTGCGGTTGCCTAGTGCCCCCCGTGGAACATCACGGTGGCGGAGTGCGCGCTGTGCTTGTACAACTCGGTGCAGGACTTTGTCACACCGGTGAGTAGGTAAGCTGATAGTTTTTTGTTACACTCTTTTGTCAGGATAGTAGTCATAGTTTTTTGAGGTGTTAAACCCATCATTCATGCATTGCAACTAAGAAATCCGTTACTCCTTTCTTTAGGCCTAGCAGTTTGATCATGTCACAAAAAGGACCCAAAATGTCTGCCTGCCCCTCTCATGAAATTCTGAAAAGAGAACACTGCATACATACATAATCTGAAGGAATTGCGAATCTAAGCCTTGATCAGCTGCTGCTTTTCTATTACAGTGATCTATCCCAGTATCCAGTGTTCAACTTGCGTGCCACGCAACAAACTCAAGATATGAGCGCTTACATATGTATACTGTGTTAACAAAAAAACCATAATAAAATTCGCTCTCATCATACGCACAACTTCTTTGATCAATTAACCATTTGAGGGAGGGATATTAGTGGAATAAATTACTATAAAATGCTTGATTTATTTTTTGGTCAGTATGACCTGGCTAATCATAGTTTGATAATGTCTTACTATTGCAGCTTTGCAAGTTCATAGACCCCATATCTCACTAATTAACTATTTTGCAAGTAGGAGGGTGATATGTTACTCTGAAATACTTGCTTTTTTTGTCTCTCCAATTGGCTTAGCATCCTAAATTATTATGCATTTTTTGGTATCCTGCTAGCAAATGATTATTAGCACAACTGAGTTCCAGATTTGTTTTAGGGGATACCGTTTTAGACCTTTGTGTTCTGTTTGCCGTTGTTGGGTGCTGACCTTTGGATTGCCAGATGTTCCAAGTTGAGTTTTCACTAGAATTGCTGTTGGCTGTTAGTATAGCAATGCAAGCTATTCAGTAATGTTAAACCTGCTGATTATTAGCCATCTCTTGTTAATTAGTCGAATAAATTACTGTAAAATGCTTCCTCTCAGGGTTGGTTCTCACTTAGCTTTTCGTTTCCTCTCGCGGCAGCAGCAGCAGATGGTCTCTACAACAATGAAGATCTTTGTAAATTCTGTTATTTAAATACTTGTAGTGTTAGTTCATACTTTTTTTTTAAATTCTGTTATTTAAATACCTGCAGTGTTAGTTCACATCTTATTCTTATATTTTGTACATGTGAAGTACAAAGCCAAGTGTGAAGATATATATGAAGCGTATCAACAAAGAGTAGCATATCTATTGTAATAGAAGGCAGTAGTAGGCATATGTGGGTTGTGGTGTAGTAGGCATATGTGGGTTGTGGTGTACTGTAAAGATTGTAATAGACAAATCTAATGTTGGTTTGGACGAATTTCATTTGCTCCCTTTGAAATATTGATTGTGAATGTGATTTGAATACCTATGAAATGGCAACTTAGGGGACCAAGTTATGATATTTATTTGAAAAAAATTAAAATTTCTAACGTGTGGGGCTAATTTTGAGATCAACATGACATGTGGGACCAGTACAAATATAAAATGGACAAAAAATAAAATCAATAGAAAGTAAAAGCCCATAAACCAAAATTAGAAAAAATACTAGAAGTGGTTGTAAATAGGCCAAGGCCCAAAAACAAGTCCAATAAGGAAAAGCCCCAAAAAAATAAAACCAGCCCATGTGATCAATTGAAATGGGTTGGGCTGATTTCAACTATGATGTTTTGATTTTGTCGTAATTTTGCCACGTAGGACTGGGTTATATTGTCAACGATGATTTAGGATCGTCGTAAAGGTTACGGCGATCCAGGAATCGTCGTAGAAGTTACGACGATTTCGATCAAAACGTCGGTGCTGTTCATTTCTGACGCTCCGTTTTCGACGCTTGGTTTTTCGTCATGAGATCGTCGTAAACTAAAAACCGTGACGATGTAGCGACGAAAATATAGCGTCATGTATTAGCATATTCCTTGTAGTGGCAAGCAAACCCCCTTGATCATTCATATATCGCCTATTCTCTCTCGCTCATGCTTGCATTAGTATTTTGCTAATGTTGTAGTTAGCTCCTATATCTGATGCATAGCCTAATTCTGATGAATTGCTACTTTCTGTACCGTACTTCAAAACTGTTTAGTATAGGTGGAGCGGTCATCCCCTGTGACCCCTTAGTCCAATTGCTTCGCTTTATTGTTGAGTCTTGATCCCTGATCGACGAGCCATATTCGACACAGGACTCATACCCCCCTTAGTTGTGCGGCGCTACAGATCTACTATCGGGTACCGAGGGTGACACATCGCGAAGTACTTAGGATGATATCTCTGTAGTGCAGCTAGTTGGTCGTGGTTATCGAGGGTGATTCCTCCTTCACCACTCCCGACGATGTCTCTGTTGTGCAACCCCTCAAGTGTGGGACCCTCTAGGGTGATTCCTCTAAGTCCACCTTGACGGATACATCGTTCAGAATCCAACGAGGGTGATTGCTGTAGTCAGTACTCACCGTTGCTTTGCTCCCCCTTTGCCCCCTTGATCTGTTGCTGTGACCAGATGATGGAGCCCAAAAGATGGAGTATCCCGCCAACGACGACTGCTCCCCCCGACGGTGCCTACTACGTGGAGGCCGCTGAAGACCAGGAGTAGTTAGGAGGTTCCCAGGCAGGAGGCCTCGCCTTGTTCGATCGTGTATCTTTTGTGCTAGCCTTCTCTAAGGCTCCTCATGTTTAATGTGTGTACTTAGATATTTGTTGCTTCCGCTGACTCATGTGTTTATCGAGCTTCTGTATTCTAACCCTCGAGCCCCCTCGCTTGTAATATGAAGCTTGTATGTTTTATTTTTGTTTAGAGTTGTGTTGTGATATCTTCCCGTGAGTCCTTGAGTTTGATCGTACGCATTTGCGTGTATGATTAGCGTACGATTAAACCGAGGGCGTCAGAAGTTGGTATCAGAGCCGACTGCCTGTAGGTAGCCCCCTTTCCAACTCCTTGGCCTAAGTTGAGTCTAGTGTTTGAAAAGACTTACTAACTTTGATGTTGTGGCTTACGGGCCCACATCTCAATCGGGTGGTATTATTGTCTTTTACTCCTTTCCTATACTCTGGGTTCTACTCTCTCTTCTCTTTCGGGTTAAAGATTCTGCTAACTCTAACATTAGGTTCTCGTAAATATTTCCTCCCGGAGAGCCTCGTATTCCAGAAGATGGCTTGATCCTTCAGAAGACTCCAAAGTTACTCTCTGATGTTCTCTCGAGACTTGTGCTCATCGCTTTTGCGATTTCCCTTCCTCCGTTAACCATTATGGACGACTGCATACAAATGTCGTTCATACTTTCTTTTCCAATTGCTCTTGTTTTACGAGATGCAACAAATTATCTTATTGTGGATTCGTCCATCATAAGTTGTCATGGGTTTTAAAAGTTCTTCGAATTGCTATTCGATCTTCAGAATCCCAAGTATCCTATTGTTCATAGCCTTCCCACCTCCTTGCATTATGGTTACATCCATATGTCTAACAGCATTCATTAAAATCCATTGTGAATGTCCTTTGATCTTATTGATTCAACCTTCTTGTGAATGCACACAATCATCTGTTGATACTCATAAATTATCTTTCTGGCTCAGGCGTCCTTCCAGACAGAGTTGGTTCTCGGCAAATCAACTTTGGTTGGTTGCCCATCTAAGTCCATTCAACTTACTTGTATTTGATTGGAGCATCTGATTCTGATACACAACCGGGAAATCATAAATTTCTTTGGTATTTAAGTATCGATATTTTCAGATGTTCTATAAACCGATGCATTGCATCCCGTCTCCCTCTGATTGAGTATCGATACTCACATGAGGTCCTTTGTGGACCGTCAGACCCATTTTTGACTTAATATTTGACAGCATCCTTTACATTGAAAATTCTTGTGATATTCTTCCCCCAATATCTGATGCCATTGGTAAATTGTGTCTTCTCCCTCTGATAAATTGTCTCCTATGCTTTTGTCAGCCATGCTCTGTTGTTAAGCATGTGTTGATTACTCTTGAAGTTTGTGGTATAGGTTCCTAAGATGCCCGATGGGTTGAACCTATGCCTTCCTAAATCAATATGACCCGAAGAGTTTTCACAAGTCTTGCTCTTCTGTTGTTTTGCCAGATATTCTTTCCAAGCTACAACCTGATCAAAGGCGAGGAGTTAATGGCAGGTGATGCATTGATGAAGTGGGAGTCGACCTTGAACTTGTGTTCATGCCCATAGAAACGACTTCATCCTACCGTAGAAACTTCTCATATCAGTAATCATTAATTCTATGATTTAATCTTGTGTCTGTGATTTGGTACTTTGCAACCGTGGTTTCGACCATGATTGTTCTCCGTTGATCTCATATGTAGACAAGTTTAAGTGTTTGTCTTCCACAAATCAATACATTAATCTAACCTCTATTCTGATCTACCTCCGAGTATTGTTCCTGGTATCCTCGAAAATATCACGGAGCTATATAACTTCTTGTGAGCTCCTCATCAACTATGATATTTTTGTTAGTTCCAGTTTTCCACGTGTTCTGATTTATTGAACACTCAAGGATATCGATAACTGGATCGAGTACGCATTGCGATCCAACAACTCATAGCAATCTTCTTTGCTATGAGTTTGTACTCGATCATGTCATTCCAAGTTGTTAAGATACATCATAATCGTCATGCTAAAGCTTGACTATGCTATCTATGTCCTCCATCTCTGGAACACATTTCAAACTGTGCGTTAAGCTCACATAGAGCTTTCCACATCATATTGGTAGTTTTGAAAGGCAATTTTGATTTTGAGATAACAATCTTAAATGTGTTTCCGCCAACCTTTAGCTTGACTATTCCTTTGCTTGATGTCATCGCAGATCGATTACATCTTCGTGAAGCTTCTCGACAAATGTGTCGTGATCATCATCAGCATTCTGAGCTCTTGCAGGGTATCAATCGAATACATGTTGAGGAATACCATCCTTGCCCCTCGATGATTTGTGCTTTCATCGGCAACCTTTTTGTTTTCCCTCCAAACACAAACATGTTTGTGTTTTTTGTTGTCCTTTGGGTTCCTTGCTAATTCAGCTTATGTTACCTTCTACCTTGGAGTATTACCACCTTTTATGCCAATGATGTTGTGAGCATTGTTGCACCTCTTAAAGAATTCTTGATATAGTGATACTTCTCGCCATCATCGTTCATTCTTCGTCCCCATGTTGTTCCTAACCAAAACATCGACAAGTGAACTCGGATGTGTGATTCCAATACTTCTTGCAACCCTGTTGCCTTGAAGATTAGTGACTGGTAGTTTCATTCTTGGTGTGTTGGTTGTCGACTCACCATTCTAACATTCGTCGTGCTACTCAGTCCATATTTCCGAGTGCACCGTTCGACCAAGGTTTAATTGTTGTTGTTCCCTCGAGCATACGGCATTATATCATTTGAGTTGACAAATGGTATCTCCTTGTCCTTATAAGTTTGGAAATTCATCCCTATCGAAATCTTGAAGGATTGTTGTTGAGCCCATCAACCACATCCTCAACTTCTCCATGGTTCGTAACAAAGCTTTTCGAAAGCACTATCTTTGTGCCTAGCTGATGAAGAATATAATTGATAAGAAGAAGTGTTTTCCCAAAGTTCACGTGCACTCTTGCTGCCGTGAATATGTGAAAGTTTTGTTTCTCTTCCTCTCGGGAAATACCAAATCATTCACGCATGTGTGGAGTGTTATATGTTTTGAAGATGTGCTATCTTCACTTCATATAATTTCTCTTAGCACTCCAAGACACTGACTGATTTTATCAAGGAAAACAAGTTCCTAGCTAATCGAGGCTTACACAAGGACCTCGATATCCTCAATCAGAACTTAGTTGCATTTTGACGTAAGAATTCTATGTGGGCACGAATGTCTTGACATTGTGTTCATATGTCTTACAATCTAACTCGTGATCCCAGGATTGCTTGTGCAGTTCATATCCTAAGAATCTTGCAACCTCATCTTTTCTTCTCATGCATCCTGAGCATGAGGTATCTCGACACCAGCCATATCTGAATCTAAGGCAGATATGATGGTTGGGACATTTTCCAATAATTATAACTTTGGTCTTATCTAATCTCATACAATGATGTCTTGGCTGGCACACCGGGCCGAAGGACCTATTGCTATAAATTCTTCCATATGTAGGATTCGCCATCTACCATGCGGAAACTATATGACTTATTTCGTAAGTTGATCCTCATGAATCCTCTTTGTATAACCATAAGTCCAACCTTTATCTGATGACTATGTCGATGCTACCCCGAAGCACGAATGTGGTACTTAAATTGTCAACAGGAACATTGGAAGCGCAATGCTAAATTGTTACTAATCAGTTATCCAAACCACATGGTATGGGTAAACATTATGATTCTTCTTGCCTCTTTATCTAAATGGTTGTGTACTTGATGACCTATCACGTATACCATACCCTATTTTTTCCTTGGGAATGGTATACTTTAATACTTGTGTGTGTGAACACATTTTCCTTTCCATTGGTCTATTTGACCTTTCTTGTGGCATAACTTATCTAAGCAGTATTAATTCCCTGCTTAGGTAAAAATCTCGGTATACAACTCTGTCAGTAAAACCCTATTACTATTGTGGATAGCATTCCGGTAGCCGCCGGTGGACGAGAGCCTTGCCTATTGGTCCGCCTCGTTTCAGCGAGCAGGAAAATGGTTCTATTCGTCCCCCGCCCTTGGTACCGATGTTGTTGGCAACATAACTAGCAGGTTATCCTCGGACATGTCTTGCTACCAAGACCATATAAGATGTCACCGCTTTGCCTACTCCTGGCCCACATGGTGGACCCATAACCCAAGTTCCACATGATCGAAACCTAACTCTCTTGTACATCTTTGAATCCAAGGTATCCTTTACAATTGGCTTCGTATGAAATTCCCGAGCCACCGTCCAATGGAACGATCACTCTTTGGTCCGGATATTATCCAACATGCCGAAGATCAAGTCCGCATTATTATTCATAAGGATCTGAAGGCTGCTCAGTCTCGTCAGAAGAGTGAGTATGACCGTCATCATCAAGATATGGTCTATCAAGCTGCCGAAAAGGCTTGTCTCCATGTCACTCCAATGAGAGGTGCACACCGTTTTGGGATCAAGGGAAAATTAGCTCCTCGCTATATTCGTCCTTTCACTGTTCTTGAAAGGCGTGGAAAGTAGCTTATCAATTGGAAATGTCGGCGAACATTTCTCAGGTTCACTATGTCTTCCATGTGTCTCAACTCCGTCACTGCTTCAGGGATCCTATTCGAACGGTGGATCATGATATGCTTGAGCTGCAACAAGACCTCTCTTATAAAGAGCATCCGGTCTGCATTCTCGATCAGACTGAACGACAAACTCGTCGCAAAGTCACCAAGTTCCTTAAAGTGCAGTGGTCAAATCAGTCTAAAGATGAAGCCACTTGGGAATGCGGGGATCATCTTCGTGATGACTACCCCGAGCTCTTTCCTTCTACCACTTAATTTTCGGGACGAGAATTCTTGTTAGTAGGGGAGAGTTGTGACATCCCCAGATTAGGCTACAGTAATCACACGCCAATGTTACCACGTCATCAAGATTAACTCGGCCAAATTGCCACTTGATAAAAATCAAAGTCATTTCCAAATTTACAAATAAAGTTAAGTCGTTATCACTTCAAACATAAAAAATGTTTGTAATGTTCTAAATAAACCATAGTTATTTATGGTGGAGTAACCAACATTTTATCATGTGGTCTTGCGCCACAAAACTATTTTTAGGAGAGCCCAAAACAATTAATTAAAAGCCTTATGCTTTTTGAAAATATAAAATTAATCCAAAGCGCCCCCAAACTTGTTGTGTTAGTACCTAATATTACACCGCAGATATTAGGCCAAGTGCCATATTTTAGTAAAAGTCATCTAGCCCTAAAATTAAATAAGTAATAGAAGGGTTTTAACAAAAGATAAATAAATATAATATAATATAAAAAAATAAAGAAAAACAAACTCCTGGCCAAACTGGGCCAAATGGCCCACCCGGCCACCCACCCCAACCCATCTAATCTTGGGGGTATAAAAACCCCAAACCCTACCCGCAACTCCCTCCACTCCCTCTCCACCTTGAGCCGCCAGCCACCCTCGCTCGCTGCGAGCCCCTCGTCCCTGATCCCTTGCCACCTGCGCCTCCCTCCCCCACCCACCGAATCCCACGAGGGGATCCCTCCCTCGTGACCCCACCCCCACGAGCGCTCCCCACTGCCTCGCTCGTTCCTCACGAACGAGCCAGCCCCCATCTAACACCCCCACTTTCCCTCGAGCTCCCCCCCCCCCCCCCCGCTCTCACCAGATCGCCTCGCATGGCCCGAGCCCCCTCCGGCCACCTCCTGACCGAGGCCCCGCCCTCCGCCTCCTTCGGCCGGCCCTCCGTCGGCCCTCCATCCGACTGCCTCCCCCCTCCTCGGGCCGCCTCCCCAGCGCCACCTCGGCCCGAGCCGCCCTCTCTCCCTCCCGCTCGATCGAGGAGGGATCGAGCAGGAAGGCCTCTCCCCCAGCGCCAACCCCGCCCTGCATCGGCACCCAGTTCCCCCGTCGCCCTTGTGCCTCCTCCTCATCGGTTCTTTGTCCCCCCGCCTCCGGTCACCTCGGTCGCCACCTCCTGCGGCCTCCCTAGCCGGATTCACCACCGGCAGGTGTCGACCACCATCGCTAGGACCGCCCCGGCGCCCCACACCGAACGCGGGCCCCTCCATCGCGCCTCCTCATCGGCCTCCTCACCTCGTCCTCGACGGTTCCATCGAGCCTCACGGCCCCGATCCCCAGCAACGCCGGTGAGCTCCGGGCCCCGGCCACCCTCTCCTCCTCTCTCCGCTCCGTTTCCGTTCCGGTATTCTCCGCATCGTTCCAGCGTCGTTTTTATCTCCTGTAAGTTGAGAAGAGGAGGAGGTGCAGTATTGCCTCCTGTGTGTCAGTTGAGAGAGAGATGAGCATAGAGATAGAGTAGGGATGGAAAGAAGAAAAGAAAAGAAAGAAAGAAAAGGGATGAATAGGTGCGTAGATAACATGTATGAGATTTATATATTTATGTATAGTCATGTATGTATGTATATGTTTATATGTAGATCTATGTGTATTGTGGATGTGTGTAAAAATGTCTATAAGTGTGTATGTGAGATATTTCGTACATGGTGTGTTGTGTGAGCGGTGTGGCCGATGGGCCACTACCATCTGGGGCCAACCACCACTCCCACTCACACGGAGGCCCTACACAACCCTCTGTTAAAAAATAAAATAAAATAAATAGTAATATAAAATTAATATTAAAGGAATAGTTTAATTAATTGAATAAATAGTTAGTGAATTAATTAATTAATGAATTTATTAGTTAATATATGATTAAGAGTAAATAGATAAACTAGTTATGTGTTAATTAGGTAAATGAATTATCGTATTAGAGTATGACACTTGGGTCCCCCACTAAATTAACCTGATTAATTAATAATGAACCCTAATTAAAAATTGTGTCTATGACGCATGGGACCCACTGGTCAGAGTGACCAGTCAACTGCTGATGTCAGCATGGCATCATGCTGATGTCATAAATTACTTATGAATTTAATTAAATCTGTTAATCCCTAAATATTGATTAAATTTTTGAAAATTAATATAAAATAAACCATAGCTCACATGGAAATATTTTGAACATGAAAGTTGATGAGCAAAACGAGACGAATCCGAATACCCTATCAGTTCGTCTGTCACGCGTCCCTAACATAGCAAACATGGAACTTTTCTATCGTTTTTCGTCTGACCAGTAGTAGCCAGAGACCCGGGAAATATCGTGAGATATTCTTCCGACCTGTCTGCGACATGTGTTGCTGCATTAGCTCATGCCTAGCCTGCATATTGCCACGTCATGCTTAGTGTTGCACCTGTTGCTGTTATTTATTGTTTCTCCCCCCTCTTCTTACTGATAGACCCCGAGACTAACGTTGCTGCCGGGTACGTCTACCCTCCCGATGACCAGCCCTTTGCTGCACAACAACAAGGCAAGAAAATCCCCTTGATCATTCCTATATCGCCCATTCTCTCTCCCTCATGCTTGCATTAGTATTTTGCTACTGTTGTAGTTAGCTCCTATATCTGATGCATAGCCTAATTTTGATGATCTGCTACTTTCAATACCGTACTTTAAAACTGTTTAGTATAGGGGGAGGAGTCATCCCCTCTGACCCCTTAGTTAAGTTGCTTCGCTTTATTGTCGAGTCATGATCCCTGATCGACGAGCCAGATCCGACACAACATTCATACCCCCTTAGTTGTGCGGTGCTATAGAGCTACTATCGGGTACCGAGGGTGACACCTTGCGAAGTCCTCAGGATGATATCTCTGTAGTGCAGCTAGTCGGTTGTAGTTATCGAGGGTGATTCCTCCTTCACCACTCTCGACGATGTCTCTATTGTGCAACCCCTCAAGTGCGCGACCCTCGAAGGTGATTCCTCTAAGTCCACCTTGATGGATACATCGTTCGGAATCCAATGAGGGTGATACCTCGGCTTCCCCCTGACGTTACAACCACACAGTTACTTGACCATGCTACTGGGATCTTTGATGAATAGATGTTAGGCGGGTGGATTCCCGCGTGGACGTGTCGATGACTTAATTAAAATGATAATGGATTTACTTATTTGATCTGGGTTGGTTGGAAGGCGTTATTACACACTAACCGTTTGCGTGGGAAGAATTATGGGTACTCGACGTCGTGGTATTAGTCGAAGCTTTTCAGACGTCAGCAATGGAGCGGCGCGCGCCCCAGTAGTCCCGAGATGCATCGCGCTTTTAGTAAGGGGGGCTAGGACTGACGTCGGCCGCCCACACATCGTGCATGAGCGCAGAGGGCAAGTGGGCCCAAGAACCCTTTGTGCTTAGGAGTTAGACCGGCGGACTGGCCTCTGTGTTGAGCTTAGGTGGGGTTGCGACGTGTCGATATTCCAAGGCCGGGCATGACCCAGAAAAGTGTCCTACCAGAGTGTTATCGAGCATGACGGGGAATATGTTGTGCACCCCTGCAAGGAAGAAATTAACTATTCGGATAGCCGTGTCCATGGTAATAGGACGACTTGGAATTGTGCCCTGATCATATACAACTACAACATTACTTAACTGGAATTAGTTGCCCCGGGATTGCTTCCTCGCAGGGAGTCGAGGGAGGATCTCTGGGCGTGACCTCATATTAATATTGCTGCAACAATATGACATTTATTTCTTCTGTTATCCTATTCTACTCTCGTCTATTGCTGCAAGACCCCTGAAGATGCTAGTCTTTGATAGGACTAGGCTTTATCTCTCTATTCTTGCATTGTTGTAGTCAGTCCACATATAAACCCCTTTCTTTGATAGTGATGCATACTTAGCATAGTTCTGGTATAAGTCTTGCGAGTACTTTGGATGAGTACTCACCGTTGCTTTGCTCCCCCTTTGCCCCCTTGATCCATTGCTACGACCAGATGATGGAGCCCAGAACATGGAGTATCCCGCCGCCGGCGACTGCTCCCCCCGATGGTGCCTACTACGTGGAGGCCACTGAAGACCAGGAGTAGTTAGGAGGTTCCCAGGCAGGAGGCCTCGCCTTGTTTGATCGTGTATCTTTTGTGCTAGCCTTCTCTAAGGCACCTCATGTTTAATGTCTATACTCAGATATTTGTTGCTTCCGCTGACTCGTGTGTTTATCGAGCTTCTGTATTCTAGCCCTCGAGGCCCGTGGCTTGTAATATGAAGCTTGTATGTTTTATTTGTGTCTAGAGTTGTGTTGTGCTATCTTCCCGTGAGTCCTTGAGTTTGATCGTACGCATTTGCGTGTATGATTAGCGTACGATTAAACCGAGGGCGTCAGAGAGGTGCGCCAGTATCGTATCACCATCACACCTTTTACTTTATTCTTTTTCTTTGTTCGATCCTTTTGTTTATATCTTGATCTAGTAGAATAAAGTTTTAGTGTGATCTAGTTTCGAGTTTTGTTTTATGTTCCCCCTATGTAAGCAAGTCCGAGAGTTATATAATAAAGAGTAGTTTTGAGTCGAGGGCTTTGCTTGCTTGCTATGATCTTTAGAAAAAAGAAATAGAAATAAGTATATAACAAAAGCAAAAGAGGATACATAATGATCTTATGGGGAGTGATGACTTCACATATAAAAAGTATGTCAGATGAAATTTATTGTGAGTTGACAAACAAAGCTATTGGTGATTGTTGCAATTATAAGGAAGTAATAAAGAAAGAGAGGTCCACATATAAATATATTATCTTGGACATCTTTAATGACTGTGAGCATTCATTAAAATATTATATGTTAAAAAATTGATGTTGGACAAGGAAGACAACATAATGAGTTATGTTTTCTTATTACCGTTTAGAAGTTATATGGTTGTAGATCCTTCAACATGTGCCGCTTGCTTCCAGCTCATATTAGCCAAAAACTTCTGCACCAAGTAGATATACTACTTGTGCAACCAAAAACCTTTAACCCAAATATTTTCTTGAGAGTCCACCATACCTTCCTATGGATTGAGTAAGATCCTTCAAGTAAGTTGTCATCGGTGCAAGCAATAAAAATTGCTCTTTAAATATGTGTAATTTATTAGCGCGAGGAAAATAAACTTTATACGAACTTGTGATATAGAAGAAATAAAAGCGATAAACTGCATTATAAAGTTCTTTATCACAAGGGGAAATATAAAGTGACGTTCTTTTGCATTAAGGGATTGCGCATCCAACTACAAAAGCGCATGACAACCTCTTCTTCCTCTGCGAAGGGCTAATCTGTTACCTTTACTTTCTAGTACTTACCTTTTGTAAGAGTCGTGGTGATCTTCACCATTTCCTTTATTTCGCCTTTATATTTTGGCAAGCATCATGTGTTGGGGAACGATCTAGACAAATATATCCACTCGGATGTGGGTGATTATGAGTTAATATTGTTTACATTACCCTTGAGGTAAATAGTTGGGAGGCAAAACTATAAGCCCCTATCTTTCTTTGTGTCCAATTGAAGCTTTGACCTCATGGGTACCACGTGAGTGTTAGCAATTATGAAAGACCATAAGATGATTGAGTATGTGGATTTGCTTTACAAGCTCTTATATTGACTCTTTACTATGTTATGATAAATTTGAATTGCTTCAATGACTGAGATCATAGTTTGTTAGTTCTCAACAGAATTCTTGATTCATATTTTACCTTGTGAATGAATTGTTACTCCAGCATAAAAAATTGTATGTCAATATGTGTTGTTGTTCTAAAGATAACCATGATGCCTTCATGTCCGTATTTTATATTCTTCAACACCTCTATCTCTAAACATGTGAGCATATTTATCTATCTCGGCTTCCGCTTGAGGACAAGCGAGGTCTAAGCTTGGGGGAGTTGATACGTCCATTTTTCATCATGCTTTTATATCAATATTGATTGCATTATGGGATGTTAATACACATTATGGTACAATACTTATGTCTTTTCTCTCTTATCTTACAAGGTTTACATGAAGACGGAGAATGCCGGCAGCTGGAATTCTCGACCGGAAAAGGAGAAAATCTGAGAGACCTATTCTGCACAGCTCCAAAAGTCCTGAAAAGTTAAGGAGAATTGTTTTGGAATATATAAAAAATATTGGGCGAAAGAAATACCAGAGGGGACCCACCAGGAGGTCACAAGCCTGCTGGGTGCGACCTACCCCCCTTGCCGCGCCCCTGTGGCTTGTGGCCCCCTGGCAGGCCTCTAGTGCCAATATTTTGCTATATGAAGGGTTTTGACCTGAAAAAAAATCATATCAGAGCTTTCGGGATGAAGCGCCACCGTCTCGAGGTGGAACTTTCATAGAACCAATCTAGAGCTCCATCAGAGCTATTCCGCCGGGGTAACGTCCCACCCGAAGGGGGAAATCGAAGCCATCGTCATCACCAACAATCCTCTCATCGAGAGGGGGACAATCTCCATCAACATCTTCATAAGCACCATCTCCTCTTCAAACCCTAGTTCATGTCTTGTATCCGATCTTTGTCTCAAAATCTCAGATTGGTACCTGTGGGTTGTTAGTAGTGTGTATTACTCCTTGTAGTTGTTTCTAGTTTGTTTATTTGGTGGAAGATTATATGTTCAGGTCCTTAAGGATTATTAATACTCCTCTGATTATGAACATGAATATGCTTTGTGAGTAGTTACGTTTGTTCCTGAGGACATGGGATAAGTCTTGTTATAAGTAATCATGTGAATTTGGTATTCGTTCGATATTTTGATAAGATGTATGGTGTCTCTCGTCTAGCGGTGTCATGTGAACGTCGACTACATGACACTTCACCATTATTTGGGCCCAGGGGAAGGCATTGGAAAGTAATAAGTAGATGATGGGTTGCTAGAGTGACAGAAGCTTAAACCCTAGTTTATGTCACTACTGGAATTCAGAATTTTGCCGTCTGCTTGGCCTTTGCCGTATGCTGACACATGGCAAAGGTACTCTTTGCCGTCAGTTGTCACTGTGCTGACGGCAGAGAGGTGGCTGATGGAAAAAGTTTATTTTGCCGTCGGCCACCTCTTTGCCGTCCGCTGGTGGACGGGAAAGAAGCCCTGTGCAGACGGCAAAGGGACGGCAGACGGCAAAGGCCCCCCCCCCCAAACGGCCGAAACCCCACGCCACCCACCCCTCCCATTTGCCGTCTGTTTGAGGGCCTTTGCCGTCCGCTTGGGAGCGCGGAGGACGGCAAAGGGGACGGTGGCCCACCAACACAACCCCCACCCGATGCCTCCCCCCCGGGACCTTTGCCGTCTGCTCGGGGGGCCTTTGTCGTCTGCCTGGGATCGCGGCGGACGACAAAGGCGCGGCGGCCCACCAAACACACTGCTTCCCACGTAGCCCACCCAAAAATTCTGAATCCCCCACCGCGCGCGTCGCCGCCTGCCGACATCCCATGCCGCCTGCCCCGCACCGCTACCCCGTGCCGCCTGCCCCGCACCGCCTCCTCCCCACACCGCCTCCCCGCGCCGCTGCCCCGCACCACATCTTCCCCACGCTGCCTGCCCCGCGCCGCCTCCTCACGCGCCGCCTGCCCCACGCCGCTGCCCGGCACCGCCTCCGTCCCGCGCCACCTCCTCCTCTACGGTTGTCCTCCCTGCGCCATCCTCATCGCCTGGCCTGCCCCCTCCCGTGAGTCCCTATTTTTTTTCCTTTTTTGTATAATTTGTTAATTAGGTTAGTTAGGTTAGTTGTTCATTACCTACTGTTAAGTAGGTTAGTTAGGTTAGTTTATTAGGTAGAATAAAGTAGATAGAAAAGAAAAAACTTAGAAGATAATAATAGAAGAAGAAAACTAGAAGAAAAAAGAAGAAGAAGAAGAAGAAGAAGAAGAAGAACAAGAAAGAGGAGAGGAGGAGAAAGAGAAAAGAAAGAAGAAAAAGAAGAGGAGGAGGAGGAGAAGAAAAAAAGAATAATAATAAGAAGAAGAAGATGATCAAGAAGAAGAAGAAGACGAAGAAGAAAAAGAAGAGAGAGGAAAAGAAGAAAGAAGAGGAAAAAGGAACCCCGACACCCCGGCACTGACCCTCGACCCCCGACCCCTGACGCCCGACGCCACTGACCCTCGACCCTCGACCCCCGACGCTACTGACCTTCAACCCCCGACCCTCGATCCCCGACGCCCGACGCCACTGAACCTCGACCCCCGACCCCCGACACCTGTTCGGCCTCTTGTTGACCAAAAAGACCCCAACCCCCGATGCTAGTGACCCTCGACCCCCGACAACACTGACTCCCGACCACCGATGCAACTAACCCCCGGCCCCCGACGCCACCGACACCCGACACCACCGACCCTCGATGCCACTAAGCCCCAACCCCCGACACCTCTTCTGCCTATTATTGAATGAGAAGGTGCTTTTCGGCCTTCTAGAGGCTGACGAGGGTCATAGTTTTGTTAATTATGAGTTAGGCCATATATTTTTCGATTATGTTAATTATAAAAACATCGTATTTGTGTTGATCGTGTGAATTTCAATGTGGAGTTGTTCGACGACCTCCACATGCGTTGGACGAGCTCTGCCCTTGCGGTTGTTGGTGAGCACAAATGACTTCTCCTCCTACCCCCTTAATTTGCTCTGTCCCGGTCTTCGTGGCGATGAAACTTGCTAGCTATAGGTTTCTTCAATCATGAGTATACGTGACCAGTATGCGTCTCCCATTCGAAAGGGCGACATCTATAAATATGCATTTCTTTGCATATTTATAACCGCCATCCTTTCGAATTGTCCAACATTATCCATGGACAGCCCGAGTATGTGTAGATTGGGTTTGTTTTCCCATATGTTGTGCTCTGGATCCGGTGCAGAATTTCGCCAGTGCCTCCCTGTTGTTCTCCGGGTACACATCCTCTCTGCTTATTGCCTAGACGTGTATTAGGAGAACAGCGGGGAGGTGCTGCCGAAATTCTGCGTCGCATCTGTAGCAGAGCATGGGAAAATGAACCCAATCTACATATACTCGGGTGGGATTAGGACCTATCTTTACCTATTATCATGTAGGTTGCATGGACGTAATAAAACTAATAAACTTGATTAGCGTATGAATATAGATGAAGAATTATATATTTATTTCTTGTCCCCCATAGGTAGCTAGGCAACATGAGTGATCGTGCTTGGATGTACATTGGTCACCCTAGTCAGAAAGACATGACCCATGAATGGTTAACAAAAACCAGGGGGTTTGTGAGAGCCGCATTTGCAAATGGCCAGTAAAAAACATGGTGCCCCTGTCCCAACTGCGACAACTGGAAAAAGCAAACAGAGTTTGAAATGGGTAAACACCTGCAGAACTGGGGTTTTATGCCTAATTATACGGTGTGGACTTTTCATGGTGAGTCTGACTAACGTGCCAGAGCTAAGGTGATTCGTCGTCGCACCGACGAGCATGGTATCGGGATTCAAGACATGGTGCAAGACTTTGATGATGCTCGCGATTCGGACGATGAGATGGAGGAATCTGCAAGGGCCTTCTATGAAATGTTGGAGTCTTCAAAACGTCCTCTCCACGAGCAGACTAAGCTTTGTCAGCTAGATGCCATCGCGCAAGTAATGGCTCTGAAGGCTCAATTCAACCTAGGCAGAGAATGCTACGACGCGATGATGATGATATTTGGACGCTTTCTACCCAAAGGCCATGTACTGCCTGCAAACCTGTACCAGTCAGAGAAAATCCTCCGTGTACTTAAGCTGCCCTATGAGAAGATACATGCCTGTGAGAATGGATGTGCCTTATTTAGGCTTGAGTATGCGGCCTTGAACTATTGCCCCATTTGCAATTCTTCCAGGTATATTGTGGTAGACAACGGTATGGGTGAGAAGAATCAGACCAAAATCCCCATTACTGTTCTTCGGTATCTGCCAATCGTACCAAGACTTCAACGTCTTTTCATGGTTGAAGAGACGGCCAGACAGATGACATGGCACAAATTGGGCAAAAGAACCGAACTAGATGCGGATGGGAACAAGATGCTGGTACACACTTCAGATGGTTTTGCGTGGAGGCACTTCGATGCATTACATAAGGATAAATCGGAAGATCCAAGGCAACCTAGAGTTGCCATCAGCACGGATGGGTTCAATGTGTATGGTATGACGGCAGCACAATACAGTTGTTGGCTTGTATTTGTCATTCCACTAAATTTGCCACCCGGAGAGATTATGAAAAGAAAGAACATTTTCCTGACGTTGATAATTCCAGGGCCCAACTATCTGGGGAAGAATATGAATGTGTACATGCAACCGCTTAAGGATGAGTTGCAAGAAGCATGGGATAATGGGATCAAGACCTACGACGCGGCTACCAAAACAAATTTCAAAATGCATGTGTGGTACATGTACTCGACGCATGATTATCCAACGTTTGCGCTATTCGCTGGCTGGTGTGTGCATGGAAGGTTCCCGTGCACCACATGCAAGGCAGCTCTTTAGTTCCATTGGCTGCAGGCTGGTCGCAAGTATTCTTGCTTTGACATGCATAGACAATTCCTGGATCCTGACCATAAGTTCAGAAAAGACAAGAAGAATTTCATCAAAGGTAGAGTTGTCAAAAACACTTCACCAGCTGCGTTGACAGGCCAACAGACCCTTGATCAGTTAAATGCTCTCGAGCCTAATCCTTTGCGTCCAGGATACTTCAAAGGGTATAATACGGAACATGAGTGCACTCACAAGTCATGCTTATGGGATCTGCCTTACTTCAAAGACCTCCTTTGCCCACACAACATCGACGTGATGCACACTGAAAAGAATATTGCGGAGGCCATTTTTGGTACATTGTTCGGCATATAGGGGAAGTCAAAAGATAATCCTAAGGCTAGAATCGACGTGGAGGCTCTATGTGATAGACCGTTGCAAAACTTGCGACAACAGAAAGGAAAGAAAAGCATAGCGAAGCCAAAGGCATGGTTCAATCTTGAAAGGCCAACTATGAGGGAAATGCTATTGTGGGTGAAAATGCGGTTGATGTTCCCCGATGGGTATGCTGTGAATCTAAAGAGGGGAGCGAGTCTTGAGAAATTGAAAATATTTGGTCTCAAGAGTCATGATTGGCACATATGGATTGAGAGGGTAATGCCGGTGATGTTGCGTGGCTTTATCCCTGAGGATGAATGGCTAGTACTGGTAGAGCTGAGCTATTTCTTCCGTTCTCTTTGTGCGAAAGAACTATCGCCTGGAGTGCTAGATGAAATGGAAGAGTTGGCACCGGAGTTGATCTGCAAATTAGAAAAGATCTTGTCACCGTGCTTCTTTAATCCAATGCAAGAATGGGGGGCGTTCAAAATCGATGGTGCTACTCAACTGAGAGGATGCAGAAGACGCTTCGAGCTAAGTGTAAAAATAAACATAGAATTGAAGCATCGATGGCCGAGGCATTCATTACTGAGGAGGCGGCAAACTTCGTGACAGCACACTACGAAGCCAAAAATCATCATTTGCATAACCCGAAGCCTCGGTACAATGATGGCGATCTAAAAAAAGTTCGATCCAACCTTAGCCTATTCAAAAGTAAGCTCGCACCATCCGGTGCTTCGAAAGGGAAATCATTGGATGTCGAAGAATGGTGAACCATTTCATTGTATATCTTCACCAACCTAATAGAAGTGCGGCCGTACATCGAGTAAGTTCTCGGTAATTTATTGTTCCGCAACTTCTAATTGCTTTGAACTACTCTTATTCCCGGATATTTGATATAGTCGATACATCGCTGAATTCTCGGATGGAGCGTTCATCGAAAAGGATTCCGTCTAAGAGTATGAGCTTCTCGCAAAGCATGGAGGCGACTATCCCGGTTTCATCTCTTGGTTCAAACAAAGGGTAATTAATTACCATTAAGGGCCCATTTGATTTCTTGGTCTAATTTGCGGCTAATGCATCCATTCTTTGGCAAAGAGCTATATATGCCCGACCTAAAGACTACAAATTGTTCTGTCTCTGCTATCGGCGAAGGAGACACCGAGTATTTTGGAAGAGTTGAAGCAATTTATGAACTTCTATTCTATGGTGAAAACCCACCGACCGTCGTAGTATTCAAATGTTATTGGTTTGAGCCGAGGGAGACTAGAAGGACTCATGAACATATGGGACTAGTCGAAATCAACCAAAACACCCACTTAGATGTTCCCGATGTCTATATTATAGCTCAACAGGCGACACAAGTTTTCTATCTACCGTGGGCCTGCCAAACTGATCCAAATCTCAAAGGTTGGGATGTCGTTTATGAAGTGCCACCACATTTTAGACCACCTACCCTCAATGAAGAGGATTACGAACCTCACATTAACCCATACACATATGAAGGAGAATTCTTCCAAGAAATACGTATGTCCAAGAAACGTTTCAAGAACCGCTCTACTTCACTCCAGAACATTGAAGTAGACAGCGACAGTGAATCCGTCTAAACCCCTGAGCCCGAATAGGAAGAGCTGGAAGAACAAGAGGTTACTACTGCGGATGACCTGCCACTTCTTGACCGATTACATAATGGTGGCCTTGCACATGTTCTTCGTGATAGTGATGATGATGATGCATTTATTGATGATAGTGATGATCATGATGCATTTATTGACCCCGAAGCATATATAGACGAGCACGATTGTTATTAGTTCATGTCAGGTATTCAACTATTATACTATATATGAATTTTGAGTTCATGTTAGGTATTCAATTTTTATTAGTCCCTCCCCCGATGCGAGTCATTAACATTGTGGGGACGGTGAGTTTGATTTCAGTGCAATGATCTTAAGAGTGTCGTCATGCTAACGACACATTGCAAACGATATTTGGTGCAGAATATCTCCCGTAACGCATCGCACGACCCTTCTACAGTGGAGCCTTCTCCAGGGTAGCCTTCTCCAGGTGAAACAAGCAAGAGCCACCATGCTTCACCGCCGTGATGACGATAATGGTATGTTATTTCTAGTGTTTTAATAAAAATTAGCTAGACTTCCATCTAAATGACATAATTAGCTTAGTTAGCTCCAAAATGGCTTAATAAGCATAGTTTGTTCCGGAATGACCTATTTTACCCAAGTTAGCTCCGAAACGACCTATAGTTAGCCAGGGTTCCACCTAAATGACATAATTAGCTTAGTTAGCTCCAAAATGGTCTATTTAATAAAACATGACCTATACTTAGCTAATTATCCTCGAAATGACATAATTAGCTCCAAAAAGGCATTCTTAGCTAATTTAGCCCGAAGAAGGGGACAAGAGGAGAAGAAAGAGGAAAAATGAAATGAAGGAAGGAAGGAAGAAGAAGAAGAGAAGAAGAAGCATAAGCAGAAGGAGAAGAAGGAGGAGAAGAAGAAGAAGGAGCTCCTCCTTCTCCTTCTTATTCCTCCTCCTTCCTCCTTCTCCTTCTCCTTCTTATTTTCTTCTTCTCCTCCTCTTCCTTCTCCTTCTCCTCCTCCTCCTCCTCCTCCTTCTTTTACTTCTTCTTCTCTTCTTGCTTCTTCTCTTTCTCTTCTTCTACGTAGCTTAGACTCATCCAAGAAAGACTAAATTGGATAATTATCCTACAAAATGACATAATTAGCTTAGTTAGCTCTAAAATGACCTATTTAATAAAAAATGACCTATAGTTAGCTAAGTTCTCTCCTAAATGACATAATAAGGCTTACGTAGCTGCAAGATGACCTAGTCCCCCTAACTTAGGTATTAAATGGCCTATAATTAGCCTAGGTAGCTCCAAAATGGCTTAATAAGCATAGTTTGCTCCGGAATGACCTATTTTACCCAAGTTAGCTCCGAAACGACCTATAGTTAGCTAGGGTTCCACCTAAATGACATAATTAGCTTAGTTAGCTCCAAAATGGTCTATTTAATAAAACATGACCTATACTTAGCTAATTATCCTCAAAATGACATAATTAGCTCCAAAAAGGCATTCTTAGCTAATTTAGCCCGAAGAAGGGGACAAGAGGAGAAGAAACAGGAAAATTAAAAGGAAGGAAGAAGAAGAAGAAGAGAAGAAGAAGAAGAGAAGAAGGAGGATAAGAACAAGGAGAAGAAGGAGGAGAAGAAGGTGAAGGAGCTCCTCCTTCTCCTTCTTCTTCCTCCTTCTTCCTCCTTCTCCTTCTCCTTCTTTTTTTCTTCTTCTTCTCCTCTTCCTTCTCCTTCTCCTCCTCCTCCTCCTCCTCCTTCTTCTTTTACTTCTTCTTATCTTCTTTCTTCTTCTCTTTCTCTTCTTCTACGTAGTTTAGACTCATCCAAGAAAGACTAAATTGGCTAATTATCCTACAAAATGACATAATTACCTTAGTTAGCTCCAAAATGACCTATTTAATAAAAAATGACCTATAATTAGCTAAGTTCTCTCCTAAATGACATAATAAGGCTTACATAGCTGCAAGGTGACCTATTCCCCCTAACTTAGGTATTAATTGGCCTATAATTAGCCTAGGTAGCTCCAAAATGGCTTAATAAGCATAGTTTGCTCAGGAATGACCTATTTTACCCAAGTTAGCTCAGAAACGACCTATAGTTAGCTAGGGTTCCACCTAAATGACATAATTAGCTTAGTTAGCTCCAAAATGGTCTATTTAATAAAACATGACCTATACTTAGCTAATTATCCTTGAAATGACGTAATTAGCTCCAAAAAGGCATTCTTAGCTAATTTAGCCCGAAGAAGGGGACAAGAGGAGAAGAAATAGGAAAAATGAAAGGAAGGAAGAAGAAGAAGAAGAGAAGGAGGATGATAAGAAGAAGGAGAAGAAGGAGAAGGAGCTCCTCCTTCTTCTTCTTCCTCCTTCCTCGTTCTCCTTCTCCTTCTTCTTTTCTTCTTCTTCTCCTCTTCCTTCTCCTTCTCCTCCTCCTCCTCCCCCTTCTTCTTTTACTTCTTCTTCTCTTCTTGCTTCATCTCTTTCTCTTCTTCTACGTAGCTTAGACTCATTCAAGAAAGACTAAATTGGCTAATTATCCTACAAAATGACATAATTACCTTAGTTAGCTCCAAAATGACCTATTTAATAAAAAATGACCTATAGTTAGCTAAGTTCTCTCCTAAATGACATAATAAGGCTTTATGTAGCTGCAAGATGACCTATTCCCCCTAACATAGGTATTAAATGGCCTATAATTAGCCTAGGTAGCTCCAAAATGGCTTAATAAGCATAGTTTGCTTCGGAATGACCTATTTTACCCAAGTTAGCTCTGAAACGACCTATAGTTAGCTAGGGTTCCACCTAAATGACATAATTAGCTTCGTTAACGCCAAAATGGTCTATTTAGTAAAACATGACCTATACTTAGCTAATTATCCTTGAAATGACATAATTAGCTCCAAAAAGGCATTCTTAGCTAATTTAGCCCGAAGAAGGGGACAAGAGGAGAAGAAAGAGGAAAAATGAAAGGAAGGAAGAAGAAGAAGAAGAGAAGGGGGAGGAGAAGAAGGAGAAGAAGGAAGAGAAGAAGGAGAAGGAGCTCCTCCTTCTCCTTCTTCTTCCTCCTTCTTCCTCCTTCTCCTTGTCCTTCTTCTTTTCTTCTTCTTCTCCTCTTCCTTCTCCTTCTCCTCCTCCTCCTCCTCCTCCTTCTTCTTTTACTTATTCTTCTCTTCTTGCTTCTTCTCTTTCACTTCTTCTACGCAGCTTAGACTCATCCAAGAAAGACTAAATTGGCTAATTATCCTACAAAATGACATAATTAGCTTAGTTAGCTCCTAAATGACCTATTTAATAAGAAATGACCTATAGTTAGCTAAGTTCTCTCCTAAATGACATAATAAGGCTTACATAGCTGCAAGATGACCTATTCCCCCTAACTTAGGTATTAAATGGCCTATAATTAGCCTAGCTAGATCCAAAATGGCTTAATAAGCATAGTTTGCTACGGAATGACCTATTTTACCCAAGTTAGCTCCGAAACGACCTATAGTTAGCTAGGGTTCCACCTAAATGACATAATTAGCTTAGTTAGCTCCAAAATGGTCTATTTAATAAAATATGACCTATACTTAGCTAATTATCCTCGAAATGACATAATTAGCTCCAAAAAGGCATTCTTAGCTAATTTAGCCCGAAGAAGGGGACAAGAGGAGAAGAAAGAGGAAAAATGAAAGGAAGGAAGAAGAAGAAGAAGAAGAGAAGAAGAAGAAGAAGAGAAGGAGTAGGATAAGAAGAAGGAGATGAAGGAGAAGGAGCTCCTCCTTCTCCTTCTTCTTCCTCCTTATCCTTCTCCTTCTTATTTTCTTCTTCTTCTCCTCTTCCTTCTCCTTCTCCTCCTCCTCCTCCTTCTTCTTTTACTTCTTCTTCTCTTCTTGCTTCTTCTCTTTCTCTTCTTCTATGTAGTTTAGACTCATCCAAGATAGACTAATTTGGCTAATTATCCTACAAAATGACATAATTAGCTTAGTTAGCTCCTAAATGACCTATTTAATAACAAATGACCTATAGTTAGGTAAGTTCTCTCCTAAATGACATAATAAGGATTACGTAGCTGCTAGATGACCTATTCCCCCTAACTTAGGTATATAATGGCCTATAATTAGCCTAGCTAGATCCAAAATGGCTTAATAAGCATATTTTGCTCCGGAATGACCTATTTTACCCAAGTTAGCTCCGGAACGACCTATAGTTAGCTAGGGTTCCACCTAAATGACATAATTAGCTTAGTTAGCTCCAAAATGGTCTATTTAATAAAACATGACCTATACTTAGCTAATTATCCTCGAAATGACATAATTAGCTCCAAAAAGGCATTCTTAGCTAATTTAGCCCGAAGAAGGGGACAAGAGGAGAATAAAGAGGAAAAATGAAAGGAAGGAAGAAGAAGAAGAAGAGAAGAAGAAGGAGAAGGAGGAAGAAGAAGGAGAAGGAGAAGGAGGAGAGAAGCTCCTTCTCCTTCTTCTCCTCCTTCTTCTCCTTCTTCTTGTCGTTCTTATTTTCTTCTTCTTCTCCTTCTCCTCCTCCTACTCCTCCTCCTCCTTTTTCTCTTCTTGCTTCTTCTCTTCTTGCTTCTTCTCTTTCTTCTTCTACGTAGGTTATTTTCCCCAACAAAGACATACTTAGCTAATTATCCTCCAAAATGACATAATTAGCATAGTTAGGTAAAAACATCATAAGAACCTTGGTTAGCTCATTAAAATGAGTAATTTAGCTCCAAAATGACATAATAAGGTCAAAATGGATTAATAATCATGTTGGCTACAAAATGACATATTTTATCCAAGTTAGCTCTAGAATGACCTATACTTAGCTAAGTTCTCTCCTAAATGACATAATAAGGCTATGTAGCTCCAAGATGACCTATTCCACCTAAGTTAGCTATTAAATGGCCTATACTTAGCTAATCTCTCTCTAAAATAACATATATACTTCTTCATCTAGTATTATTCTTCTAACTTTCTTATTTGTCATTTTGCAGATTACATTCACTTCACGGAAAGCTTGGATTATATTGATGGAATGCTTGAACATGATTTCTTGTACCATAGCTTCACGGAAGCTTGTATTGAAACTATTGTAGTATATGGATATATACGAAACTTTGTATGCATGTGGATGAAAGTGGTGTAATATATGGTTTGGTACGGATGGAGCTTGCATAATATGTATGACTATGGATGAAAGTTATTTTAATATAGTTATGGGTACGGAAAGAAATTTATTTATGTCAAATATGTATATATATATATATATATATATATATCCTGATTATTGTGAAAAATGCTAGATATAATAAGAAATAAAATAAAAAGGGGTTGGTTCCCCCCTTTGTCGTCTGCCCACACATGGCAAAGGGGGGATGGCAGACGACAAAGAGGGGAGAGAGAGGGGGCTGGTTCCCCCCTTTGCCATCTGCCCCCACATGGCAAAGGAGGGAACCAGCCCCCTCTCTCTCCCCTCTTTGCCGTCTGCCCCGCATGGCAAAGGGGGATGGCAGACGACAAAGAGGGGAGAGAGAGGGGGCTGGTTACCCCCTTTGCCGTCTACCCCCACATGGCAAAGGGGGGATGGCAGACGACAAAGAGAGGAGGCCTGCCGTTAACACTTAACGGAGCCGTTGGTGTATGTGTCGTCCCATTTAATTTGCCGTTTGCCCCCTCATGGCAAAGATTCTTTGCCGTCCGCTTTAAGAAAGCAGACGGCAAAGAACCTCTTCACCAGATTTTTTTTGCCATCTACTTTGCCGTCTGCTGACCGACGGCAAAGCCTTTGCCGTCAGTGGTTCCCCCCTTTGGCGTCCGCCATGGCAGACGGCAAATTTCTGAATTTTAGTAGTGTGTGTTGCTTCGTAAGGGGCTGATTTGGATCCATATGTTTCATGCTATGGTTAGATTTATCTTAATTCTTCTTTTGTAGTTGCGGATGCTTGCGAGAGAGGTTGATCGTATGTGGGATATTCGTCCAAGTAAGGGTAGCACCCAGGCATCGGTCCACCCCACATATCAAATTATCAAAGTAACGAACACGAATCATATGAGCATGATGAAAACTAGCTTGACATAAATTCCCATGTGTCCTCGGGAGCGCTTTTCTTTGTATAAGAGTTTGTCCGGGCTTGTCCTTTGTTACAAAAAGGATTGGGCCACTTTGCTGCACCATTGTTACATTTGTTACTTGCAACCCGTTACGAATTACCTTATCACGAAACTATCTGTTACATATAATTTCAGTGCTTGCAGAGAATACCTTAGTGAAAACCGTTGTCATTTCCTTTGCTCCTCGTTGGGTTCGACACTCTTACTTATCTAAACGACTATGATAGATACCCCACACTTGTGGGTCATCAGTCAAATATCATGAGTTTTGCTTGGAGCGTCTTGTATCATTTGTTTCTTTGCTTTATTTCTTGGTTAGTTTGTCATAATATATCTTGCTGGACTCACCCTTTTGAGAGAGCCAAATTATGCTAAGATTTGTTAAAATTGCTCTTTATGCTTCACTTAATGTTTTTGAGGCACAAAATTTCTCAAGAACTTCACTTATACATTTTTGAGTATCGTGGTGCTATTATTTTGAAGAATTTTTCTCTCATGCTCCACTTAGATTATTTTGAGAGTTGCTGAAATTTTGAAGAAATCCTCTCTTGCTTCAATTATATAATTTTGGGAGTTGTAAATTTTAAAGAAACTCGTCCTCTCGTTCTTCACTTATATTTGTTTAAGAGCTTGTTATTTGCAATGGCAATTTTCTTTAAATGAAAATTAGTTCCAAAGTGATGAATGTCTAGGAAAGATATAAGAAAAATTTTCATGAAGATCATTGTATATTAAGCTTGATTCTTTGCAATAGTTTTGTTATATGATGATAGTAATATGTGAGTTATGTTGATGAGTAATTATCCTCTAGTAAGAATATTGGTGTTAAGGTTTGTAATTCCGTATGCATGCACATGAAGTCGATAATTATGCTATGAAATTACATCCTACTTGTGTTGCATTATTTGGTGTTAGTTATGTTTAATGTTCACTTATGGTGATTTTTGTTCCTTGGTAGGAAGCTTCTCAATCTATTTTCTAGACTTCACTTGGACTCAACGGGAATACTGCTTGTGCATCCAAATCCTAAACCCAAGGTTGTGCCAAATGAGTCCACCATACCTACCTATATGCGGTATTTCAACACCATTCCAAGTAAATTTGCAAGTGCCAACTCTAACGTTCAAAATAAAATTTGTTTTCTGTGACCGTACCACTCATGAAGAGGCGAGGGGTGGTCAGTATCTTCCATGTTAAATAGGTTATTCTCAAGATGAGTCTTCATTCACTTATCATTGCACGAGAGTATGGATGTGATAAGGATGCCCAGTCCCAAAATGCAAAAGAAAATTATCTTATGTTGTCAAATAATAAATTCCTTGTGAAGTGTTGGTATGGACGGTACCCGTGGATACGGCTAGCCATGGAATGCGAAAGAATGGTGGAAAAGGTAATAAACTCTATTTTCAGTTTGGGAACCGCATATAATTTGTTTAGCATTGAGGATATTGGGAACTCTTAGTCGTTCTCGTTGACAGGAAAAGCATGCCACCTAAAAAAATAGATCTCTAAGTTTTTCACTTTGAGCTCTGGCACCTCTACAAATCCCTACTTCCCTCTGCGAAGGGCCTGTCTATTTAATTTTTTAAAATTTTATTTTGTATTTGAGTCACCATCTTCTCTTAGAAAGCACTAACTAAGGAACACCATTGCCATACTTAAGCATTGGATGTAGTTAATATTTGAGTGTTGCATGAATGGATCAATCATTGAGCATGATGGGCTAGGGATAATGTTCTTTAGTATTGATATTTTGAAAGACTTGGTTGCTTTTTGATATGCTTGAGTATTGAAATTTTCATGTCAAACTATATAGACTATTGATTTGCAACATCTAAAAGTCCATATGTCCATGCTGAAAGAAAAATAATATGATGAAAATGTGAGGCAAGATTCCACATCAATTTTTTTGTATTTTCTCATTTACTACTCGAGGACGAGCAGGAACTAAACTTGGGGATGCTGATACGCCTCCAATGTATCTATAATTTTTGATTGTTCCATGCTATTATATTGTCATTCTTGGATGTTTTATGATCATTTCATACCAACTTGATATCGTTTTTGGGACTAACCTATTGACATAGTGCCTAGTGTCAGTTGCTCTTTTTTGCTATTTTTTCCTTTGCAGAAAATCCATATCAGATAAGGTCCAATTTCAATGAAAAGTTACGGAGATTTGTTTTGGACAAGAAGGAAACTTGGGAGCCAAGAATGAGCACAAGATGAGGCCCAGGGGGGCCACTAGACATGAGGGTGCGCTAGGGGCCCCTAGCATGACCTCGTGTCTAGTGGGGCCCTCGGGCACCTCCTCCATCGCCACTGAGTTCTATAAATACCCCAATATTCAAAAAAGCCTAGAGGAGTCAACGAGAAATCGTTCCAACAGCCGCAAGTTCCAGATCGACGATTCAATCTAGAGCCCATACGAGAGAGGAACACAATCACGGAGGGGTTCACCATCCTCATTACTGCTCCTTCGATGATTCATGAGTAGTTCATATTAGACCTATGGGTCCGTAGGCACTAGCTACATGGCTTTATCTCTCGTTTTGTTTCTCAATACAATGGTCTCTTGGAGATCCATATGATGTAACTCTTTCTTTTGCGGTGTGTTTGTTGGGATCCGAGGAATTGTGAGTTTATGATCAGATTTGTGAAAACAAATTCATGCTTGAATATTATAGCCTCGTATTTATTCTCCGATATTTGGTTATTGTCTGGCCAACTTGATCTTTTATCTTGCATTGGGAAGAGCTGCTTTGTGATGGGTTTGATCTTGCGGTGCTCAAATTCAGTGACCGAAAGATACATGACACGCATGTATTGTTGCCATCAAGGATAAAACGATAGGGTCTATTCCTACATGAATAGATCTTGTCTACATCATGTCATTGTTCTTAAGGCATTACTCCATTTCTCCATGAAATCAGTACACTAGATGCATGCTGGATACAGCTCGATATCTGGATTAATAGAAGTAGATACAAGCAGAAGTCGGTGTACTTATCTTGCACGTGATGCCTATATACATGATCATTTGAATATCATCATAATTATTTTCTCTTCTATCAATTGCCCAACAGTAATTTGTCTACTTGACATTTGCTATTTTCTCGAGAGAAGCCACTAGTGAAACCCATGGCCCTCGGGTCTACTTCACATCATCTATTTGCAATCTCCACTTTGCTATTTGCTTTTCTACTTTATTTGCACTTTTGTTTTAGGATCTATATTATCAAAAAACCCAAAAATACCTTGCTGCATTCTATTTGCTATAAACCTTATTTGCATCTATCAATCTATCCTTACTTTATCCACGAGAGATTGACAACCCCTCCACGCGTTGCATTGTGAGGATTTGCTATTTGTGTGCAGGTGCTTCTTACATAGTCTTGTGGATCTTCCAACTCGATTGATATCTTGGTTTCTTACTAAGGGAAATACTTGTTGTGGATGTGCTACATCACCCTTTAAGCTTGGAGGGAAACCAACGCATCTGCGAGGCGAAGCAAGGAACACGACACCACTTTGAGGCACAAGTGTGGTAAAGGATAGTAGCAAAGTCCCTTCTATCTTTTTCTCTCATTTATTTATTTTTTGTCACGGTGGGCTTTTTCTCTTTTCTTTTTTTCGCCTCCCCCATTTTTATGGTGGTCTTATTTGGCTTCTCCATTTTTATTTCCTCATTCGAACAATGCTGTAATAATGATGGTCATCACACTTCTATATATTTACTTACAACTCGATATTAAAAACTGATAGGAAGATATGACTCCATATGAATGCCTCTCGCAGTGTACTAGGATGTGCAATGATCTATCATAGAAAAAGATATCATAAAATGGACAAGCCATGGAAATATCAAGCTAGCTATCTTACTATCATGCAAAGCAATATGACAATGGAAGTACAAGTCATATGAATTGATAGTGGAAGTTGCATGGCAATATATCTCAGGATGGCTATGGAAATGCCATGATAGGTAGGTATGGTGGCTGTTTTGAGGAAGATATAAAGAGGCTTATGTGCAATAGAGCGTATCATGTCACGGGGTTTGGATGCACCGGCGAAAGTTGCACCAATCCTCGAGGTGATAACGGGCAATGCACGGTACAAAAGAAGCTAGCAAGTATGAGGAGGTGAGATTGTGTATGCCCATGGTGTCACATTAGTCATAAAGAACACATATACTTATTGCAAAGTTTTATTAGTTTTATCACAAATCAAAGTCCTACTCGCATGCCCCGAGGGAGAGGGTCGGGAGGAATTAACCATCGCGCGACTCTCACTCGAAACAACACTAGGATTTCAACAAGGAATCAAAATGCACACACATCATCACCATGCCCTTTTAATTTTTAGATGAACAAGAAGTTTAACACCTATTAATAGTGACACTTCTACGAATCAACAATTATGCACCCGCACCCTTTCTCATTACCACATCTATAATTTCTGCTTATTCCATGATCTTTTGGGTGACATTGTTATATGTTTTGCTACACTTTCATACCTTTTTACACATATTTGGACTAACCTACTAACTCAGTGCACACAGTGCCAGTTTTTGTCTGCTGATGTCTTTTTTGCAGGGACTTTTACCCCAAATTACCGAGTCCCAAAAATCCTGAGAAAAAAATATAAAAATCAGTGTGACGGAAGCTTCGAGAGCACCAAAGGTGGGCAAGAGGGGAGCCAGGCATCGCCCAGGCGGCCTCGCTGCGCGTCCTACCCCCTGGCCGCGCCAACAGGCCGCCTGGGTAGGGCCCACCTCCTTTGGTGCCCTACCTTGGCTCCTATTTTTACCCACGCAGAGGAAACCCTGATTCCGGAACCCTTTTCTCCACAAGCAATTCCGATCTCCGCTGCCATCGCCAACAAGTTTCAGGGGACCAGAATTCCTGTGTCGGCACCCTGCCGGGACGGGGAAGTGCCCCCGGATTCATCTCCATCGGCGTTGCTTCCTGCCTCCATGAAGGGGGAGTAGTTCCTCCTCGGGGCTGAGGTCTTCTATAGTAGCTATGTGGTTAATTCTCTCTCCTGTGATGTGATCTTGATTGTGATCATAGGCTATGTTAATCTAGGGTGATCCCATGATGCTTCCCCTTCTTCCATGTATTGGATAGATGTACTCACTTGGTCTTATCTAGTATGATCCCCGAGACCATGGTGACAGCGGTCTATTGGACATGGATTGGAAGAATATTTTCATGAGTGATTTCCTCTTTTGTGAATAGATTGAAGATTGAGAGTCTCTTGTTTCTTGTCTTTGACTATCCTTGAGATATGCTATGGTGATTGTGGTACTCTCTTTGGATGGCCGCGGTGACATTGGGAAATCCGTAGAGAGAACTACAAACTCTGAGGTGTGCTTTTGTAGCCCTACATAATTCTCGTACTCTCTTGATCACAAAGGAATGACCTCCGAGTACGTCTCCATTTCATGTTTTAGTGGAAATATCATGTGATTTGACTATGTTAATGTTGTTGGGAGTTACCACCAGTGAAAGTATGAAGCCTCGGCCTTGTTTCTCACCATTGTTACACCGTTTATGCTCACTTTCGTCACTTGCTACCTTGCTGCCATTTTTATTTAAGATTTATATTATCTTGCTTTGCCACACCTATCACCCATATTTTACCATCTCTTTGCCGAACTAGTGCACCTATACAACTGACAATTGTATTAGGTGTGTTGGGGACACAAGAGACTTCTTGTATCTTAATTACAGGGTTGCTTGAGAGAGGCCATCTTCAACCTCTACTTCCATGAGTTTGATAAACCTTAGGTCATCCACTTGAGGGAAATTGTTGATGTCCTACAAACCTCTACACTTGGAGGACCAACATAGTCTACAAGAATAGAAGTGTGCGTAGACATCAATGTGCTACATGAAGGTTTTGATTATCACTCCTTGAATACCTATTATTTTTGGACTAGTCTTATAACCCATGCAAATTACCGTCACTATTTATCAACTCTCAAACAAATATAATTGAATAACGAGAGTTTAATTGTTTCTACAAAATAGAACATCTAATAAATATAAGTGAAGCAAAAGAGCATTCTACAAATACTTATTTTCTATATGTAGAGAAACAAACATCCAACTTCAAATGATATAAGTGAAGCACATGAAGCATTCTATAAAGCCATACTCAAAAAATATAAGTGAAGTGCAAAGAGCATTATGTAAATCAGCCATGTACTTTCCCATACCAGCATGGTTCATTGCTAAAAGCAAAATAAAAGGCACACGATGCTCCAAGAATTTACGCATATCATGTGAACAAAACAAAAACTGAAACATACCGATAATTTTTGAAGAAGAAAGATGGGATGCCTTCCGGGGCATCCCCAAGATTGGATGCTTGAGTCTCCTTGAATAATTACTTGGAGTGCCTTGGTCATATCCAAGCTTGAGCTCTTGCCTCTCCTTATTCTTCTCATATGAGTACCTCCTCGATCTTCGAATACTTCATCCACACAAAACTGAACATAACTTTTATTAGAACCATTAGTACATAATCATCAAATATCATCATGTATTGCCATAACATTATTGCATAATTATAATCTAACATTACCCCCTGTATGCTATCACAATTCTATGGCTCTCAAGTCAATGGGGCTCAACAAGAATTCAAACATAAGCACGAAAAGCAACTATAACAACAATCTGTGTAAAACAGAACACTCTATAAATATGCACATGAAACATATACTTATGTAACTTAGAAAATTCTGAAAATATTGAAAGTGGTAAATAATTTATATAAAAGTAATGTGTAAATGTTTTGGAAACTTTTGATCTTCGAGTAAAATATGATAAATCAAACACTAAAGGCAAAGTTTCTTCTTTACACAACACATATCAAACAAGCAATTCAAATATCCTAAAGGTAACTCTTGGGACTTTTTATTGAAAAACAAGATTATAACTAACACATAATAGAGAATAGAAACACAAAATTAAGCTCCAAGCATAACACAAATTATCTTATGAATAAAATTATAGCTCCAAGTATGATATACCGATAGTGTTGAGGACGAAAGAGGGGATGCCTTCCAGGGCATTCCCAAACTGAGACGCTTGAATCTTCCTTGTATATTACCTTGGGGTGCCTTGGGCATCCCCAAGCTTAGGTTCTTGCTGCTTCTTATTCTCTGCATACCGATATCTCACCCAAAACTTGAAAACTTAAGTTACACAAAATTTAATAGAAACCTGTGGAATCCGTTAGTGTAATAGGCAAATCATAAACTTTGGGTAATGTTCTAAATTGATTCATATTCAGTTATTGCATAAGGTACTGTATTCTAAATTCTCAATGGCTTATACCCTTCGATACAATCCATAGCATCATCAAAAGAAGCAAACTATGCAAGCAAAAATATAATTTGTCTAAAATAGAACACTCCATAGTGATCAACACAAATACCAAATTTATATAACTCAACCAATTCTGCAAAATTAGGAGGACCTGGGGAATTTGTATATTAATGTTTTGTATACGATTCATCTCAAAAAGACGTTCTAGTAAAATCACGGGAATTCTGCACTCGACGTTAAAGTTTCTGTTTTTGCATTGAATCAAATCTACTATCATCCAAATCATCCAAAAGGCTTTACTTGGCACATCATTTTTTAAACAAATGATTTATACAAGGGGATCAATATTTTTGTTGAAAAGTTTCTGTAATCAAGATTCACAAAGTTTCCATGGGCATGAACAAGTTCAAGGGTAGCCCCCACTTCAACGGTGCTCATCTTTCTCCCTTTCACCTTTCTTTTTGAAAAAGTTTTAGGTTCCCCACTTTTTTTTTCTTTTTAATTATTTTAAAAGCACACAACAAAAATAAACGACTCTCTAAAATTTCAGGATTTTGTTATTTGGAGCGCTTTCTTTAAAGCCATTAATCTAGGCATATAGTGCTCAAGTAATGGATCCTCCCGGATCCCAAGGTATATCAAGGCAAATTGTGATTAACAATGATGTGTAATTTAGTAGTGAGCATGAAGTGATATATATCATGTAACAACAAAGTCTAACTCTCTTCCTATGCATTGGCATGTCATAAAAGGACAATTCATGCACATCAAGTAAAGGCCAATACATAACATAAGTAGTTTCTTGTAATTTTATTGTATTGGAAACATAGCGAGGTGAAGACTTGGTTCCTCTCTCATAATAATTGCAAGTAGGAGCAGAAATCACATGTATATAATATCCATCAAAATCATCATGTGTAGTGATAAAACGCAACCCATCAATATAAACCTTAATAAATGCAAATTTCTTCGATATGGTGTAGTTGGGAGAATTCAAAAAGATAATAGGACTATCATGTGTGGGTGCAATAGCAACAATTTCATGATTAACATAAGGAACTATAGCAAGTTCATCTCAATAAGCATAATTCATATTGGCATCAAGGCCACAAGCATAGCAAGTATCAAGTTCATCAAAAAGGGATATTTCAAACGAATCGAAGGGATCATAGCATTCATGCTTTGGTATGCGCGAAGGGAAATTAAACAATGTATGAGTTGAATATTTACTCTCATCAGAAGTTGGGCACGGGTAGCTAATCCGCTCTTCCTCCTTTTGTTTTTTGCTCTCCTACTCATTTTTTCATCTAATGAACTCATAGTTTCAGCAATTTCTTCTTCCGTAGATTCCTGCAAAACATTAGTTTCATCCAAGGCAACATACATTCTCTCAATAAATTCATTAATATGTGCATCGTATTCATAATTCTCATAGCAATATTTAAGTATGTCAAAATTTTCAGTTTGTAAAAATAGCATCATACTATTCAATCAAACAAGCAATTTCATAAGCACCCTTAAAAGCAACAAATTCCCCTATTTGTTCCACATCATAGTAATCATATAAATCATTAGCAAAACAAGCCAAGGTTTTATTATCATTAAATTCACATTGAAAGGGAAGGTGTGAAGTCTCCATCTTAGCGCAACAAGTATAATCACATCTCAAGCATAAATTCCAAGCATACCAACACAAAGTGTTTCCCTTTTTGAGTCAAGAGATAACCCATAAAATACTCACATTGATCCAATGTGTACCCCATTATCAAGTTCAACAGGGAATTCCAAGGATTATGAACGTATTATTTAATGTTTACCCCATAACCATCATCGAGGGTTTTAGGAGGTTCCCCATCTCCGTGAGTAGTAAGTACAACTATTTGTTTTGGTGTTTCGTGTTCCGTATCCATAACTAAAGATATAAAACAACTAATAATAGAAAATAGAAATTACTTAGTGATAAAGCAAACAAGCACACACGAGAATATCAACTGTTACCACTACAAGAAATAAGCTCGTTTATGACAAAAAACAATGACAACTGTTTTATTGGTCATAGATCTATGACTAAAATCTACAAAAAGGTCATGAGGTGTGTAAGAGGGTCCAAACCGTAGGAAATTTTGACCATCTATATCAAGAAGGTCATAACCCCATTGTCCAAAATGGCCACTGGCATGCGTATCTCTATTTATGCCCGCATTATAGGTCCTCCATGACAAAATTAAGAAGGTCATAGACTTAAATAGAGGTGTCTGGGCAGAAAACTCAACAATTTCACCTACATATCTTGTATAGGTGTCGACAAGGCTACAAATGGAAAATGAATTTTACGTCAAAAAAATGAAAACTCCCTTTAGCAACATTGTTTGCCATTCCAAGATGCACCCTTGTACAAAATTGTTTGACCGATTTCCTTCTAATTCGGCAGAAAACTGTTTAAATGGCAAAAATAGCTTTCAAGATCAAAATTGAATAAGTTGGTTATCGTCCATTAAATGTGGTATTCTTGAGTGAAACATTTAATGATGTTGTTTGGAAAAATATTTTTGGTACATGTTTCACAAACCTCTTCTATTTTTAGCACTTAGAAATTATTTTAGATAACACCTTTCTCTAACTAATCAAGACGCAGAATCCCTCTCCCTCAGATCACACCTCTACAGGCCATCTGAGCCGTTCACGTGATACGTATCCAACGTCTCTCACCCACCTATCCTCCCTATGATAAATAGTTAAAGACATGTAGATTGGTTTCCTAGTGACACATGAATCCGCACTACTACGAGATACGTTCGAATCAAAAAAGGTTCCAGAGGTCGTATGCTACACGTGAATATCCTTTCCCAAAATCAATATATGCTTGCCGTTCACATACATGTGCATGACAATTTTTTTTCTTTTAAGAGAAAATGTGAATAAACAAACTTGGTATGCATCTGTCTATGTACATGTTAAATCTCGAACCAATCAGGACGCAGAAAACTCTTCCCAGGGATCACCCCTTGTAGCCAATCTGAGCCGTCCACGTCTTACCACATCTCTCATTCACCTCTCTTGGAATAATTGGAATGAAAAAAAAGAGCCCCCTTCTCCCCCGCGACCTCTCTGTGTCTCTCTCTCCCCTCACGCGACTCCTGCGCCGCCGCCACCTCTGCCACTCGATTCCGGTGAGTTGAGGCGGCTCTCGCCGGCACGCAGCTCTTTACTCCCCGGGCTCTCGTCGCGCAGCTCATTACTCCCATCTCGTCAGATGCATCTCCCACGCCCTCCAGTGCTCGCCCGCAACACTCACCCATGGCTAGGTTTTCGGCCGCCACCCCTTGATTCGTCGGGATCTTCCACATCCGGCGATGGCGAGGCCAGAGGTGGCCGGATCTGGCACTGGTAAGCCCCTCCCCTCCTGCGCGCAATTCTCCTCCCCATCTCACCTTCTCTTGTGTTCCCTTTTTGCAGGTCGCCATGGTTGTGGACGGGATGACAACGATGGCAGGAGGGGCGAACCTCCGTGCGACGGGCCGCCTCCATGGAGATGGAGCTCCTTCTCCATCGCGGCCAGCTCGACTTGCCTCGCCGCTCCATGGACTCATCTCGCCGCCGCTTGGAGTATCTGCTGCCGTCGCCGCCTATTGGCCCTCACCAGGAAGGAGATGCCAGATTGGTCCAGGCACGGCCGCGGCGGAGGAGTGCCACCGGCCAGCGTGTGCGGCTCTACGTCCGTGGCACCATCCTCGGATAGAAAAGGTGATCAGCTCCCTTCGTTCTTTCCCCTCGCGTATGTCTCTGAATCCGTGGGTCTTTCCTGCGTGGGTCTCTGTATTATCCAAGATATTAGTACTTGGACGTTTTCAGTTAATGACTCTATTTCATGGTGGTAGATGCAATAGAGGAGGTGCATGAAGAACCGTTTGAAGTTGATTAAATGGTTGTCATTATTGTGATGCAGTTAGCATTATGTGTGATGAGTGCATGGTGGCCTCCATGGAATGGCCTAAAATCACAAGCTACAGACTTCTAACTGAGAAGGGCACCCCTGTACACGTTGGTATGATGAGATATCTTTTGTGTTTATTCAGAGTAGTCAATGTCGATGTTGTTTCAAAATCGTGGCATTTTCGCATCGATTTACTACTGTCATCCATGATGCATCAGATGCAGAACACAAGAGTCCAATACTAGCAGGTTTGCCATACGCTCATGCCCATCATATGTTTGTTGAAATGCTCGAGAGATAGCTGGAACAAGGATTTAGGACTATGATTAGTTGCATGTTCCGAATAACAAGCGAGATTGCCGAAAATTCAAATTTATTTTGAGGCTTCAGTGCTCCGAAATTAGGAAATTCGTTCGCCGCACAAACATGGTGTCTCAGTCATCGGCTGCCAATGCCATCAAGACTTGGTAAGTCACACATAACTTTAGACTTTCTGCTAAGAAAAGAAACAGTTTTTAAATGTCTCTCATTTTAGAACTGTAGTGATAGTTACTGAAAAATGGGGTCAAACAGTACGTCACACCTCTTATGTTGAAATTACAGCAAGAGTATCTGATAAATGAAAACTAATTTGATCCTGAATATTAATTTCAAATCTTTACCTTTTGACCATTTGAACTATCCAAGATCTCATGTTTCTGAACTTAGCTAGCCCAGTGCGTTGAAGTGGAGCTCTGACCTGACTAGAACTCTGAATGTGGTTGGATGAATGCCAAACCCGAGAAATCTTATATTGTCCTAGCCTCACCATCTAACTTATCAAGATACATATTGTCGTCATGGTCACATAATTGTCCGGTGACATATAAACCTTCATGTGTACTTTCTCTATCTATATTTGGGAATGAATCCACTTTCTAAACAAGAGTGCTTTGAAGTATTTATTCTAGCAGCTATTTGTAAGACATGAGCAAGGATCTAACTTATTTACATATTTCTTTCCTTCGTGGTGCGAGCTGCAGGGTCAGCCTAAGCCTCCATGAACTTGACGTGATCGGGGTTCAGCATTCTTACACGCTTGCCAATGCGGTGGCCGTCGAGCCGGTGGTCATCTACTTGTTTTTAAATACCTTTCATCTTTGTAATCATTCATTTAGGCTGCAAGACTGCTACTTCTTTGTTCATATAAGCTTATCCGTGCATATGATGCTCCTGTGGTCATGTCTTTACTTACCTAATGTAATTTATGAATGTGCACAGCCACCAATGCATTTTTACTGCTGTAACTTATTTTTTAAAGATGATACTGTCACTTCTATTGGATTGCTCTGCTTTCTAGAGTTCAATAAGTTGCATAAGTTTAGCAATAGTTGCATGAATAGGTGCTGCCCACAAGACAAAAAACGATTGAAAAGAACACCACACAGTGAACACCTCAGCAAACAACGACAAGATTGGTGCGCTCAGTCACGCAAAGAAGGCGCGCCCCAGCCACTAGTGCTTATAGAAATGTGCCAGTAGAGGAAAATAGACAGATATTTTCTTTATTTGCCTACAGATGCTTAATTATGTTATCCAGTTCCCGTTCCATGTAGAATAGTCATTTGATGGGTTATAGAAACCTATTAGGCCATCAGTATATGTTTTGCTGTTCTCTCATGTTGGTTAGGAAAAACTTTCAGTGAATTATAATGAAATCAATAAATAATTATGTAGTTGTAGTAGGTGAGCCATGGTGCATAGATTTGAGTTCATAACTAACACTAAACTGCTAACTAATCTTAAAGTTATCTTTGAAGCTTCTGTTTCCCATATGTTAGAGTTCCTGAGTTCAGTCCACCCAAAAGAAGTTTGCCACTACACAATAAATTTTAGCTCTCAGTTCTGCTGATATTATTTTTATTTTAAATATTTGTATCCATTGGTATGAACTTTAAAAGGAAATTTATATGTGTGTACCACGCAACGAACACAACAATGGCACTACTGTATGTGGAATAAGAATGCATATGTGTAGATTACATTCAGAAGGTTGAGTGGTTGTTGTTCGCGTACCTAGGGCTCAAAGAACTATCCCCCAAAGATCAAAGAACTATCCCCCAAAGTGTCGTATTATTTTCTGTCGTAAGTGTTTCCAGCCTGCTACACACCCCAGGCCGAAACCACAAACTACAAGATGGATGATCTCACAACAATGACACTACTGTATGTGGAATAAGAATGCATATGTGTAGATTACATTCAGAAGGTTGAGTGGTTGTTGTTCGCGTACCTAGGGCTTAACTATCCCCCAAAGTGTCGTCTTATTTTCTGTCGTAAGTTTCCAGCCTGCCACACACCCCAGGCCGAAACCACAAATTACAAGATGGATAACCAGGTGTAAAGTGTGCATCATGCTTTTTCATTGCACAATATTTTTATGTTTCTCTTCTTTCCTTCTGTGCTAGAATTATATTTGTTCTACTAAGCGAGGCATGTATTTAGTCTGTAATTTTTACCGTTTAAATTATGTGGCTATATATTTTATTCCAGTTAACTCAGTATTTTTAGTGTGTGTAAACTTCGTTTGTTTACTGTGTGGCCTAAAAATTTAGGTATCGCCATCGTGCTGTAATATATCTTGGTCTATACTTAGATATATATTTTTATGTTGGTGTACTGATATATGAAGGCAAAAATGTAACCACTTAAGAATGAAGGTTAAAAAAGGAAAACAAAATTGGTGGATATGGCTCTATTAAAACTACCAGCTTGCAAATTCTAATAGTGGCTTCAAGTATTGTATGAATTTTCTAAAATAGCTACTGCACGGGTTGACTACTAGTAGTTTTAATTTATTTATTACTTGTACACTATAATATTTGATTATTTTATATGCTTTCTTATGTTTGATTATTTGAATTACGAAGATGATCTGAAGCACCCAGAAGAAGTAGAGGACAGGACAGGAGGAGGGAACAAGAAGCTTCGTTTATCATTGATGTAATGTGTTGAAGTATGATGATGTGTGATTATGCATTTGTTGCACCCTTTTGCTGTACACATGCACTTGTAGAACTATTTTGTTGTGCACTTGTTGGGCCTTGAACCTTTATGTGTAGAGGAGTCGATGGATGATGTATTGTAATTCATGTGATGTGCTACTGAAATGAAAGATATACAACTAATTTGCAATCTTGTACTTGTTTTTTAATGGGTCTATGTTGAGATATACATGCTTTTGGTAAAATAATGCATCAGCCTAACCAATTTAGACATTTTTAATAATAAAATAGTATTGGTGGAGGCCCATTTAGACTAGATTATTGAATTGGGCAGTGAAATTTATGATGATTTCATTTGGTCACTAGCAATGCCATGTCAGCACAGCCACGTCAGATCCTACGTGGCTCACACAAATGGGTAATGACCAAACCAAAATTTTGGTCAATAGAGATCTACGACCAAAATTTTAGAAAGGTCGAGTTTGTTCATTCTTGACGGCCGACTGTTGACCTTGTAGATTTCGTCAAAAAAGGTTAATAAACAACAACAATGACGAATCAACGACCAATATAGGGAGTCATAATTGACCTTATTTCTTGTAGTGTACGCTATTGCTCCCCGTCAATGGCGCTAGAAAAAGGTCTTGATACCCACAAGTGTAGGGGATCATTTGTAGCCTTTTTTGATAAGTTAGAGTGTCGAATCCAATGAGGAGATAAATGTAGAATTAATATTCTCTCAAGTTCTATCATCCACCGATACAACTCTACGCATGCTAACATTTACTTTAACTAGAACAAGTATGAAACTACTCTGTAGGAAAGAAACTAGAAGTACTTAGTAGGTGTAATAGATAGGTTTGCAAGGTAATAAAGAAAATGGAAATAAATTTAGGTGCTATTTTAATAAAAGAACAATAAAGTAAATGTAGCGAGTGTGGAAAAGTGGTGATAGGATTTACGAGGTTGTCCTAGGCAATTGATAACTAGACCATTAATCATTATTGTAGTTTTATATGAGGGAGAGGCATACGCTAACACACTTTCCGTACTTGGATGATATGCACTTATGATTGGAACTCCAGCTAGTATCCACAAATACTAAAGATCATTAAGGTAAAAGCCAACCACATCATTAAACATCAAGTCCCCTTTAATCCCATACGCAAACAACTCTCTTACTCGGGTGTAAGCTTTTGTCACTCTAGCCACCCACTGTAAGTGAATCATGAACATATTTGCAAACCCCCCAGCATTAATATTTCACGTGTGTGCCTCATGGAAGGCACCTTAGGACAACACCAATATAAACCATGAAACTCAAACCAATCAAGATCATCAATCAACCCATAGGACAAAAAGGAACTACTCAAACATCATAGGATAGCAACACATCATAGGATAATAATATAAGCATTAAGCACCATGTTCAAGTAGGGGGTACAACATGATGCGGGAAGTGGACCACTGTAGATAGATGAGGTAAAGTGATGATGGTGGTGGTGACGGCGTCGAAGTTGTTGGTGTAGATCGTCGTCACGATGGTTGCCCTCGCAGCGCTCCAACGCCATCGGGAGAGACGGGGAGAGATCCCCCCTCCTTATTCTTCTTCCTTGGCCTCCTACCTAGGTGGGAGAAGGGTTTGTCCTTTGGTCCATGGCCGACATGGCTCCCGGAGGGCAGCAGCACCTCCGAGATTGGATCTCTCTCTCTCTCTCTCTGTTTCTCTCCTCTTTTTGACGATGCTTTTGCGACCTCTTCATTATTTCTTAAATATCCAGAGATCCGTATCTCTGACTGGGCTGAAATTTTGAGGGGATTTTTATCATGAAAATGTCTTTCTTGCGGAAGAAGGAGAGCCTCAACTAGCTTAAGGGGTGGGCACAAACCATGAGCCCCCAGGCCATGCCGTGTTGTCTTGTGCCTCCCTCGAGCATTGTCTTGCATTGATTCCTACTCCTAAAATTCACATGTATTTAAAAAAAAATCTCCATAAAGTTTTATTGAGTTTGGACTTTGTTTGTTATGGAATTTCTACAAAACAAAAAACAAACAAAAAACCGGAAGTGGCACTGGGCACTGGGTCAATAGGTTAGTGCTCAAAAATAATATAAATTGTTAAATAATTACTCAAAGAGTATCCTAGAATGAAAATATAATAACGTGAAACAATAAAAAATTATAGATACGTTGGAGAAGTATGAGACAGTGGTCTATGAGTGGAGTAATAGTAGTAGAAACATGCATGAGTTGGTCTACTTGTTTATGAGCGTGATGCCTATATACATAATCATTGCCTCGAACAAGATGTCATAACTATGCGTTATTCTGTAAATTACCCAATAGTAATTTGTCTACCCACCGTATATTATTTTTAAGAGATAAGCCTCTAGCAAAAACTACGCTCCCAGGTCTACTCAAATTATACTACTAAAACCACAAAAATATTGCTGCCATTTATTTTCTATTATTTACTTTTATATTTATATTATCTACATATGAGTATTTAATCCTTGCATGTAACAACTTCAAGGGGCTTGATAACCCTCTTGCCCGTGTTGGGTGCAAGTGTTTGATTCTATGTGTGTAGGTGCTGACGTTGAGAATTTGCATGATCCTCTTATTGGTTCGACAACCTTGGTTCTCATTGAGGGAAATACTTATCTCTACTATGTTGCATCTCTTATCCTCTGAGGGGAAAATCTCAACACAATTTATAAGTAGCAATCAGTGCCTGCTGCTGGATAAGAAATTGTAAGAGTTTGAGATTTGCGTGACAGATTTGTGACACACACACACCACCACCACTTCCTAGTAGTATGTAGGTTCATATTCTTGCGTGTTCCTATTGATTCTAACCATGACGTGATCACAAGCCGACTAAATCAAATGGGGGAGCATGAAGAACAAGGAGCTCCATGATAAATTTCAACAAATGATGGGAGAACACGTGCAAGACTTGATGATCAAATTTGGAGAGGCCATGGAGAAGCTAGATGTTTTCGGGAAGACATTTGACACCAAGATGGATGCCAAGTTCAATGAGGTGCTTGCCATCTACCACCACGAACTGCACCTGTCGTACCTATGCAACAACAACAACGTCATCCCAATTTCATGGGACGGGCACAACACATGCCTCTCCAGCAAGGCCAACATTCTGCTACTCTTGCGGCTTCTATGGCTGCTACTGCTGCTTTAGTTGAGCAGCATGAGGACTACGATTGTGATTACTACAACGAGGGAGAGTTTTCTCCAAATTAGAACCAAGGGCAATGATACTTGTAAACTACGTTGGTGTTTTCCCCGAAGAGGAGAGGAGATGCAACATAGTAGAGATAAGTATCTCCCTTAGTGAGAACCAAGGTTAGCGAACCAATAGGAGTATTAAGCAAACTCTCGTCGTCGGCACCTGCACACACAGAACCAAACACTTGCGTCCAACGCGGGGAAGAGGGTTGTCAAGCCCCTTGAACTCATTACTTGCAAGGATTAGATAGTGATAGATAAATAATATAAATAAGATAAAGTAAATGCAAGCAATATTTTTTTGTTTTTGTAATATAAACTGAATAGACCTGGGGGTCATAGCTTTTGCTAGAAGCTTCTCTCTTGAAGATAACATATGATGCGTAGACATGATACTATTAGGCAAGTGATAGAATAACACATAGTTATGACATATTATTCAAGGCAATGATCACGTATATAGGCATCACGTCCGTAAGCTAGTAGACCAACTCCTTCCTGCATCTACTACTATAATCTACTCATCGACCGATATCCAGCATGCATCTAGTGTACTAAGTATGAAATAGAGTAATGCTTGCGGCAAGATGGCATGATGTAGGCAAAGTAAACTCAACCAGTATGAATAAACCCCATCATTTTATCCTTAATAACAATAATACAAATACATGTTATGTCCCTTTCTGTCACTAGGATTGAGCATCGCAAGATTTAACCCATCACAACAACCACTCCCACTGAAGATAAATCAATATAGTTGGCCAAACCAAACCTATAGGTCGGAGACAAATACAAAGCTATAATAATTGTGTATAAAAGAATTGAGAGAAGACTCAATTAATATTCATGAATAATCAGATCATAAACCCACAATTCATCAGATCCCAACAAACACACTGCAAAGGAGATTACATCGAATAGATCACGTGAGAATCGTGGTGACCTTTGCATTGAGGATCAAAGAGAGAGAAGAAGCCATCTAGATACTAGCTATGGACCGGTACTTCTATGGTGGACTACTCACACAACATCATGGAGGCAACAAGGTTGATGTTAATTTCCTTCATGATCGATTCCCCCTTCGGGAGGGCACCACAAAAGGTCTCTAGATGGCCTCCTGTTGGAACGGAGACTTGCGATGGCAGAAACGTGTTTCATGTGTCTCTTTGATGTTTTCTAATATTTGAGAATTTATAGAGGTGGAATTAGGCCAGACGCAGCCACGATGGGCCTACAAGATAACAGGAAGTGCCTACCCCCCTTGGTGTGCCATGTTTCCTTGTCATCTCCTGTACAGCTTCTGGCCTCCTTTTGAAGCTTCCACGTACTCTTTTTTGCAGACAAATTCATCAAAAAAATTCATAGATTTTCGACTCCATTTGGTAATTGTTTCCTGAAAATCCAAAAAACATTCAAAATATAACAACTCACACTATGAACTGGGTTAATAGGTTAGTTCCCAAGAATGATATAAAACAACATATAAATGCATATAAAGCATCCAAGATTGATAATATAATAGCATGGAACAATAAATCATTATGGATAAATTGGAGATGTATCAACATCCCCAAGCTTAATTCCTACTCGTTCTTGAGTAGCTAAGTGATAAAAACTGAATTGTTGATGTGACATGCTACCCATCATGTAATCTCTTCACGTATGATCATGGGGTGAACTAATTAATATCAACCTAATAATATCCATAAACATAAACAACATAATCATTCATATTCAAAATATATGATCCTTAAAGAAAGTTATTCCCTACTCATTTTATCATATGCATGGCATGACTCCATCCTCACCGCGTAAGTATAAATCATGAGCACCTCAGTGTCAAGTCAGGTAATTGGATCGTACTTCTAACAGACTTCAGCATTTTTAACCTCACTTGGTACATGACCATGAACCATGGATATGGCATATGGGTGGAATAGAATATGGTGTTAGGGATCAAAGGAGTCAAAGTGGAAAGAAAGTCTCACATCAACTAGGCGGACCAACGGGCTATCGAGATGCCCATCAATCAATATCAATGTGAGGATTACGGATTGCCATGCAATTGATGCACTAGAGTATAAGTGTATAAAAGCTCATCCGAAGAAAATTGTGTGTGCATCCAACTTGCTTGCTCTTGAACAACTTGGGCATTATCGGAAGCCCATCATCGGAATATACAAGCCAAGTTCTATAATGCATAATTACAATTAGCATACGAAAATGACAAAATCATGAGAATCTCTATATGCATAATATGGTGCTCCCTCTAAGCACAAGTGTGGAAAATGATAGTAGCACTGCCCCTTCTCTCTTTTATCTCATTTTCATTTATTCTTCATTTATTATTTCTTACTTGTTTTCTTTTCCTTTTTTATGTTTGGAGTCTCATCCTGACTTGTGGGGGAATCATATTCTCCATCATCCTTTCCTCACTTAGACATTTCCCTAATAATGATGGACATCACAATTTTATTTACTTACAACTCGATATGAAAAACCAGTATACAAGATGACTATATGAATGCCTATGGCAGTGTACCAGGCTGTGCGATGATCTAGTGTAACATGCAGGTAATGATGAACAGTTGCGTTGCCAAAAATACTATGTCAGCTATGTAATCATGCAAAGCAATATGATGATGAACACACAAGTCATGAGATGGAATGGTGGAAGTTGCATGGCAATATATCTCGGAATGGCTATGGAAATGCCATGATAGGTAGGTATGGTGGCTGTTTTGAGGAAGATATAGGGTGGCTTATGTGTGGTAGAGCGTATCATATCACACGGTTTGGATATACCGAAGGAAGTTGCACCGATCCTCGAGGTAAGAATGGCCAATACACGGTACCGAAGAGGCTAATAAATATGCAAAGATGAGAGTGTGCATATCCATGGATTCACATTAGTCAAATAATTATTACCAACCCTTATTATCTCGCTCGAAGCAAAGTACTACCGCATACACCTAGGGAGAAGGTTGGTAGGAGTTAACCATCAAGCGCCACCAACCCAAACCGCACATAGCATTTCATTCAGACATAAGAACGCTCGCACATCATCATCATGACATAACCAATATTTAGATGAGTAATAAATAACCTGATTTAATGCCAATATTTCTACCAACAAACAATCATGTATTCATGTCCTTTCCTATTCCTATATCAATATAATTAACCCAGAGTTTATTTTTGGTATGCTACATGAAAGTTTTTATTATATCCTCCTTAAATACCTATCATTTTTGAACTAGTCTTATAAACCATACATATTGCCATTGATTCCATTTAAATTCTCAAAAACATTTAAGTAAAGCGTGAGAGTACAATTATTTCTATAAAATCTACACACCGTCGTGCTCTAGATGATATTATTAAAGCACTAGAGCAACTGCCTTGCTCAAAAGATATAAGTGAAGCACATAGAGTATTCTAACAAATTATGATGAAAATGTGTCTCTATAAAATGTGTGTGTCCATCAAACAATTATTGTAGAGAACTAAAATAAAATAAAACTATAATATAGAACGCTCCAAGTAAAACACATAGCATGTGATGAATAAAAATATAGCTCCAAGTGACACACCGATAGAATGGAGATGAAAGACGAGATGCCTTCTGGGGCATCCCCGAGCTTAGATGCTTGAGTATTCCTTGAATATTACCTTGGGGTGCCCTGGGTATCCCAAGCTTGGGGCCTTGCCGCTCCTTGTTCCTTCATCCATCATTGTCTCACCCAAAACATGAAAACTTCACCACACAAAACTTAACAGAAACCTCATTCGATCCGTTAGTATAATAGGCAAATCATAAAATTTAGGTGCTGTTACAAATTGATTCATATTTAATTATTGCATAAGATATTGTATTATAACTTATCCATGACTTATACCCCCCTATATAATCCATAGCATCATCAAAACTAGCAAACTATGGAAGCAAAAACAAAATTTGTCTAAAACAAACTAGTGTGTAATGATCAACACTACAACCATACTTCTATAACTCTGAATATTCTCAAAATTTAGGAAAGTCTGGGAATTTTGTATATAAATGTTGTGTAAACAATTCAGGTCAAAAAGACATTCTAGTAAAATCATAGAAATTCGGCACCGGACGTAATAGTTTTTGTTTTTGTAGAAGATCAAATCTACTATCATACAAATCATCCCAAACGCGTTACTTGGCACAAACATTAATCAAAACATAAAACACAATCATTAGAGTAGCAATAATCATGCCAGCACAAAAAAACAGTAAGTAGATCTAATACGTCTCCAATGTATTGAGAATTTATGAAGTATTCATGCGATATTCACCTATGCTTACAATACTTTTATATGGTTTTCATGCTATTTTCATGATTTATTTAGAACTAACCCGGACTCACGCTGTTTTTAGCACAACTATCAGTGTTTTGTATGCAGAAAACAAAGTTCACCAAATGCAACAAATCTTTTTGGCGTTTTTCTGGAATAAAATAGGCACTAGAAGCTTCGTTGGATGCCTAGAAGAGCCATGAGGTGGGCACAACCCACCAGGCGTGCTATAGGCCCCAGGTGCTCCCTGGTGTCTTGTTCTCTCCTCGTGGCCCATCTTCGCGTGAAACGACGCCCAAAATCCTATAAATACAGAAAACTCCAGAAATAACCATAGATCAGAAGTTCCGCCGGTGCAAGCGTGTCTAGCCACAAAAAACAAATCTAGACCCCATTCCAGCACCTTGCCAGCGGGGGAGATCATCTCCGGTGGCCATATTCATCATCCCGGCGGAGGACATGACAAGGAGGGAGTAGTCCACCATCGGGGCTAACGGTTTGTACCAGTAGCTATGTGTTCAATCTCTCTCTCTCATGTTCTTGAGATGGCACGACCTTGATGTATCACGGGTTTTGTTAACATAGTTGGATCATATGGTGTTTTCCCTCTGTATCTTGTTGTGATGAATTGATTTTTCCATTTGAAATTTCATTATTATCGGATCGAATGTTTTGATGGATTTGAGAGCACTTGATATATATCTTGCATATGAATACCCGTGGTAACAATGGGGTATTATATTGATTCACTTGATATATGTTTTGGTACTCAACTCACGAATTCCCGGGGTGACATTGGGGTAATCAATGCATAGGGGTTTATGCATGTTTTCGTCCTACTTTCTCCGGTAGAAATCTTGGAGCACTCTTTGAGGTTCTTTGTGTCGGATTTAGTATCATGAATCTGAAATTGTTTGATGCGTATCGTATAATTGACTCATGGATACTTGTGTTGACATTGGAGTATCTGGGTGACATTAGATTTGGTTGATGTGTATAATATGGTGTTATTTTAGTACAAACTCTTGAATAGATCGATCGGAAAGGATAACTTGGTGTTATGATAGTACGAACTCTTGGATAGATCGATCGGAAAGGATAACTTTAAGGTGGTTTCATACACTACAGACAATTTCTTCTTATCCTCCGCTAGATAAGAACTTTGGAGTGATGCTTCGTTGCACGTTGAGGGATGGTTATGTGACCCAATTATATTAGCATTGTTGAGAGATTGCACTAGCGAAAGTACGGAGCCCAGGACTTGTTTTGAAGCATTGCAATACCGTTTGTGCTCACTTTTATTACTTGATACTTTGCTGTTTTTATTGTTACAATTACAAAAATTAATATCTACTATCATTACTACACTTGTATCACCATCTCTTCGCCGAACTAGTGCACCTATACAATTTACCATTGTATTTGGTGTGTTGGGGTTACAAGAGACCATTTATTATTTGGTTGTAGGGTTGTTTGACAGAGACCTTCTTCATCTTACGCCTCCCACAGATTGATAAACCTTAGGTTATCCACTTGAGTGAAATTTTCTACCGTCCTACAAAACTCTGTGCTTGGAGGCCCAACACGAGTCTACAAGAAGAGGTTGTGTAGTAGACATCAAGCACTTTTCTAGCGCCACTGCCGGGGAGGTGAGTGCATGAAGGTATATCTTTAGATCTTATAACTGGATCTTTTAGTTTCTTTTTTTATCACTAGTTTGGAGTATAAAATAAAATTACAAAAAATGGAATTGAGGTTGCCTCATATTATTCGTCTGTCTAATGTCTTTCGTGAAAATGATGGAAAGGAAAATTGTGCTCAATTGATAGAAGAAGAATTCAACAAAATGTTTGGCATAAAATCTTTGAATGATGAGAATGATTGCAATGTTGTTAGTATGGATACTATAAATATCCATGATGCTAATGTTATGCAAAGCCATAAGCTTCGGGATGCTACGTTTGATGAAGATGATATTTTTATTCCCCCAAGTTTTGATGTGGAAATTTGTTATAATGGTAGCATGCCTCCTATTTATGATGATTACAATGATGAATATGGGTTTGTAAGAGTGTCAACTCTAGGTAATGATCCCACTATTTTGGAGGGTGTTGAATCTTTCCACAATATTGATAAAAGTGGATTTGGAGAGGTCATGACTTTATTTAGTGATGAATCCACAATTTTTGAAGAGGTTTCAATTGACTATTATGAGAACAAAGTTGCTATCTAAGATGATTATGTTGGGGAACGTCGCATGGGAAACAAAAAATTTCCTACGCGCACGAAGACCTATCATGGTGATGTCCATCTACGAGAGGGGATGAGTGATCTACGTACCCTTGTAGACCGTACAGCAGAAGCGTTAGAGAACGCCGTTGATGTAGTGGAACGTCCTCACGTCCCTCGATCCGCCCCGCGAACAATCCCGCGATCAGTCCCACGATCTAGTACCGAACGGACGACACCTCCGCGTTCAGCACACGTACAACTCGACGATGATCTCGGCCTTCTTGATCCAGCAAGAGAGACGGAGAGGTAGAAGAGTTCTCCGGCAGCGTGACGGCGCTCCGGAGGTTGGTGATGATCTCGTCTCAGCAGGGCTCCGCCCGAGCTCCGCAGAAACGCGATCTAGAGGAAAAACTATGGAGGTATGTGGTCGGGCAGCCGTGAGAAAGTCGTCTCAAATCTGCCCTAAAAGCCCCATATATATAGGAGGAGGGAGGGGGACCTTGCCTTGGGGTCCAAGGGATCCCCAAGGGGTCGGCCGAGCCAGGGGGGAGGACTCTCCCCCCCCCCCCAAACCGAGTCCTACTTGGTTTGGTGGGAGGGAGTCCTTCCCCTTTCCCACTTCTTCCTTTTTTTTTTTCTTTCCTTTGATTTTTTCTCTCTTAGCGCATAGGGCATTGGTGGGCTGTCCCACCAGCCCACTAAGGGCTGGTGTGACCCCCAAATGCCTATGGGCTTCCCCGGAGTGGGTTGCCCCCCCCCTCCGGTGAACTCCCGGAACCCATTCGTCATTCCCGGTACATTCCCGGTAACTCCGAAAACCTTCCGGTAATCAAATGAGGTCATCCTATATATCAATCTTCGTTTCTGAACTATTCCGGAAACCCTCGTGACGTCCGTGATCTCATCCGGGACTCCGAACAACATTCGGTAACCAACCATATAACTCAAATACGCATAAAACAACGTCGAACCTTAAGTGTGCAGACCCTGCGGGTTCGAGAACTATGTAGACATGACCCGAGAGACTCCTCGGTCAATATCCAACAGCGGGACCTGGATGCCCATATTGGATCCTACATATTCTACGAAGATCTTATCGTTTGAACCTCAGTGCCAAGGATTCGTATAATCCCGTATGTCATTCCCTTTGTCCTTCGATATGTTACTTGCCCGAGATTCGATTGTCAGTATCCGTATACCTATTTCAACCTCGTTTACCGGCAAGTCTCTTTACTCGTTCCGTAATACAAGATCCCGCAACTTACACTAAGTTACATTGCTTGCAAGGCTTGTGTGTGATGTTGTATTACCGAGTGGGCCCCGAGATACCTCTCCGTCACACGGAGTGACAAATCCCAGTCTTGATCCATACTAACTCAACTAACACCTTCGGAGATACCTGTAGAGCATCTTTATAGTCACCCAGTTACGTTGCGACGTTTGATACACACAAAGCATTCCTCCGGTGTCAGTGAGTTATATGATCTCATGGTCATAGGAATAAATACTTGACACGCAGAAAACAGTAGCAACAAAATGACACGATCAACATGCTACGTCTATTAGTTTGGGTCTAGTCCATCACGTGATTCTCCCAATGACGTGATCCAGTTATCAAGCAACAACACCTTGTTCATAATCAGAAGACACTGACTATCATCGATCAACTGGCTAGCCAACTAGAGGCATGCTAGGGACGGTGTTTTGTCTATGTATCCACACATGTAAATGAGTCTTCATTCAATACAATTATAGCATGGATAATAAACTATTATCTTGATACAGGAATTATAATAATAACTATACATTTATTATTGCCTCTAGGGCATAATTCCAACAGATTATAGTGATGGCACTTATGATATAAATAATAATTATAACCACGAAACTTGTAATCATGATGTTAATGCTCAATATGATTATGCCAATCAAGTAGCACATGATAGTTATTTGTTGAGTTTGCTCCCACCACCATTAATGATAATAATTTTTCCTATTTGGAGAGTAGCAAAATTTATGTGCTTATGCATCATGAAAAGAATGCTTTATGTGATATCCATATTGTTGAATTCATTCATGATTCTACTTAAAATTATTATGAGAGAGGAACATATGCTTCTTTGTATTTCAATAATATCAAGTTTCCTCTCTTTATGATCAAAGTTTTGAAGTATTGCTTGTTTTGCTTTCCTATGCTAGTCGATTCTTGTTCCCATAAATTGTTTGCTCACAAAATCCCTACGCATAGGAAGTGGGTTAGACTTAAATGTGATTTCCATGTGTTTCATCATGCTCTATTTGTGTTTCAATTCTTTACTTCTATGTGAGCATCATTCAAATCATCATGCCTAGCTAAAAACACATTAAATAAAAGCGCTTGTTCAGAGACAACACAACATTTAACCCTACTTTTTTTGTGTGTTCACATGATTAATCTATTGTATTAATCATGTTTATAGCTTGTGTTTCAATAAAGTGCCATGTAAAGCCTTTGGGATAGTTTGGATAGTAGTTGACTTGATTATGTGAAAAACAGAAAGTTTGGGTCAAGTGCAGAAAATTCTATAAATTACTGGAACATGCTCTTTTTATTAAATTTTTACCCATGATTTATATACAAATTACCCACACTCTCCTAATGTTTCAGAATTTTTAGAGTTGCGGAAATATGGTTAATGTTCAGATCATTACAGACTGTTCTCTTTTTGACAGATTATGTGTTCAATGCATAGTTTGCTTGTCTTCTAGTTTCATGGCTTATATTGGTCAATATAAATTGTAGAAATGATATGCTACAGTATAAATTGTCTGGAAAAAATTATTAATCTTGTCTTCAACAGTACTTAAAGTGGTTATTTGCTTTATCATACTAACGGATCGCACAAAGGTTTTCTTAAGTTTTGTGTGATTGAAGTTTTCAAGTTTTGGATGAGATGTCGATGTGAGAGAATAAGGAGTGGAAAGACACCGAGATTGGGGATTCCCAAGTCACCCAAAGGTAACATTCAAGGAAGATCCAAAGATACTAAGCTTGGGGATGCCCTGGAAGGCACCCCCTCTTGCGTCTCCAACATTATCGGTAACCTCACTTGGAGCTATATTTTTATTCATCACATGATATGGGTTTTACTTGGAGCGTCATTTAATTTTAGTTGGATTTTTTTGATGTTACTTAGAATAATGTTTTGTGTCTTTTATTTCAATAAAAATGTCAAGTATAGCCTTTACCATGCTTATCTTGCAAGTCTATATGTTGCTGTTTGAAAATAGAAAGTTTATGACTCTTGCAAAAATTCCCGAGGAAAGTAAGAATGTGATAAAATGTCGAAAACTTTTGCACCCCAAGATATGATAAATCTTGTACAGTTTGGTAAATATTTAGAATTTTTTGAGTCAGAGAAGTATGGATCCTTTTTCATCCTTTACACATTGTCCTGTTTAGACAGATTGCTGTTATGATTGCATTGTTTGTGTGTTTAATGATTCTATTTGAGGATAGTTGTCGGGACCCCGATCCTAAGACATAGGAATCCAGCCTGTAACACAATGCATCCTTTGCGGTCTCACGCACGGTTAACCCCACGGCTGCCACCATACCTTAGCCGGGACCATTTGCACCTTTTGACTCACGTATGCATTTGTGTTGCTAGCATTCCAATGTCAAAGAACCCGGGTCGACATAACTATTCATAAACTCAAGTGGCTCAAGTGTACAGAGATAGGCATACATAACCCAGTAAATCAGGTGTCGGTCATCAGCGAGTGTAGACGAGTCGTAGCAAGCTACAAGGACTCCATTACATCGCGTGACATTTTCCCGTAGGGACAAACACAACAGCTAAGAAGGATACATGCCGGTCAACCAATGTGTCCGGAGCAGTAGCGAACTACCAAGGCTCGGTGGAATTACAAAGGGGCATTTCTCTGTATAGAGAGCTACTAAGGGCATACGACTAGGTGTCGAATCCCATACATATCATAGTGCATCACACGTACGGATGACATACTAGATATGCATAGATACAACAATGGCATCACAACATAACCATACAACAACACAACATTTATTTAGAAGAATCGGAATAGTCTTGCATAATATGTTCATACAGGCAGGGGTCACATGACCCGACACTGAAGTCATACAAGTAGAGTTATACAAACCAACGGAAGCATAGAAGTTGCCTGGGTACAGACAGTTGAAAGGAAAAGGCACAAAGCCTGACTATCTACAGATCCCTTCTGAAAGGGGCCAGGTCGTAGCTGGGACACCAACTACTCGTCAGCATCGATGTCTAGAAAGAACCCACCTGTTGGCTCGTGGGTGTCCTCTGCAACAATTATTAAACAAACATGAGTACAAGAGTACTCAGCAAGACTTTAGAACAGATCTATCTACTCATGCACATGTATCAACAAAAGGGGGTTGTGGTGTTTCATGCAGCAAGCTAGCTTTGACTCTTGGATAGACTAAACTACAATTTTAAATAGTTTTAACAACTTTGATAAGTCGTACATGAGTCCACTACCACCACAACAATACACTATCATGAACTCCTTTCCGTCTCCCTACAGAAATGCCATACATGATACTCACGCTTATCTTGATACTTTTATGAGTAGCCATTAAAGTTGTCTATGAACAACATATGTATCCAAGTAGTCCATATCCGCGGACGCGACTATTCGAATAGATCATAACCCTGCAGGTGTGTACTTCTTCACACACGCTCTCGCCACTTATCGCCATGTGCACGTCATGCACCTCGGAAACCTTCAAGCGGAAGCCCAGCGAGGGAGTCGGCCATGACCGTTAACCACGCTAATACCTAGTCCAGGTTTATCGCCTATTTGAGAGTAACCCGCACGGAAGTCCGGCCGAGCTTTCCGCCACGACCCCAAACGATGTGCGCAGGGTTCCCAAGCCCACCATCCGGGTGTCACTTGGTACACCGTGCCACTGCCTACCGCATCATAGCCCACCTATAAGGTCAGCACTATGCACGGCCTCCAGCATGACTATAAACACTAGAAACTACTTGCAACTCCTGGACCGAGTACTAGGCGATTAATAAGTCAAGCAGGATCATATTTCAGGGCCCAACATGTGGTAGTAACTAGTCTTGGATTACATACACGGAACTCAGTTCCTAAGGACGGTTCCAATGAAACAACCCGCCATGTACTCCTAGATAGCCTTTCATCGGTACCTTTACCAAATCAGGTTCCACACTTATAACTTGTCATTAGAACATATTCATCCATTCCTGTTCATCACCTAGATGAAACAGACCTGACACAACTCTAGGCATAGCAAGCATAGCAAGGAAAAGGCACATCATGGCTCAAGCAACTACCACGTATGCTAGGTTGCTTGGTTTGGCTATTTACTGTGACAATGACAGGTCATGCAAATGAATAGGTTGAGCTACCGAAATAAAGCATTTGAAATACTTTGTCCTAATGCAATAAGTGGGAGCAGGAGCAAGAACGTGGGATTATAACGGGATGATCAAAAGGGTGCTTGCCTTGTTGCTCATTAGAGGGATTAAATCCGCCAGTCGGATAATCAGACGTATCTGGAAGGGCAGAGCCTACCAAAATAATAACGACAATCAATAACATTCATATGCAACAATATGATGCATGATCATGGCATGAAATGAATTGTAGCATGATTTAATGTGGCTATCAAACCTTTGGGATGATGCTGATTTGAATTCAATTTCAAATATTAGTTGAAATAGCATATTTATCATATTCATGAAATTGATTAGACCTGATGTTGTTTCATAACTTTGTTTGTCATGCATGAAAGTAGCACCATTGTGTTCATTGAATTTTTCTGATCAATTTGCATATATTATTTGTCAAATTTGGAGTTATATTCAATTTTCTATGAATTTCCAAAGTTTTGCACTTATTCTGGAATTATTATTAAATAGAATTAGTATTATTGCATCAGCATGACATCAGCAGGTCCAACTGGACGTTGAAAGTCAAACCTGCCTAGTGCGACCCACTGGTCCGTGACTCTGGCCAGATTTTAATTGAACTTTAAGTTAATTAGTTATTTAACATGGGCTGGCCCACATGTGAGTGGCTGTTTCGGGATTTAATTAACTAATTATTTTTATTAGTTTAAACTTAATTAGCCACGGGGCTGGCCCCACCTGTCATAGACCCAGGGGGTCAAACCCATCGGCGATGGGGTCAAACCCATCGGCGACGAGCCTCCGGTGGCTCCAGGGACGGCAGAGGGCTTTGAGATAGCTCCTGCGCGACCAAAAGGACGGCGGAGGGCACGAGGGGAACGACCACTCGATGGCGCATCCATTTTTGCTGGTCTCACGGGCTGAAACGGACGGAGCTAACGCAGGCGACGAGCTCGGCGGCTGCCGAAGCTCGGGCTATGTCGAGGTCATCGATCCAATGGGCAAAAGGGACGGGGCTTGGCTCCTACAGCATCTAAATGTCGAGATGGAGCTGATGGAAGCCTGAGATCGACCAACCGATTATCGAAGCGCCACCGACGACGAGCTCCCGCGGCGGATCTCGTCGGGCTCCGGTTGAATCGGGGCCTAGGGCAAGGGATCGAGGGGGAAAACGAGGGGGAAAGCACCCTGGGCTCACGGGGATTGCAGAGGCGTCGAAAGCGTGCTCGGGGACGGCCTGGAGAGGGAAAACGACGGCGGCAATCAACGGCGACCCAAGGAAGAAGACGACGGCTATCTGGCGATGCAGGGCTCGGGGGATCTTCTTCTCTGGCAGGGACGACAAGCTCGATGAGGCGGAGCGAACGGCGTGCTCAGAGAGGGTTGGGGAGGCCAGAGATGACGGCGAGCTTGAGCTCGAGCTCGCTCCAATGGCGTCCGAGAGAGAGAGGCGCAGGGGGTGAGTGAGGAGGGGGAGAGGATGGGAATGGGTGCGGGAGGCTTATCCCTCCATGCCAGCGTGACAGGGAGGGTCCAGGCAGGCACACAGGTGCGTGACCTCACCGGAGGAGGCGGCGGCCACCTCCTGCTGCCGACTGGCAAAAGGTAGACGACACCGAGGGAGGAAGCTGGGTTGGGCCTGAGCGACATATAACTCTTTTCCATTTTTTTCATTTCTGTTTTCTGTTAAAACAATTCTGACATTTGTTTGATTTTCTTTTTGGCTCCAAACTATTTCTAAAATAGTGAAAATAATGTTGGGGTGTTAGTTGGAATATTTCCAACCCCATATAAAAGAATCAACATTTTATGAAACTCTAAAATATTTGAAATCAAATGTATAGTTGATTTCAGTGCCTTTTGTGTTTAAAATAAAATGCCAAAAGTATTTTTTTAAATAAATCCACCCCTGATTTTTTTCCAATATTTATGAAAAATGATGGACTTTTATGAAGGCCATTTTGGGTTCATTGATTTGTCACAACTTTGAATTGTTTTGAATATAGAGTTGCTAGGGTTTTCTCTTTGATTTCCATTTTCACTTTTAAATGCAAAATAAACATGAGCACAACCTTGCTAGACTTCAAAGGGTATCTAGGGATGTGACAATAGTATTATTAAATATGCAGAGGCATTTAGTATGCAACATTAAATTATAATTTTATTGATTTTCTGTAGAAGAGAATGTTAAGGTTTTGATTTGATTTATACTAACTTATCTCACGAGTTCTTGTTGAGTTTTGTGTGGATGAAGTTTTTAAGATTTATGAAACCATGATATGAGAGAAATTAAGGAGACACAAAAGCTCAAGCTTGGGGATTCCCAAGATATCCAAAGATAATATTTCAATAAGTCTCAAGCCTCTAAGCTTGGGGATGCACCGGTAGGCATCCCATGTTTCTTCATCAACAATTATTGGTTTGTATCGGTTGAGCCCAAGTTTTTTGCTTATTCACACGAGATGTGCTATTCTTGAAATGTAATTTTATTTTGTTTTACTTGAAGTTTGAATAAAATACTTAGATCTGAAAGTTTTTAAATAAAAAAGAGTCTTGAGTTAGCTACCCATTTACATAGCTACTCACTTCATCTTCACTTATATATTTTTGGAGTAGTTTTTCATTTACTCTTGTGCTTCACTTATATCCTATAAGTAAATTGTTGAATGAATTGAATAAATGAATTTGAAATTATATGTTCATATCATGCCTAGTAGTAGCTTCACTTTGGGTCTATAGAGTGAAATCTTTTGAAGCTTGACAATCACAATATTGGTCATACCAGCAATTCATGAATAATTAGTATAAGGAAGAGAACTTTAACATACAAATATATTATCTTGGACATCTTCTATGATTGTGAATACACATTAATTATTTTCAAACTTGAGCAATTAGTTGAAGTTTGACAAGGAAGACAACGTAATGAGTTATGGTTGTGTATATTTGCATAGAAGTTATATTGTTATGTATCCTCCAACGTGTGGTGCTTCCTTAAGATCTTTTGCTAGCCAAAACTTCGTACTAAGTAGAGATACTACTTGTGCATCCAAAAACCCTTAAACCCAGTTTCTTGCCATGAGAGTCCACTATATCTATTTATATGCAGTGTTACCCTGCCGTTCAAAGTAAATTTGCATGTGTCACCTCTAAAATTTCCAATGAGCATTTGTTTTGTGTACCTAGACCACTCATGGAGCGACAGGGGGCGATCAATATCTTCCATGTTAAGTGGGTTATTCTCATGATGAGTCTTTATGCATTCGTCCTTGCATGAGAGGGGCGATAATAGGGATTCCTAGTACCGAAGAAAAAATTTGCAAATAATTAAACAAAACTCCCCTAGGAATGTTGTTGGTATGGACGGTACCCGTGGATTCGACTAGCCGTGGAGTGCGTTTGTTGGTGGAGGGGGAATAAAACTTTACTTTTACCGCTTGGGAACCACAACTAATGTGTTTAACATGGAAGATATTGATAATTGTTGGTTGTAACATTGACAGGAAGGGTGGACCTCCCAAAATTACATATTCATCTATGTTTTAATCAATGAGCTCTGTCACTTATAAAAATCCCCGCTTCCCTCTGCGAAGGGAAATCTATTTACTTTCATGTTATTTATTTTTCATGTTGAGTCAACTTCCTATTCCAATCTCAATCTATTAATTGACAATCATCATGTGGTGGGGGATGATCTAGGCACATATGACCAGTCAAATATATTTGATCATGACTTATTATTGTTGACAATTATCTCTATGATAAATGAGTTGGGAGGACAAACATTATGCCCCTATCTTTCTATGTGTTCGATGGATGCCACTGTTCTAAAAATAAGCTTTGAGTACTAACAATCATAGAATACTATATGATGATTGAGTATGTGGAACTCTTACTTAGACTTTGTTGAGAATAAGTTCGATTGCAATTCTTTGGTGACTAAGAACATAGATTGTTAACTTTCAAGATAAGTCATTGTTTGAACCATAACATGTGAATTGGTTGCTACTTTATCATGATGAGTTTCATGAGAAAGAGTTGCTATTATGATGCTAGGAAAAGTGGTTGAAATTATCATTGATCAAACTTATGCACTATGCTAGCATTCACACTTCAAATTTTTTTCCTTTTATCATTTACGTACTCGAGGACGAGTAGGAATTAAGCTTGGGGATGCTGATACGTCTATAATGTATCGATAATTTATGAAGTATTCATGCCATATTCACCTAAGTTTACAATACTTTTATATGATTTTGATGCACATTGCATGATTTATTTTGAACTAACCCGGAGTGACGTTGTTTTTAGCAGAACTACCGTGGTGTTGTTTTTTGTGCAGAAATCAAAGTTCTCCAAATGCAACGTAACTTTTTGAAGGTTTTTTGGGCATAAAAGACGCACTAGAAGCTTCGTTGGAGGCCCAGAAGAGCCACGAGATGGGCACAACCCACCAGGGTGTGCCAAAGGCCCCAGGCATGCCCTGGTGTCTTGTGCTCTCCTAGTGACACATCTTCGCGTGAAATCGACGCCCAAAAATCCTATAAATACAAACACCTCCAGGAATAACCCTAGATAAAAAGTTCTGCCGTCACAAGCCTTAGTAGCCATGAAAAACCAATCTAGATCCTGTTCCGGCACCTTGCCGGAGGGGGAGATCATCTCCGATGGTCATCTTCATCATCCCGGCTGAGGCCATGACGAGGACGGAGTTGTCCATCCTCGGGGCTGACAACTTGTACCAGTAGCTATGTGTTCAATTTCTCTATCTACCTCATGTTCTTGAGATGGCACGATCTTGATGTATCACATGCTTTGTTAATATAGTTGGATCATATGGTGTTTTCCCCTCTCTATATTGTTGTGATGAATTGAGTTTTCCCTTTGAGATTTCGTTATTATCGGATCGAATATTTTTACGGATTTGAGAGAACTTTATATATATGTATTGCATATGAATACCCTTGGTGACAATGGGGTATTATATTGATTCACTTGATATATGTTTTGGTACTCAACTCGCAGATTCTCGAGGAGACATTGGGGTAATCTATGCATAGGGGTTGATGCACGTTTTCGTCCTACTTTCTCCGGTAGAAATCTTGGGGAACTCTTTGAGGTTATTTGTGTTGGATTGGTTATTATGAATATGTAAGTTTTTGATGTGTATCGGATAATTAACTCATGGATACTTGTGGTGACATTGGAATATCTAGGTGACATTAGATTTGGTTGATGCATATCATATGGTGTTATTTCAGTACGGACTCTTTAATAGATCAATCAGAAAGGATAACTTGGTGTTATGTCAGTACGAACTCTTAGATAGATCGATAGCAAAGGATAACTTTAAGGTGGTTTCGTACCCTACAAACAATTTCGTCTTATGTTCTCCACTAGATAAGAACTTTGGAGTGATTCTTCATTGCACGTTGATGGATGGTTATGTGATCCAATTATATTAGCATTTTTGAGAGATTGCACTAGCGAAATTATGGAGCTTAGGCCTTGTTTTCAAGCATTGCAATACCGTTTGTGCTCACTTTTGTCACTTGATACCTTGCTGTTTTTTATTGTCACTATTGCAAAAAATTAATATCTACTATCATTACTACACTTGTATCACCATCTCTTCGGCGAAGTAATGCACCTATACAATTTACCATTGTATTTGGTGTGTTGGGGACACAAGAGACATTTTATGATTTGGTTGCAGGGTTGTTTGAGAGAGACCATCTTCATCCTATGCCTCCCATGGATTGATAAACATTAGGTCATCCACTTGAGGGAAATATGCTACTGTCCTGCAAAACTCTACGCTTGGAGGCCCAACACGAGTCTACAAGAACCAGTTGTGTAGTAGACATCAAGATCAAACTTTTTAATATAACTATTCGGTTACCTCCCAACAAGCGTTATCGTTTTAGGCCCCTAGGTAGGCATAATGCATAATATCAAGTGATATCATATTTTACATTGAGTCCACAGGTGTCCCTCATATCATATTCATAAGGTGGTTTCATTTTTTCTAGGGAAGTGTTCCATCCCTTTTTAATGGGAATTGGAATCTTATGTTTCCTTCCTTCATATAAATAATAGCACCTATAGTTTTTAGCAAATGCCTACCAATTATTACTCGACAAGACGTATTGCATTCAATGTCAAGCACAATAAAATCTAGAGGAACATCATTTGTTCTAACCAAAGGCTTCTTAATAGTGGAATCGGTAAGATCCAAGTTAAGCAAACATTCATGTATATTGGTGAGACCTGGTACATGATACGTCCATTTTGCATCATGCTTTTATGTTGATATTTATCGCTTTATGGGCTATTATTACACTTCATGGTGCAATACTAATGCCTTTTCTCTCTTATTTTATAAGGTTTACATGAAGAGGGAGAATGCCGACAGATGGAATTCTGGTCTGAAAAAGGAGCAAGTTTGAGATACCTATTCTGCGCAACTCCAAAAGACGTGAAAATTAACGAGGAATTATTTTGGATTTTATAAAAAAATACTCGGCGAAAGGAGTGCCAGAGGGGATCCACCACGAGGCCACAAGCCTGCCAGACGCGGCCTACCACCTGGCCGCGCCTAGGTGGCTTGTCGGCCCCCTATTGCCCCTCTCGCTCCCATATTTTGCTATAAGGAGGGTTTCGTTCCGGAAAAAAACAGGAGGAGTCTTTCGAGAGGAATCGCCGCCGCCACGAGGCGGAACTTGAGCAGAACTAATCTAGAGCTCCCGCAGGGCCGTCCTGGCGGGGAAACTTCCCTCCCGGAGGGGGAAATCGTCGCCATCATCATCACCAACACTCCTCTCATCGGAGGGGACTCATCACCATTAACATTTTCATCAGCACCATCTCATCTCCAAACCCTAGTTCATCTCTTGTAACCAATCTCCGTCTCGCGACTCCGATTGGTACTTGTAAGGTTGCTAGTAGTGTTAATTACTCTTTGTAGTTGATGCTAGTTGGATTACTCGGTGGAAGATTATACATTCAGATCCTTAATTCTATTCAATACCTCTATGGTCATGAACATAATTATGCTTTGTGAGTAGTCACTTTTGTTCCTGAGGACATGGGATAAGTCTTGCTATAAGTAGTCATGTGAATTTGGTATTCGTTCGATATTTTGATGCGTTGTATGTTGTCTTTCCTCTAGTGGTGTTATGTGAACATCGACTAAATAACACTTCACCACTATTTGGGCCTAGAGGAAGGCATTGGTAAGTAATAAGTAGATGATGGGTTGCTAGAGTGACAGAAGCTTAAACCCTAGTTTATGCGTTGCTTCGTAAGGGGCTGATTTGGATCCACTAGTTTAATGCTATGGTTAGACTTAGTATTAATTCTTCTTTCGTAGTTGCTGAAAACCACTTGTCAGTTCCTTCTGCTCCTCGTTGGGTTCGACACTCTTACTTATCGAAAGGAATATGATAGATCCCCTACACTTGTGGGTCATCAAGACTCTTTTCTGGCACCATTGCCGGGGAGTGAAGCGCCTTTGGTAAGTGGAATTTGGTAAGGAATCATTTATATAGTGTGCTGAAATTTATTGTCACTTGTCACTATGGAAACTAATCCTTTGAGGAGCTTGTTCGGGGTATCTTCACCTCGAACGGAAGCACAAGGAGTTGGTCCTCAACCTACTGCACCTACTGAAAATATTCATTATGAAATTCCTTCGGGTATTCTAGAGAAATTGTTGGCTAATCCTTTTACAGGAGATGGAACATCACATCCAGACTTGCATCTAATCTATGTAGATGAAGTTTGTGGTTTATTTAAGCTTGCAGGTTTTCCCGAGGATGAGGTCAAGAAGAAGGTCTTTCCCTTATCTTTGAGGGATAAAGCATTGACATGGTATAGGCTATGTGATGATAATGGATCATGGAACGACAACCGATTGAAATTGGAATTTCATCAAAAGTTTTATCCTATGCATTTGGTACATCGTGATTGGAATTATATCTATAATTTTTGGACTCGTGATAGATAAAGTTTTGCTCAAGCTTGGGGGAGGCTTAAGTCAATGTTATATTCATGCCCCAACCATGAGCTCTTGAGAGAAATTATTATTCAGAACTTTTATGCTCGGCTTTCTCATGATAATCGCACCATGCTTGACACTTCTTGTACCGGTTCTTTTATGAAAAGAGATATTGACTTCAAATGGAATTTATTGGAAAGAATTAAACGCAACTCTGAAGTTTGGGAGTTTGATGAAGGTAAGGAGTCAGGTATGAATCTTAAGTTTGATTGCGTTAAATCCTTTGTTCAAACAAATACTTTTTGTGATTTTAGCGCTAAACATGGACTTGACTCTGAGATAGTAGCTTCGTTATGTGAATCATTTGCTGCTCATATTAATCTCCCTAAAGAGAAGTGGTTTAAATATCATCCTCCCTTTGAAGTCAATGTGGTTAAACCCAATCCAGTTGAAGAGAAAGTCATTGCTTATAATGATCCTATTGTTCCTAGTGCTTACATTGAGAAACCACCTTTCCCTGTTAGAATAAAGGATCATTCTAAAGCTTCAACTGTGATACGTAGGGGCTACATTAGAACACCTACACCCCGTGAGGAAATTAGAGTTGAACCTAGAATTGCTATTATCAAAGATCTCTTGTCCGACAATGTTTATGGCCATGATATTCACTTCTGTGAAGATGCTGCTAGAATTGCTAAACCTCATGCTAGAGACAAACATAGGCCTGTTGTTGGCACGCCTGTTGTTTCTGTTAAGATAGGAGATCATTGTTATCATGATTTATGTGACGTGGGTGCTAGTGTTAGTGCAATACCTCAATCTTTATATGATGAAATTAAAGACGAGATTGCACCTGTCGAGATGGAACCTATTGATGTCACTATTCAGCTTGCCAATAGAGATAATATCCGCCCTTTGGGAATTGTTAGAGATGTTGAAGTTTTGTGTGGTAAAACTAAGTATCCTGTTGATTTTCTCGTTCTTGCTACCACACAAGATTGCTTTTGACCGATCATATTTGGCAGACCTTTCCTCAATCTGTTAATGCTCATATTGATTGTGAGAAGCAAACTGTCACTGTTGGCTTTGAAGGTGTGTCACATGAGTTGAATTTCTCCAAGTTTGGTAGACAACCTCATGAAAAAGAGTTGTCTAGTAAGGATGAAATTATTGCCCTGGCTTCTATTGTTGTGCCTCCTACTGATCCTTTAGAGCAATACTTGCTTGAACATGAAAATGATATGCATATGGATGAAAGCAATGAGATAGATAGAGTTATCTTTGAACAACATCCTATCCTTAAGAATAATTTGCATGTTGAACTGCTTGGAGATCCACCCCCACCAAAGGGTGATCCTGTGTTTGTGGTTAAACAGTTACCTGATACTCTTAAGTATGCTTATCTCGATGAAAAAGAGATATATCATGTTATTATTAGTGCTAGCCTTTCAGATCATGAAGAAAAGAAGTTATTAAAAACTCTGAGGAAGCACCGTGCTGCTATTGGATATACTCTTGGCGATCTTAAGGGCATTAGTCCCACTCTATGCCATCATAAAATTAAAACCGATCCTGATTCCAAACCAGTTGTCGATCATCAACGGAGATTAAATCCTAAGATGAAAGAGGTAGTAATAAAAGAAATAATAAAGCTCGTAGAAGAAGGTATTATCTATCATGTTGCTCATAGTGATTGGGTAAGTCCGGTGCATTGCGTCCCTAAGAAGGGAGGTATTACCATTGTCCCTAATGATAAAGATGAATTGATCCCACAGAGGATTATTACTCGCTATAGGATGGTGATTGATTTTAGGAAATTGAATAAAGCCACTAGGAAAGATCATTACCCTTTGCCTTTTATTGACAAAATGCTAGAAAGATTGTCTAAACACACACACTTCTGCTTTCTAGATGGTTATTATGGTTTCTCCCAAATACCTGTTGCGCAATCTGATCAGGAGAAAACCACTTTTACCTGCCCTTTCGGTACCTTTGCTTATAGACATATGCCTTTTGTCTTATGTAATGAACCTGCTACCTTTCAAAGATGTATGATATTTATATTCTTTGACTTTTGTAAAAAGATTGTTGAGGTTTTCATGGATGACTTCTCCGTTTACGGGTCTTCTTTTGATGATTGCCTCAACAACCTTGATCGAGTTTTGCAGAGATGTAAAGATACCAATCTTGTCTTGAATTGGGAGAAGTGCCACTTTATTGTTAATGAATGCATCGTCTTAGGACATAAAATTTCTGAAAGAGGTATTGAAGTCGATAAGGCTAAGGTTGATGCGATCCGGAAAATGCCATGCCCTACAGACATTAAAGGTATAAGAAGTTTCCTTGGTCATGCTGGTTTCTATAGAAGGTTCATCAAGGACTTCTCTAAGATTTCTAGGCCTCTTACCAATCTCTTGCAAAAGGATATTCCTTTTGTTTTTGACGATGATTGTGAGGAAGCCTTTGAAATACTTAAGAAGGCCTTGATAACTACACCTATTGTTCAACCACCTGATTGGAACTTACCTTTTGAAATTATGTGTGATGCTAGTGATTATGTTGTTGGTGTTGTTCTAGGACGAAGAGTTGATAAGAAGTTGAATGCTATTCATTATGCTAGTAAAACTCTAGACAGTGCCCAAAGAAACTATGCTACTACTGAAAAGGAATTTTTAGCAGTCGTGTTTGCATGTGAAAAGTTTCACATCTTACATTGTTGATTCCAAGGTTACTATTCACATTGATCATGCTGCTATTGAGTATCTCATGGAAAAGAAAGATGCTAAACCTAGACTTATCAGATGGGTTCTCTTGCTACAAGAATTTGATTTGCATGTTGTTGATAGGAAGGGTGTTGAGAACCCCGTAGCAGATAACTTGTCTAGGTTGGAGAATGTTCTTGATGACCCACAACCTATTGATGAATGCTTTCCTGATGAGCAATTGAATGTCATCAATGCTTCAGGTAATACACCTTGGTATGCTGATTATGCAAATTATATCTTTGCCAAATATATACCACCTAGTTTCACATACCAGCAAAAGAAGAAATTCTTCTTTGATTTGAGACATTACTTTTGGGATGATCCTCACCTTTATAAGGAAGGCGTAGATGTTGTTATTAGACGTTGTGTACCTAAGCATGAACAGGGACAGATCCTACAGAAGTGTCACTCCGAGGCTTACAGAGGACACCATGCGGGAGATAGAACTGCACACAAGGTATTGCAATCCGGTTTCTATTGGCCTACTCTCTTCAAGGATGCCCGTAAGTTTGTCTAGTCTTATGATGAATGTCAAAGAATAGGTCATATCAGTAGACGTCAGGAAATGCCTATGAATTATTCACTTGTCATTGAACCATTTGATGTTTGGGGTTTTGATTATATGGGACCTTTTCCAAAGTCCAACGGGTATACTCATATCCTAGTTGTTGTTGATTACGTTACTAAGTGGGTAGAAGCTATCCCAACTAGTAGTGCTGATCACAACACCTCTATTAGGATGCTTATAGAAGTTCTTTTCCCTATATTTGGAGTCCCTAGATATTTAATGACTGATGGTGGTTCACATTTTATTCATGGTGCTTTCCGTAAAACACTTGCTAAGTATGATGTCAACCATATACTTGCATCTCCCTATCATCCTCAGTCCAGTGGTCAAGTAGAGCTAAGTAATAGAGAGATTAAACTAATTCTGCAAAAGACTGTTAATAGGTCTAGAAAGAATTGGTCTAAGAAGCATGATGATGCACTATGGGCTTATAGAACTGCTTATAAGAATCCCATGGGCATGTCTCTGTACAAAATGGTTTACAGTAAAGCATGAAATTTACCTCTTGAGCTAGAGAATAAGGCTTATTGGGCAATCAAAGAGCTCAACTTTGATTTCAAACTTGCTGGTGAGAAGAGGTTATTTGATATTAGCTCACTTGATGAATGGAGAACTCAGGCATATGAAAATGCCAAGTTGTTTAAAGAAAAGGTTAAGAGGTGGCATGATAAGAGGATACAAAAACATGAGTTCAATGTAGGTGATTATGTCTTGCTATACAATTCTCGTTTAAGATTTTTTGCAGGCAAGGTTCTCTCTAAATGGGAAGGTCCTTACATTGTTGAGGAAGTATATCGTTCCGGTGCCATCAAGATCAACAACACGGAAAGTAATTTTCCGAGAGTGGTAAATGGGCAAAGAATCAAGCATTATATCTCACATACTCCCATAAATGTTCAAAGCAATATTATTAATACCATAACTCCGGAGGAGTACATAAGGGATATTTATCATCCTGTTTCAGACTCCAAAAACGAAGAGGTATGTGATTTGGTAAGTAAACCGACTCCAAAACTTTTCCAGTAGCAATTTTTCTCCGTTTTGGATTTTTTAGAAAAACAGAAAAATTTAAAGTAGTCCGGAAAGCGCACGAGGAGGCGACAAGCCTGCCAGGCGCGGCCTACCCCCTGGCCGCACCTGGGTGGCTTGTGGGCACCTCCTGTGCCTCCCGGACTCCGTTTTCTTGCGGAGTACTCCTTTTTGTCGGAAAAAACATTATATATTCTCCTGGGAGGCCTGACCCTCGTATCGCGCAAATATCCTCTGTTTTCGTTTCGATCTACTGTGTAGACAGATCTAGATCGCTATGGCGTCCCCAAAAGTTCTGAAGGACAAGTTCTTCGAGAAGGTCATCAATCCCTACCTCGCGGAGTGCTGCAACACCCTCAATCTATCGAGATGCATGAGGGGTTGCTGCACATCCGTGATGTTGAGGGGCCCAAGAAGACCGGAAGCATGGAGGCGAGGCTCGAAGCAATGGAGCAGCAAGTCTTCAAGTTCTGAGGGATGGTGGAATGTGGACTGAACGCCAACCACATGATGATCACGGAGTTCACCAACAAGCACAAGATCGATGCCAATGACATCGGGAAGCACCTCTCCAGGCTCTATGACAGAATTGATCACCTCCAAGCCCAGATCTACGAGCTGCAGAACCAAAACTGTGAGTATGAGTATAGATTTAAATCAATACGGTTGGTTGCAGATTTGAGGATTTCGAAGACTCGATCATGTTTCCATGATGGAGCACCTATGGCTTGGAAGACGGAGAATCAACCCCAGATTGCAACAACTCCACCACCATCACCTTTGAAAGAAGACAATTAAGCACGGGTATGGGCACTCCCCTCGGCTTGTGCCAAGCTTGGGGGAGTTGCCCCGATATCGTATCACCATCACATCTTTTGCATTTACCTTTTTCTTAGTTCGATCCTTTTTGGTTTTATCTTTCTCTAGTAGAATAAAGTGCTTAGTATGATCTAGGCTTGATTTTTTGCTTTGTGTCACCCCCAATGCAATCGAGTTCATGAGTCATATAATAAAGAGTGTTTTAGTTAAGGGCCTTGCCTCATGCCATGATCTAAAGAAAATAATAATAAAAGAACAAAAGCATGAAAGATCATGTAATGATCTTATGGGAAGTGATGACTTCACATACAAAAAGAATGTTGATTGAAACTTGTTGTGGGTGGAAAAACGTAGACCTTGATGATTGTTGCAATTAATAGGAAGTAATAAAGAAAGAGAGGTTCACATATAAATATATCATCTTGGGAACCATCTGTGATTTTGAACACTCATTAAACTATTACATTCTTAGAAGTAGATGTTGGACAAGGAACACAACATAATGAATTATGTTTGCTTGGTTCCGAACAATGTTATATGACTAGAGATCCCTTAGCATGTGACGCTTGCTTCCACCTCATATCAGCCAAAACTTCCGCACTAAGTAGAGATACTACTTGTGCATTCATAAACCTTCAACCCAGTTTTGCCTTGAGAGTCCACCATACCTACCTATGGATTGAATAAGATCCCTCAAGTAAGTTGTCATTGGTGCAAGCAATAAAAATTGCTCCCTAAATATGTATGATCTATTAGTGTGTGGAAAATAAGCTTTGTACGAACCTGTGATGAGGAAGATATAAAAGCGACAGACTGCATAATAAAGTTCTTTATCACAGGAGGCAATATAAAGTGACGTTCCTTCCCACTAAGAGGTCACACATCCAAACCTCAAAAGCGCATGAAAACCTATGCTTCCCTCTGCAAAGGGCCTATCTTGTACCTTTACTTTTTGTCCTTAAAAGAGTCATGGTGATCGACACCAATTCCTTATTTCGCCTTTATCTTGGCTAACGTCATGTGCTAGGGAAAGATCTATATTCATATGTCAACTTGGAAGTAAGTATCCATGAATTATAATTGTTGACATTACCTGTTGGCGATATTACCTGCGGATAACCCGCCCTTAGTGGGTCGGGTCATCAAAGGGGCGACTTACCATTCGAAGCATGTCTCGTGGCCCAGAAGATGGATGGCGGTTCGAGAGGTTGTGCAAATGGTAGATTACCAAGGGAGTTCCCAATCGTGGAGAGCACGGTGACTCAGAGATAGGGAAAGGTACGAGGAGTAGCATGGCAGGACTTTTGTAAACCATAGGGCCTCGACCTGTATATAAAGGCGAGTCCCGGGAAAAGGTCAGGCGAGTTAGAGAGAATCGAGAGCTAGGTCACGCGAGTTACGCCCTCCTTGTAATCGAAACCACCATTAATCCACACAAAGCAGGACGTAGGCTTTTACCTCCTCACGAGGGGCCGAACCTGGGTAAATCTGAGTCTTGCTTTCGCTCACCCCCTTCGAGTCGCCACCAAGGTGCGATGGCTCCATCTTTAAGTCCTTTCACGAGGACATCTGCCGTGATAAAACCATGACATTACCCTTGAGGTAAGAAGTTGGGAGGCGAAACTATAAGCCCCTATCTTTCTCTGTGTCCAACTGAAACTTTGATCTCATGAGTACCACGTGAGTTTTAGCAATTGTAGGAGATGAAAGGATGATTGAGTATGTGGATTTGCTTTACATGCTCTTATTTGACTCTTTTCGATGTTATGATAAATTGCAATTGCTTCAATGACTAAAGGATATTGGTTGTTAATTCTCAATAAGGTTCTTGATCCATACTTTGCTTTGTGAAGGAATTGTCACTTTAGCATAAGAGATTATATGCGATATTGTTGTTCTAATTATGATCATGATGTCTACATGTCCGTATTTTGTTTTACCGACACCTCTATCTCTAAACATGTGGGCATATTTATTGATCTTGGCTTCTGCTTGAGGACAAGCGAGGTCTAAGCTTGGGGGAGTTGATACGTCTATTTTGCATCATACTTTTATGTTGATATTTATCTCTTTATGGGCTGTTATTATACTTTACGGCGAAATACTTATGCCTTTTCTCTCTTATTTTATAAGGTTTACATGAAGAGGGAGAATGCCGGCAGCTGGAATTCTGGTCTAAAAAGGAGCAAGTTTGAGATACCTATTCTACGCAACTCCAAAAGCCGTGAAAATCAATGAGGAATTATTTTGGATTTTATAAAAAAATACTAGGCGGAAGAAGTACCAGAGGGGAGCCACCAGGAGGCCACAAGCCTGCCAGGCGCGGCCTACCCCCCTGGCCGAGCCTAGGTGGCTTGTGGGCCCCCTGTTGCCCCTCTGGCTCCCATCTTTTGCTATAAGGAGGGTTTCGTTCCAGAAAAAATCAGGAGGAGGCTTTCGGGAGGAATCGCCGCCGCCATGAGGCGGAACTTGAGCAGAACCAATCTAGAGCTCCGGCAGGGCTGTCCTGCCGGGGAAACTTCCCTCCCAGAGGGGGAAATCGTCGCCATCGTCATCACCAACACTCCTCTCATCGGAGGGGACTCATCTCCATCAACATATTCATCAGCACCATCTCATCTCCAAACCCTAGTTCATCTCTTGTAACCAATCTCCATCTCGCGACTCCGATTGGTACTTGTAAGGTTGCTAGTAGTGTTAGTAACTCTTTGTAGTTCATGCTAGTTGGATTACTCGGTGGAAGATTATATGTTCAGATCCTTAATGTTATTCAATACCTCTCTAGTCATGAACATAATTATGCTTTGTCAGTAGTCACTTTTGTTCCTGAGGACATGGGATAAGTCTTGTTATAAGTAGTCATGTGAATTTGGTATTCGTTCGATATTTTGATGTGTTGTATGTTGTCTTTCCTCTAGTGGTGTTATGTGAACGTCGACTACATAACACTTCACCATTATTTGGGCCTAGAGGAAGGCATTGGGAAGTAATAAGTAGATCATGGGTTGCTAGAGTGATAGAAGCTTAAACCCTAGTTTATGCGTTGCTTCGTAAGGGGCTGATTTGGATCCACTAGTTTAATGATATGGTTAGACTTAGTCTTAATTCTTATTTCGTAGTTGCGGATGCTTGCGAGAGGGGTTAATCATAAGTGGGATGTTTGTCCAAGTAAGTGCAGCACCCAAGCAACGGTCCACCCGCATATCAAACTAACAAACTAGCAAACGCGAATCATATGACCATGATGAAAACTAGTTTACAGAAATTCCCATGTGTCCTCGGGAGCGCTTTACCTCATATAAGAGTTTGTCTAGGCTTGTCCCTTGCTACAAAAGGTATTGGGACACTTTGTTGCACCTTTGTTACTTTTATTACTTGCTACTTGCTACAAATCATCTTATCACACAACTATCTTTTACCGATAATTTCAGCGCTTGCAGAGAATACCTTGCTGAAAACCACTTGTCAGTTCCTTCTGCTCCTTGTTGGGTTCGACATTCTTACTTATCGAAAGGACTACGATAGACCCCCTACACTTGTGGGTCATCAGTACATCACATATTGATTTAAGTATAGTTGAAACACTAGGACCAATGTCACACAAAGAATTACAGTCATAATCTTTAAGCTTAATTTTAATAGTAGGTTCCCATTCATCATGCAATTTTCTAGGTATTTAAACCTCTAGTTCAACTTTCTCCTCATGAGATTTTACAATCGCTTCAACGATATGATTAGTAAAATCCTTATTTTCTTCATAGGCATTGGGTGAGCTAATTATGGATTGCAACAAGCAAATACCTCCAATTAAAGAAAACCTTTCATAATTAAAGTCCTTGTAATCCAAAATAGTGGGCACATCACTAGCTAAAATTTTGACCTCTCCAAACCCACTTTTTTCATTCTTATCATTAGAATCATCACCCTCCGAACAAACGAGACTCTAAGTAAAGTTGACTCATCTTCGATCCCTTTATCATCAACTTTCAGATTAGTAAATAAAGATTCACTAGGAGAAACACAAATCATTTTAATATCTTCATCCTGATAACTAATAGAGAAAGATTTTGGTTTGGCCGCCATCCTATTTACTAGGGTGGTTTGCTTATCTAAAATATTTCCTATCAATTCTTATATACTTCTCGGTTGACTTCATATAGTTGTTTACTAATAGCATCTAGTAGAGCGGAGTGTTCCTTAATTTCCTAAGCAAAGAATTTATTGTTCTAATATTGTTTGGTCATGTAATCCTTCATGGAACTCTCAGATTCAGTCATCCTTTGATAATAGAAAATTTTATAGAATCTATCTTGAGTCATAGTGACAAAGCAAGCAAACTAACAAGCAAAACAAGTAAACCAACAAGTAAAGCAAGGAAATAGGTAAACTAGTAAAGATAAATATTTGTGTGTTTTTTATAGTTTTAGGCAAGCAAATATAAAGGAAAATAAAAAGTATAACAAGTGGATAATAATTTGTGTGAAGGAACCTCATAAGAATTTGATGATACTCCCCGGCAATGGCGCTAGAAATTCTTCCTACTACTTGTAAATTGCGTTGGGTTTTCCTCAAAGAGGAGGGGATATGAAACATAGTAGAGATAAGTATTTCCATCAATGATAACCAAGGTTATTGAACCAATAGGAGTATTAAGCAAACTCTCATCGTCAGCACATGCACACACCTGACCAAACACTTGCTCCCAACGCGGGCAAGAGGGTTGTCAAGCCCCTTGCAAGGATTAAATAGTGATAGATGGATAATATAAATACGAATGTAAGTAACATAAAGTAAAGGGCATCAATATTTATGGTTTTTATAGTATAATTTTAGTAGACAAGGGGGACATAGTTTTCGCTAGAGGCTTCTCTCTTGAAGATATCATATGCTGGGTAGACAAATTACAGTTGGTCAATTGACAAAATAGAGCATAGTTATGACATCTTATTCAAGACAATGATCATGTATATCAGCATCACGTCCATAAGCAAGTACACCGACTCCTGTCTGCATCTACTACTATTATTCCACTCATCGACTGCTATCTAGCATGCATCTAGAGTATTAAGTATGAAATGGAGTAATGCTTGGGGCAAGATGACATGATGTAGACAAAATAAACAAAAGGAATATGAATAAATCCCATCATTTTATCCTTAATGGAAGCAATGCAAATATGCTTCATGTCCCTTTCTGTCACTCGGATTGGGCACCACAAAATTGAACCCATCACAACGCACCACTCCAACTGAAGATAAATCAATCTAGTTGGCCGAACCAAATAGATAGATCGGAGAGAAATAAAAGCTATAATAATCATGCATAAAAGGATTCATAGAAGACTTAGTAAATATTCATGAATAATCTGGTCATAAACCAACAATTCTTCAGATTCCAAAAAACATACCACAAAGAAGATTATATCGTATAGATCAATGCAGGAATCACAGTGAATTTTGTATTGAGGATTAAAGAGAGAGAATAAGCCATCTAGCTACTAGCTATGGACCCTTAGGTCAATGGTGGACTACTCACACAACATCATGGTGGCAGCAAGGTTGATGTAGATAGCCTCTATGATTGATTCCACCTCCAACAGGGCACCGGAAAAGGCTTCCAAATGCCCCCATTCGTACATAGGCTTGCGGTGATGGAAAAAGTGTTTCGGGTGTCTCTTTGATATTTTGCAATGTTTGAGAATTTATAGGGGTGGAATTAGGTCAGATGGAGCCACGAAGGGCCCACGAGGTAACATGTGATGACCCACAAGTATAGGGTATCAATCATAGTCCTTTCAATAAGTAGGAGTGTCGGACGCAACGAGGAGCAGAAGGAAATGATAAGTAGTTTTCATCAAGGAATTTTCTGCAAGTGCTGTAAGTAATAGTGATAGATAGTTTTGTAGCAAGATTATTCGTAACAAGTGACAAGTAACAATAGTAGAAAAGGTACAGCAAGGTGGCCCAATCCTTTTTGTAGAAAAGGACAGGCCTCAAAGTACTATTATACTAAGCAAGTGCTCCCGTGGACACATGGGAATATCTGTCTAGTCATGTTCATCATATTGAGTTGATTCGTGTTTGCTAATTTGATAATTTGATATGTGGGTGGACCTGTGCAAAGGTGTTGTTCTTACTTGAATAAACAACCTATTTATGATTAACCCCTCTCACAACAATCCGCAACTATGACAGAAAAATTAAGGTAAATATAACCATAACATGAAACATGAGGATCCAAATCAGCCCCTTACGAAGCAACACATAAACTGGGGTTTAAGCTTCTATCACTCTCGCAACCCATCATCTACTTGTTACTCCACAATTACTTCCCTTAGGCCCTTAACATGGTGAAGTGTCATGTAGTCGACATTCACATGACACCACTAATGGAAGTAACAACGTACATATCATCAAAATATTGAATGAATACCAACTTTATATGATTACTTATAACTGGACTTCTCCTATGTCCTCAGGAACAATAGTAACTAATCACACCTCATCGATATGTTCAACATCAGAGTATAATAACAATGATTAAGGATCTGAACATAATGTCTTCCACCAAGTAATCCAACTAGCATCAACTACAAGATGTAATTAACACAACAAGCAACCCACATGTATGAATCTCAGGTTTTGAGACAAAGATTGAATACACGAGATGAGCTAAGGTTGGAGATGAGATTGTTCAGACGAAGATTGGTCCTCCCACAAAGCAGGAAGCATTCGTGATGACGATGTCTTTGATTTCCCCCTCCCGGAGAGGATTTCCCCCCGGCAAAATCGCTATGCCGGAGAGCAAATGGGCCTTTGCCTAGGTTTCCGCCTAGAGACAGAAGCTCTTCGTCCGGAAAGTTTCTCTTGATTTTTTCTACGGTAAAACACGCCATATAGGAGAAGAGGGGCCTCGGAGGGCCAGTAGGGGCCTCACAAGACATTAGAGCACGACCTAGGGGCGCCCTATTGGCTAGTGGCCAACTGGTTGTCCCTCTCCGGTGTATTTTTGGCCCAACAATTCTCATATATTCCAGAAAAAATGTTCATGAAGATTGAGGTCATTTGGAGCAACTTGATTTTTCTGCCTTTTTCTCGGTTTCTCGGTCCAAAATTCCAGTTTTCAGATACTTCCCTCTTCATGATGTACCTTGCATATTCAGAGAGAAAAGGCATAAGAATTACATAATAAGAGGGAACAATTATGAATAATTATACAAATATCAATAAATATTCATGATGCAAAATGGACGTATCAACTACCCTAAGCTTAGACCCGACTTGTCCTCAAGCGAAAGCCGAGCTCGAGTATAATGGCCACATGATTTGAGAGGGAGAAGTCGATAAAAATAATATACGGACATGAGAGCATCATGAATATGAGCATAGCAGCAACTATTTTCTCATATTTCTTCTCATAAAAAAGTAACAACCCATTCACAAATATTGGAGTATGAAGCATAAACTTTGTTGGCAAACAACAAACTATGTTCTCAGTCATTGTGACAATCATAATTAAACATATTTCAGAGGAGCGTCTATGTAATAAGTTTCTTATTTGCAAGTTCACATACTCAACTATCATTTATTCTTCTATGATTGCTCGCACTCAAGGCATATTTTTGGAGCTCATGTTTTCATAGGGCACATAGGAAAATAGGGGCTTAAATGATTCACCGCTTAACTCATTTACCTCAAGGATAATGCCAATAATAATGGATCATGATAATCTACTTTCACTTGGATATATAAATTTGAATATTTCCTCAACACGTGATGATTGCCACTATTGGATGAATAGGTAGAGAAAGAAAGAATTTAGTGACTCACGCACAAGAGTGAACTTCAAAGATACACGATAGGCCCTTCGTAGAGGGAAGCACAAGTTGTCTTGCGCTTTTAGGTTTTTGAATGTGCAAACTCTTAATGCAAAGGAATGTCACTTTATATCGCTGTTGTGGGAACGAACCTGACAGTAGAGGTGTGGGGTACGAAAGGAGAAGGCAGAGTCCTAGCTATGGCAAGCTTGTACACCCGATGTATTAGTTCAGGCCCCTCTCATGGAGGAGGTAACAGACCTACCTCTCAGAGCTCTGGAGCTTTGTGTCGAGTGGAATATGTGTGTTACAGGGGGTGCGAAGCCTTGTGCCAGAGGGGAGGGATGGCTTATATAGAGTGCACTACCCCTCATCAATACCGGGCAACCAAGGGTTTGATGAGTGGAGTTTCAAGGCGCACATTACTGATAACATACGTAATTAATGTTACTTATGACGACCAGCCGAACGCTTGATTGTCGACCTCCCTAGAGTCGCCTCTAGTCTTCTGCGTTGATTGGCTTGCGGTTCTTCCGAGCGGAAGTTGATTGTCGAGTGAATGGGGGAATTCTCCGAGTGATTGCTTATCGAGTGATTCAGACGCTATGGCTATCCAGTGAGAGCCCTCCTTATAGTATTCAAGTCTTTAATGAGGTGCCCTTAGGTAGGACATGTAGGTCAGGCCTATGGCCCTACCCTAGGTACATAACCCCATCATTAGCCCCCGAATAGATCGGGGTTCGAGTGAGGAAGGGGTCGATGCAAATTTCATCGAGGCATACAGATCTTGAACGTGCTTCAGGGCTTAGTAGAATTGTGTGTCAATTGAAATCTTCATCATTCACCCTGATCGATTCTGCTGTGAAGTACGTCTAAGTGAATTTGAGCATTGAGGTTGATCCGAGGGACTAACGGGATCTTGAGCTGTGATGGATCACTTCATCAGGTTCGGATTTCACAGGATTCGAAATTTTGGTTAGCGCACGCTGTGAGGTGATGACGCAACAACCAGGGCAAGTGGGGTAATGATGACTTGATTATCGTGCTGCCCTTATCGCGATGTATCGCACCTCCTCTGTTATAGGGATAGACAGAGATCCGGCGGGCCCACCAGTCAGCAACTAACTCGGGAAGTTATAAATCCAGTCGACGCTAGGGTTGGAGCATTGCCTTTTCTTGATTCTCCTCTGTTTCCTCTCCATCTCCGCCCCACAGGTGCTGCTTTGATCTGCCTTTGCTGCCGCTGAGATGACAAAAGGCAAGACGAGCAAGCTTGTGCGCGCCAAAAAGGGCGGAAAGTTGAAGAAGTCAGGCGGCCGATCCGCATTGCCGCCAGGGTGGATCCAAGGAGATTTTATCCCGTCAACCATCCGGAAGGAGGATGTTCTGGAGCTCGTCGAACACGGGGTGATAGCTGATAAGTCGTGGAGGCTGCTTGAGGGGGAGGTCGAGTTGGAGCCACGCGAAGGAGAACGGGTCCTCCTCCTTACTCTCATCGATCGAGGTTTTTCTTTGCCCCCTCATCCTTCCATCTGTGGTTTTCTGAATTACTTTGGTGCACAACTTCATCATCTTCCTCCCAATTCCATCGCATACCTTGCTGCATTCGTAACACTTTGCAGATGCTTTTTGGGTTGTCCCCCTCATCGGGGACTGTTTAAACACATCTTCAGTGTGCGCTCCCAATCGGTGAATAAACTAATCAGAGTGATAGTAGAACTCATGTCATTCAGTTGTGTGATGGTCTGGGGATTCAGAAGAGGAGTAAGAGAACGTATCCTCAGATGACCCTTCCCGAGTCAGTCCGGAACTGGCAGACAACTTGGTTTTATTGTAATGATATTGCATCTCCAAATATGTCGAGTGGCCTTCCCCCATTCACTTTGGAGCGACCAACTATTCCTAGAAAGATAACGGTGTCGAATGAGGAGAAGGTTTAGGTAGGTATTCTGGTAAATGAGGTGGTTAACTTGGTCCCTGGAGGAGTGACTGCGACGGACTTTCTTGAAACATTCCTCGGTCGTCGTATTCAGCCTCTTCAGGCGAGGGATCATGCCATGTGGCATTATTCGCGCCCTCAGGATTCCACTCGGCCGCACCCAGAGGAGGTTTGTGAAGAAACTGTGGCTCAATGGCTCACACGCATCACTGGTGCCTGCGACAATCCATTAGGAGCCAAGCAGGTCTTGCCTTTCTCTGGTGAAAACAGGGCACGAAACATGGTGAGTTATTTCATTGCCGATTACTTTCATATCTTTGTCGAGTGATTGAATCTTTGGCCGACTGACTTTGCTATTTTTACATGTTGTAGGAGTGGACAAACATGCATTCACCCATGCCGAACGGGGATCATCTTGACGTCGGTGGGGAAAGTGAAGGTGGAAGCACCGACATCGACTATGATGAGGACAGCGAGGGGAGCGAAGACGACTCAGAGGAGAGTGAGGAAGAGATCTAGTCTCCTCCGCGCACCGAGTCTCGATCCAAGCATCGCCATGATCCGGCGGCTACCCCAAGCAAGACCTTAGTGTCAAGCACTAGGGATGTGAAGCGTGACCGAGCTGCTACAACTGAGTCGGTAGAAAAGGCCGCCAAACAACCCAAACCAAACGCTCCCAAGCCTCAGAAGGCTCTGACCCGAATGAGGATTGTTGTGCCAGTCGCTTCAGCGTGAGTGTTTACCTCTTTCTTTATTTTGTCATTGTGAAATTTCATGCCTTTGATGTGCGAGTGGAATTTTCATGCCAGAGCTACTACCTCGGTAACGTCACCTCCTTGAGATGAAGATCCCATGGACGTGGACACTGTGGACATGGCCACCTCCTAGCGATGTATGAAAAGTCTTCATTCTGTTCTATTTTCTAGATATGATTCATCGATTGGACTAACTCACATTGTAGATTGACAGCTGCAGACTGCATCCACTTGGAGGACGATGAAGAATTGTAGCGGTCGACTGCGGAATTAGCTAAAACCATGCCTGAAACGCTGGTGTCGAGTGCTCCTCCAGCTAGTTCGATTGTTGTGACTACAGTGCTGACTGTGCGTCTTCCGGTAACTCCTCTTACCTCTTCTGCAACGCTGACTCCTTAATAACCCACAAGTATAGGGGATCGCAACAGTTTTTGAGGGTAGAGTATTCAACCCAAATTTGTTGATTCGGCACAAGGGGAAGCCAAAGAATATTCTCAAGTATTAATAGTTAAGTTGTCAATTTAACCACACCTGAAAGACTTAGTATCTGCAGCAAAGTTTCAGTAGCAGAGTAGTGTGATAGTAACAGTAGCAGCGGTAACAGTAGTAGTAGTGACAGCAGTAGCGGTAAAGTAACTTAGCAAGGACCAGTAGGAAAAACTCGTAGGCATTGGATCAGTGATGGATAATTATGTCGGATGACATTCATCATGTAACAGTTATAACATATGGTGATATGTAACTAGCTCTAGTTCGTCAATGTAATGTAGGCATGTATTCCGTATTTAGTCATACGTGCTTATGGAAAAGAACTTGCATGAGATCTATTGTCCATCCCTCCCATGGCAGTGGGGTCCTAATGGAAACTAAGGGATATTAAGGTCTCCTTTTAATAGAGAACCAGAACAAAGCGTTAGCACATAGTGAATACATAAACTCCTCATACTATGGTCATCTCCGGGAGTGGTTCCGGTTATTGTCACTCCGGGGTTGCCGGGTCATAACACATAGTAGGTGACTACAACTTGCAAGATAGGATCAAGAACACACATATATTGATGAAAACATAATAGGTTCAGATCTGAAATCATGGCACTCGGGCCCTAGTGACAAGCATTAAGCATAGCAAAGTAGTAACAACATCAATCTTAGAACATAGTGGATACTAGGGATCAAACCTCATCAAAACTAACTCGATTACATGATAGATCTCATCCAACCCATCACCGTCCAGCAAGCCTACGATGAGATTACTCACGAATGATGAAGAGCATCATGGAATTGGCGATGAAGGATGGTTGGTGATGACGACGAAAACAACACCATGGCAATTCTGCTGAAAACAACGTCAGTCCGGGTTAGTTCCATTCAAATCATGCAAATTAGAGTCCAAAACAAGGGCAAAAGAGTTTGGAAAAGTAGATATGATGGAAAAGTATCAACTCCCCCAAGCTTAAAGCCTTGCTTGTCCTCAAGCAATTCAGTTGACAAACTGAAAGAGACAAAAGAAAAACTTTTACGAACTCTCTTTGACCTTGCTGTTGTAATTATGTCTAACTCATATTCAGATTTTCAGCAAGATCATAAGGTAACCACATAAGCAATGACATTTAGGTCTCATGATGTACTCATATCAATGGCATAATCAACTAGCGAATAGTAATAATAAGTTTCAAACATCAACACTTCAATCAAAACAATCATGAAGCAATATGAACACATGGTATCTCGCTAGCACTTTCTGAGACCACAAAACATAAATCTAGAGCACCTTCAAACACCAAGGGCTGACTGCACATTTTAATTCATGGCAAAGAAGATCCAGTCACAGTCATACTCAATATCAATTAATAGCAAAGCATAAAAATGACAGAGGTGCTCTCTAATTGGTGCCTTTTTTAAGAAGAGCATGACTCAACAGTAATGTAAATGGATAGGCCCTTCGCAGAGGGAAGCATTAATTTGCAGAGGTGCGAGAGCTCAAGCTTTTAAAAACAGATGTACATAATTTTGAGTGGTATGCTCTCATTGTCAACGCGATGACCAAGAGTTTTCGCCATTTTCCATGCTACACATATTATAGGCGGTTCCCAAACAGAAAAGTAAAGTTTTGACTCCCCCACCACCGATCAATCACACTCCACGACTAGCCGAATCCTCGGGTGCCGTCCATACCAACAACATTCCAGGGGGAGTTTTGTTTGCAATTATCTTTTCGATTTGAGCATGGAACTGGGCATTCCGATTACCGGCCCCTTTCTCGTGAGTGATAGTGAATAAACACGTATCGAGGATAACACGTCTAGCATGGAAGTTACTAACCGCCCCTTGTCACCACATGAGCGGTTCGGGCATACAAAACAGATTATTACTTTGACGATTTAGAGAGTGGCACTTGCAAATTTACTTGGAACGGTAGGTAGATACCGCATATAGGTAGGTATGGTGGTCTCGTAAGGAACAACTTTTGGGTGTATGGAAGTGGATGCACAAGCAGTATTCCCGGTTAGTACAAGTGAAGGCTAGCAAAAGACTGGGAAGCGACCAACTAGAGAGCGACAACAGTCATTAATATGCATTGAAATTAACCAATCATTGAGTGCAAGCATGAGTAGGACATAAATTACCATAAACATGAATATCATAGAGGCTATGTTGATTTTGTTTCAACTACATGCGTAAACATGTGCCAAGTCAAGCCACTTGAATCATTCAAAGGAGGATACCATCCTATCATACTACATCATAATCATCTTGAAATTCATGTTGGCATCCAAGACAAACCATTATAAGCTCCTAGCTAATTAAGCATGGCATCAGAAACTATGATCTCTAAGTTGTCATTGCAAACATGTTTCTCTCATAATAATGCTGAATTAGGAACGATGAGCTAGTCATATTTACAAAAACTAAATAGGTCGAGTTCATACCAGCTTTTCCAAGCTCAGTCACTTCATCATATATCGTCATTATTGCCTTTCACTTTTACGACCAAATGATGTGAATAATAATGAGAGTGTTCGTGCATTGGACTAAGCTGGAATCTGCAAGCAAACTCAGAGGAGAAGACAAAGTAATATGGCTCTTCGACGGATAAACAATTATGAATGTGAGAGCCACTAAACATATTAACCTTGGTCTTCTACCTTGACCCAAAGAAAAAGAAAACTATTTACACAGGAAAGCTCCCAACAAGCAAAAGAAGAACAGGAAAAACCAGAAAACAGGAAAATAAAGCTAAATTTATCATTTTTCTTCTAAACAACAGAAAGTAAAAGTTGGGAACAGAAGGTTGTGACTTCTAGATTCATCCATCTCATGGTCATCAAAAGAAACCTGTCAATGAGGTTGATCAAGTCTCCTTGACAAACTTTTTTCGAATCACATAAAACCGGAGAATTTTCGAATAATCACTAGGTTACCTCAACGTGGATGTGCATATCCCGAACAAGTAAATCATACTTCTTCTTGACAGTAGGTATAGGGCATTCAAAGCGTCCAATAAGAATTGATGATGTTTTTTCAATAGCATTGATGCAATGTACTCGATATTGTTTCTTCGGAAAGTGCACCGTGTGCTCATTACCATTAACATGGAAAGTGACATTGCCTTTGTTGCAATCAATAACAGCCCCTATAATGTTTAAAAAGGGTCTTCCAAGGATGACCAGCATGGCATCATCCTCGGGAATATCCAGAATAACAAAATCCGTTAAGATAGTAACGTTAGCAACCACAACAGGCACATCCTCGCAAATGCCGATAGGAAAAGCAGTTGATTTGTCGGCCATTTGCAAAGACATTTCAGTGAGTGTCAACTTATCCATTTAAAGTCTGTGATATAAAGAGAGAGGCATAACACTAACACCAGCTCCAAGATCGCATAAAGCGGTTCTAACATAATTTCCTTTAATGGAGCAAGGTATAGTGGGCACTCCAGGATCACCTAGTTTCTTAGGAGTTCCACCCTTGAAGGTGTAATTAGCAAGCATGGTGGAAATCTCAATATCATATATCTTCCTTTTATTAGTCATAATATCTTTCATGTACTTAGCATAAGGAGACATTTTGAGCATATGCGTCAAACGCATTTGCAAAAAGACAGGTCTAATCATTTCAACAAAGCGCTCAAAATCTTTATCATCCTTTTTCTTGCATGGTTTGGGAGGAAAGGGCATGGGTTTCTTTACCATGCTTCCTAGCAATAAAGTCGTTCTTATCATATCTCCTGTTCTTAGGTTGTGAATTATCAAGATCAACAACAGGTTCAATCTCCACATCCTTATCATTAATAGGTTGAGCATCAACATGAACACCACTATCAATACTATCACTATGCTCATGTTCATCACCAGATTGTGTTTCCGCATTAGAAACAAAGACATCATTTGGATTCTCGGGTGTAACAGCAACATGTTTTCTGGCATGCAAGTTCCTATCATCTTTCTTTTTCTTCCTAATACTAGGATGACTAGGTGCATCAGTGTTAACTCCTTGAGAATCTTGTTCAATTCTCTTAGGATGGGCCTCAGGATACAAAGGTTCTTGGGTCATTCTACCACCTCTAGTGACAACTCTAACAGAATTGTCATTCAACTCATTGAGCAAGTCATTTTGAGCCTTAAGTACTTGTTCTACTTGAGTAGTGACCATAGAGGCATGTTTATTCAAAATCTTAAGATCATTGACATTTCTATCAACACAAGCACTTATATGATTAATCATACGAGCATTTTGTCTCAATTGTCTGCTAACATAGTCATTGAAACTTTGTTGTTTGGCAGCGAAGTTATCAAATTCATCTAAGCATAAGCTAGCAGGTTTATCATAAGGAATATCACTCTCATTGAATCTACGAAGAGAATTTACCTCTACTACCTGTGTCGGGTTATGAAGACCATGTATTTCTTCAATAGGTCGTAGATTCTTAACATCTTCAGATTTAATACCTTTCTCTTTCATAGATTTCTTGGCTTCTTGCGTATATTCACGACTGAGGAATAGAATACCTCTTTTCTTCGGAGTTGGCTTCGGAGGTGGTTCGGGAATAGTCCAAGCATTATCATTGCTCAAGATATTATTCAATAGAATTTCAGCTTGTTCAACAGTTCTTTCCCTGAAAACACAACCAACACAACTATCTAGGTGGTCCCTAGAAGCATCGGTTAGTCCATTATAAAAGATATCAAGTACTTCATTCTTCTCAAGAGGGTGATCAGGAAAAGCATTAAGTAACTAGACAAGCCTCCCCCAAGCTTGTGGGAGACTCTCTTCTTCAACTTGCACAAAGTTATATATATCCTGCAAGGCAGCTTGTTTCTTATGGGCAGGAAAATATTTCTCACAGAAGTAGTATATCATATCCTGGGGACTACGCACACAACCAGGAGCAAGAAAAGTAAACCACGTCTTAGCATCACCCTTTAGTGAGAAAGGAAACAACTTAAGGATATACTAATGGCGATTTTTTCCTCATTCGTGAACAGGGTGGCTATATCATTCAGCTTAGTAAGATGTGCTACAACCGTTTCAGAATGATAACCATGAAAAGGATCAAATTCAACCAAAGTGATTAACTCGGGAACGACAAAGAATTCATAATCCTTATGAGTGACAAAGATGGGTGAATTAGCAAACTTAGGATCGTATTTCTTTCTAGCATTCAGAGATTTTTCTTTCCACTTGCGTAATAAATTCTCAAGATCATAGCTATCCTTACAAGCAAGAAAGTCTTCAGCTACCTCTCCCTCCATAAGATAACCCTCAGGTATAAGAGGCAATTCATATCTAGGAGAGCTAGTTCTAAAAGGTGGAACATCAGGTTCCACTTCAATAATTTCATCAGTTTCAGAAGTATCATCACATTCAGCAGTAACTCTAGCAATTTGTGCATCAAGAAATGCACCCAGTGGCAAAGCATTATCAAGCAAAGCATCATCATAAGCATCATAGATAGCAGAAGTAGCATCATCAAGCATAGGCGACACATCAGAATTTCTAGTAGGTGATGGTTTCGCGAACTTACTCATAACTGAAGGTGAATCAAGTACAGAGCTAGAAGGCAGTTCCTTACATGTCCTCATAGTTGAGGGCAAGACTTAATTTTTGGATCTCTCGGATTCCTCATAGTGATCAATAGACGTAAATCCCAAGTGACTCAGAGAATAGAGCTATGCCTCCCCGGCAACGGCGCCAGAAAATAGTCTTGATAACCCACAAGTATAGGGGATTGCAACAGCTTTCGAGGATAGAGTATTCAACCCAAATTTGTTGATTCGACACAAGGGGAAGCCAAAGAATATTCTAGAGTATTAGCAGTTGTGTTGTCAATTCAACCACACCTGAAAGACTTAGTATCTACAGCAAATTTTCAGTAGAAGAGTAGTGTGATAGTAACGGTAGCAGCGGTAACAGTAGCAGTAGTGACATCAGTAGTGGTAAAGTAACTTAGCAAGGACCAGTAGGAAAAACTCGTAGGCATTGGATCGGTGATGGATAATTATGTAGGATGACATTCATCATGTAATAGTTATAACATAGGTTGATATGTAACTAGCTCGAGTTCGTCAATGTAATATAGGCATGTATTCCGTACTTAGTCATACGTGCTTATGGAAAAGAACTTGCATGACATCTATTGTCCACCCCTCCCGTGGCAGCGGGGTCCTAATGGAAACTAAGGGATATTAAGGTCTCCTTTTAATAGAGAACCGGAACAAAGCATTAGCACATAGTGAATACCTGAACTCCTCATACTATGGTAATCTCCGGGAGTGGTTCCGGTTATTTGTCACTCCGGGGTTGCCGGGTCATAACACATAGTAGGTGACTACAACTTGCAAGATAGGATCAAGAACACACATATATTGATGAAAACATAATAGGTTCAGATCTGAAATCATGGCACTCGGCCCCTAGTGACAAGCATTAAGCATAGCAAAGTAGTAGCAACATCAATCTTAGAACATAGTGGATACTAGGGATCAAACCCCATCAAAACTAACTCGATTACATGATAGATATCATCCAACCCATCACCGTCCAGCAAGCCTACGATGAGATTACTCACGAACGATGAAGAGCATCATGGAATTGGCGATGAAGGATGGTTGGTGATGACGACGGCATCGATTTCCCCTCTCCGGAGCCCAGAACGGTCTCCAGATCTGCCCTCAAGAGGAAGAACAGTTGGTGGCGGTGGCTCCGTGTCGTGAAACACGATGAACTCTTCTCTCCTAATTTTTTCTGGGCGAGAGAGAATATATAGAGCTGGAGTTGGAGGCTGCGGAGCCACGAGGGCCTCACAAGTTTGCGAGGCACGGCCATGGGGGCCGCGCCTCCTAAGCTTGTGGGCTCCTCGCTCCGCGTCTCCAGGTAATTCTTGCGCGAGTATTTTTTATATATTCCACAAAAAGTCCTCGTAAATTCCCAGGTCATTCCGAGAACTTTTATTTTTGCGCAAAAACAACACCATGGCAATTCTGCTGAAAACAGCGTCAGTCCGGGTTAGTTCCATTCAAATCATGCAAATTAGAGTCCAAAACAAGGGCAAAAAGAGTTTGGAAAAGTAGATACGATGGAGATGTATCACTCCTCCAATGCATGCATATCCTCTGCACCGTGTCCCGGATACTGGAGCTCCTAAAGAGGCCATGTTCAGGCCGAACATACGATGCTATGGACCAAGGGGGCGTATGAGGCTAGCAAGTTGGCGTACGATGCGAGCTCGGCGCTTCAAGCTAACGTCCAACTAATTGCGATTGTAAGTTCATTTCTGATTGAATCATGTCCATCTTGACTATACACCCACTAGGTGTTTTCTATTTTCATATGGTTGCTTGTTTCTAATCCAGTGGGGTAGCTGAGTGAACCCACTTGGTGTAGTCCCTGAGACCGTTGTCGAGTGCTTGGATCGGCAGGGGTCTGATTCAAAGACACACTCTTCTGTTTTTTGACTTGGCCAGGCTGGACATGGTCGAGTGGTTTTATATCCAGTGGGGGCACACTGAGTGCACCCACTGGGTGTAGTCCTCGAGACTATTGTCGATCGTTTACGAAGGGCAATAGTCTTAACAACTTGGACACACGATCCTTTTTCGTACTTAGCGTACTAGCGCCACTCTGTCTATCAAGTGAATATGTTTCTTTAGTATCTCCACTTCTGATTCTTTGTCTTAGTAACGTAAAGGTCCGAACCAGCAAGGATTATCCTGTGAGTTTCATGGACATAATTTCCATCAACCATGATATGACACTTTGTAGGGGAGTGTGGGTGGGGATGGCGGGCCACCATTCGGTCGACTTAACTACACTTTTCCACTTGAGAGTGGAAAAATATTAGTGTCGACTGAACTATTTCTTTGATGTTTTGAGAAATCCTCTGATATTGGAGCCAAGTATGCCAACTTGGAATTAGAGAAGAACCAACTTCAGCTGGATCTGGAAGTGACAACAAATGAACTGAATGTCTTCAAGAAGGCACTCGCAGACAAGGATAAGGTCCTCGCAGAGGCTAAGAAGAAACCAGAGGCCATTGAGGAGAAGCTCTTGGCAGTCAGCACGATAGAAGAAGAGAACACCAAACTGAAGAATGAACGAACCGAGTGGGGCAAAAAGCTTAAGAGGACGGACAAAAGGGGGAACGCCATGGAGAAGTGTCTGGGGGACTTTGTGAGCAAGATGCTCGGCGCGCTCACTGATACACTTCTTTCACTGAGTGAATCTCTTCAAACTTTACCGAATGAATTGTGACTGACTTTTCATTTTTCCTTCACACAGAATTCTGCCAAGATTTTTATAAGGAGACTGAACACGTGGAGCCGCATCTAGACCCTATCAAGTCGCCTGTTCAGATGTTGTGGCCATGAATATGTTTCTCCTCAACACTCGTCTTTTGAAGGTCCAAGGGTATGTCGCCCGACTGTGAACTGTGTTGGGGAAGATCGACAAGGAGCTATGGCTTGAAGACACCCTCCAGACTAATCTAGAGTCAATGTTGAGCCGCTTGGACCAGATTCCCAACAGGGTGCAGGCGTGGAAGAAGTCTGTTGCACGTTGTGGAGCCGACGTGACTCTTTCGCTCATCCGAGTCCATTGCAAGGAGGCTAGGGAAGATAAGCTGAAGGCGCTCGAGGTGGCTAATATGAAGAAGCTCTCGTTTGAGGACTTCATGGAGAACTTCTTCGACGTGGCCACTCGTATTGCTAATGGGATCGATCTTGACACCTTCGTTGAGCCTGCGAGTCCTGGTGAGCCTTGAAAATAAACTTCGATTACAATCCAAACTTTTATTCGCCTCGGTATGTCGAGTGTTAATGTATCCGTTAAAACTTCGTTCGGTTGTTAAAACCGAGTACTTTCGTCTGGATAGACAACTTTCATCTATGCTAGATATCTTTGAGTTTATCCGCGTTTGGCTGAGTTTGTTTGGTTTTTGAATGTTCTTGTCATTCGGGGAAATCCCTTACTTAAGCGAAGTCTGATTCGTAGTTAAGTATCCAAGTGGAAAAATTGTTTTTCACCCGGCTGGAGTCTAACTTCGGGGAAATCCCTTACTTAAGCGAAGACTGATTCGCTGCTAAGTCGCTGAGTGAATAGGTTGCTATTCACTCGGCGGGGTTTTCTAACTTAGGTGAAGACATATTCGTAGCTAAGCTCCCGAGTGAGAGGATTGCTCGTCACTCGGAGTGAGTTTTATACTTAGGCGAAAACTGGTTCGCGGCCAAGCCTCCGAGTGAGAGCATTACTCATCACTCGAAGTATGTTCTAAACTTAGGCGAAGGCTGGTTCTCGGCTAAGCATCCACGTGAATAGGTTGCTATTCACTTGGAGGGCTTTTTAACTTAGGCAAAAACATGTTCGCAGTGAAGCCCCCGAGTGAGAGGATTGCTCGTCACTCGGAGTTTGTTCTAAACTTAGGTGAAGGCTGGTTCACGGCTAAGCATCTGAGTGAATAGGTTGCTATTCACTCGGAGGTGTTTTTAACTTAGGCAAAAACATGTTCGCAGCTAAGCCCCCAAGTGAGAGGATTGCTCGCCACTCGGAGTGTGTTCTAAACTTAAGCGAAGACTGGTTCACGGCTGAGCATCCGAGTGAATAGGTTTCTATTCACTCGGAGATGTTTTTAACTTGGGCAAAAACATGTTCCCACCTAAGCCCCCGAGTGAGAGGATTGCCCCACTTGGAGTGAGTATTATACTTAGGCGAAGATATGCTCGCAGCTAAGCCCCCGAGTGAGAGGATTGCTCGTCACTCGGAGTAAGTTTTATACTTAGGCGAATACATGTCTACAACTAAGCCCGTGAGTGAGAGGATTGCTCGTCACTAGGAGTGAGTTTTATACTTAGGCGAAGACTGGTTCGCAACTAGGCCCCAGAGTGGGAGGATTGCTCGTCACTCAAAGTATATTTTGAGTGTGAAATTGCATGATTTGAATCGACAAAAACTGTAGGAATCATGACTTTGACAAGAAACATTGTTCATAAACTCTCTCATGACATCAAACCAATTGGTTATCAAGCATAAAAGCGTCGGAGTAGGTCTGCATTCCAAGCATGCGGTTCGTCAATTCTCTTCTTGAGGTTGTAAAGGTGATGGGCTCCATTATTCAGTACTTTTGTGACGACGAAAGGTCCTTACCATGTGGGGCAATCTTGTGAGGCCGCTGTTGATCCACTCGGAGCACCAGATCGCCTTCGTGGAATGCCCGACTCCTGACATGCCTTACATGGAAGCGATGTAAATCCTCTTGGTATACTATCGACCGAATCAAGGTCAGTTCACGCTCTTCTTCCACGAGATCTACTCCGTCCTGTCGCGCTTGTTCAGCCTCAGCCTCACAATATATATCCACACGGGGAGAATTGTGAAGAAGGCCACTCGGTAAGACAGTTTCAGCTCCACACACCAAGAAGAAGGGTGTGCGTCCAGTCGACCGGTTGGGAGTTCTCCTCAAGCCCCAAAGAACAGACGGTAATTCAGATACCCAAGCTCCAGCTCCATGTTCCAAGTTTCGCATGAGTCGAGGCTTCAACCCTTGAAGGATAAGACCATTCACCCGCTCAGCTTGTCTATCGGTTTGGGGGTGTGCGATGGATGCATAATCCACCCGGGTGCCTTCAGCAGAGCAAAAGTGTCTGAACTGTTCCGAGTCGAAGTTAGAACCATTGTCTGTTATGATGTTGTGAGGAACTCCATACTGGAATGTTATTTCCTTCGTGAACTTGATGGCAGTGCACGAGTCCAGCTTCTTTATAGGTTTGGCTTCAATCCATTTAGTGAACTTGTCGACTGCTACAAGCAGGTGTGTGAATCCACTCATGCCTGTTTGGAAAGGACCGACCATATCCAAACCCCAAAGAGAAAATGGCCAGACAAGTGGAATAGTGTTCAAGGCAGATGCAGGCTTGTGAGACAAGTTAGAGTAGAAATTTTAGCCTTCACAATGAACAACGATATCTTTAGCCATCTCGTTAGCGTGTGGCCTGAAGAACCCAGCTCGATATGCTTTGGCAACAATAGTCCGAGAGGATGCATGATGACCACAGGTCCCCGAGTGGATTTCCTCCAGGATCAGTCGGCCCTCCTCAGGGGAGATGCACCGTGGAGCTACGCGAGTAACACTTTCTCTGTAAAGTTGATCACCCATCACAGTAAAAGCCTTTGATCTGCGGATAATCTGCTCAGCTTCAACTTCGTCTTCTGGCAGTTCTCGCCTCAAAATGTATGCAATGTATGGTACTGTCCAATTGGGCATGATCACCAGAATTTCCATGACTAAATCAACGACTGGTGGAACATCATTCTCAGTCATACTGGACGTGCTTAATTATCGGTTGTGGGGGCTCTTCAGCGAAAGGATCCTCTTGCACCGAAGGAGTATGTAAGTGTTCCAGGAACACATTGCTAGGGATAGGTTTTCGAGTGGACCCAATCTTGGCCAGCTCATCAGCTGCTTGATTTTTCAATCGGGGAACATGATGGAGTTCCAGACTTTCGAACTTCTTCTCAAGCTTCTTTACCGCATGGTAATACCCAGTCATGGCGGGGTTTCTGACATCCCATTCCTTCATTACTTGATTAACCACCAAATCTGAGTCGTCGTACACCATCAGGCGCCGGACGCCGAGTGAGATGGCCATACGCAACCCGTAGATGAGCACTTCATATCGAGCCTCATTGTTGGAGGAATCGAAGTGAATCTAGAGAACATAGTTGAGCTTGTCGCTTTTTGGGGACACCAATACCACACCAAGACCGGACCCATTCAACATTTTAGAGCCATCAAAGAACATGGTCGAGTGTGCTGAGTGAATTTGAGTTGGCTCCTGTTGTTCCACCCATTCAACCATGAAATCAACAAGTGCTTGAGACTTGATAGCTTTCTTTGCTTCTAACTTCATGTCAATGTATAAGAGCTCGATGGCCCATTTGGCCACGTGACTAGATTTGTCCTGATTGTTAAGAATCTCTGACAATGGAGCATCGCTAACGACTGATACCGAATGATCTTGAAAGTAGTGCGCTACCTTCTTCGCTGATAAATATATTCCATAGAGGAGCTTCTCGTAATGAGGGTACCTTTGCTTCGAAGGGGTCAGTACTTCAGAAATGTCATAGACTGGACGCTAGACTTTGTAAGCCTTGCCTTCCTCTTCTCGCTCGACAGTTAGAACTGTGCTGACGACTTGATTAGTAGCTGCGATGTATAAGAGCACTGGTTCTTTGATGTGCGGAGCAGCAAGCACCATATGGGTGGAAAGTAGGGCTTTTAGCTCAACAAATGCTACTTCTGCCTCGTCATTCCATTCGAACACATCGGACTTCTTCATGAGTCGGTACAGAGGTAATGCCTTCTCACTGAGACGAGAAATGAACCGACCCAACGCCGCCAGGAAGCCTGTGAGCCTCTGGACATCATGCACATGCGCATGGCTTTTCATGCGGACGATGGCGCCGATCTTCTCGGGGTTGACATCGATCCCACGTTTGGAAATGAGGAAACCAAGTAACTTGCCGCTAGGAACTCCGAAAGTGTACTTCGCTGGATTCGACTTGATATGATACTTTCTCAGGTTGGCGAATGTTTTTGCCAAGTTAGTCAGTAGGTCGGAACCTTTGCGGGACTAGACCAAATTATCATCCATATATGCTTTGACATTCCGACTGATTTGATCAAGCAGGCACTTCTGAGTCATACGCATGAAAGTAGCGCCAGCATTTTTCAAACCAAAAGGCATGGTGATATAGCAGAAACACCCGAAAGGGGCGATGAAGGCCGTTTTTATTTCGTCTGGACCAAACAGACGGATCTAATGGTAGCCGGATTATGCATCAAGAAAGGATAAACGCTCGCACCCCGCAGTCGAGTCGACAATTTGATCGATGCGGGGGAGCGGAACGTGATCTTTCAGGCAGACCTTATTGATATTTTTGAAATCGATACACATACGAAGGGACTTGTCCTTCTTGGGGACCATGACGACATTTGCGAGCCACTGGGAGTGGTAAACCTCGCATATGAACTTCGCCTCCAAGAGTCAAGCCACCTCCTCGCCGATTGCTTTCCATTTCTCTGCTGCAGACCGATGCAAATGCTCTTTAACAGGCTTTGCCTTCGGATCCACTCTCAGTCGGTGCTCAACCAGTTCCCTAGGCACACCTGACATGTCAGCAGGCTTCCATGAAAAGATGTCCTAGTTCTCACGGAGGAACTGGATGAGCTCGGCTTCCTATTTGTTGTCAAGTGTTGTTGAGATGTTGGTTGGGGCAGCATCAGGATCTACCTTGGATGTTCACTTTTTTGACTTCACCTGCCGACTAAAAGCGGACTCAGAAGCGGGCTTCTTGGAGCACATCAGGTCGGCAGGGTAAGTGTTCTTCCGGTATTCTTCCAGCTCAACCACATCCATTTGTTGATCAGCGATCTTGGAGCCTTGTTGCAAGCACTCCTCGGCCCTCTACCGATTTCCTGTGACTGTGATGATGCCCTTGGGCCCTGGCATCTTCATCTTGAGATACACGTAACATGGGTGTGCCATAAAGCACACATAAGCAGGGCGACCAAGGATGGAATGATAAGCACTCTGAAAATCCACAACTTCGAACGTTAATTTTTCCTTGCGAAAGTTCTTGTCTGGGCCGAATACCACATCCAACGCAGTCTGGACGAGTGACTTGGCCTTTTCCCAGGGATGACCCCGTGGAACTGCATATTGCTTTCACTCAGTTGGGACATCGGAATGCCCATTCCCTTGAGGGTGTCTGCATACATAATGTTCAACCCACTCCCACCATCCATCAAAACCTTGCAAAGACGAACGCCTCCCACAACTGGGTCTACCACCAAAGCTTGTCGACCAGGGGTAGCAACTTGAGCAGGGTGATCCGACTGATCCAATATTATGGGAGTATGTGACCATTTGAGGTATGAGGGGGTGGTTGGAACTGCCATGTTGACCACTCTGTTTATGATCTTCAACCGACTTCTGCTCTCTACATCAGCAAAATCATCAGGGTGGCATTGATATCTGGAAAATCTTCTTTATCTTCTTCATCCTCCTTCTCAGGAGTCTTCTCACTCGACGGATTATCTTTGAACTGTTGGATCAACAGTCTACACTGATGAGTAGTATGTTTGGGCAATATTAGATTGCCATTTTCATCTTTCTTCATGTGGATTGCGCACGGCAAATCCAGAACATATGACTGATTATTCGAGTTATTGGGGGGGAAATTGCCCTTTGGGATTTCCCTTGAACTTTCCTTGTGCCACCAGGGCGTACGCTTCTGCTAGAGTGGAACCATCAGCCTTGCGCTTCTGTTTCCGATTGGAATTACCACCAGCATCATTGTCGATTGCTTTTCCCTTACCGCTGCGGATGCGGTCTTCTTATTCACAATTCACATATCGGGCAACAATCTCCATCATTTTTCTCATGGACAGGTCACCTGTCCGACCGAACTTCAAATATATCTCTGTGTACCTGACACCAGCCTTGAAAGCGCAGAGTGTCTGGTGCTGAGAAACGTTTGCCACCTTGCGATGAAGGGTGGTCCAACACTAGATATAATCTCTCAAGGACTCATTTGTCTTCTACACACAATGCTGCAACTCAGACAAACGAGCAGGGCACTTGCACGTGCCCTCGAATGTTTTGATGAACACTCGAGCGATATCCTCCCAGCAGTAGATGCTAGAAGGAGCCAACTGATTCAGCCACGCCCTGACCGAACCATCCAGCATTAGAGACAAATGCTTCATGGCGACATTGTCGTTACTGCCGCCAATGTGCACTGCCACTCGGTAGTCATCGAGCCATGTTTCAGGTTCAGATTCTCCTATGAATTTACTTATTCCAGCCGCCAACCTGAAGTTGGGGGGAATACCAGGAGAACGAATTGCTCTACTGAAGCACTAGGGGCCGGAAATCACAGTGCCGCTTCCACTCAGACGATCTCTGTCAAAACCATCTCTGTGAGCTCTGCCCCTGTCAATCCTCCTCTGTGCGAGTACATTCCTCGCATCAAACCCAGGACTCCGCTCATCACCGAATGGGAGCCTATCGTCAAAGTGTCGGGACACATATGTACCACTACTCTGAGGAGAATGCACCCGACGGCGGTCATCACGGTGGTAACGAGGAGCAAACTGGTTTCGCCCCTCATCTCTGTGCTGATCCTCTTGGTAAACCCCACCTCTGCGATGCTGAGGTGATCCTGGACTATAAACTAAACGAACTATATCTGCTCTGGGTGAATTACTGTGCAATCTATTTAGTGACTGTGATATAGCTGAGTTTTGCTGTTGCACTGCTTGAAACAAAGTATGAATCTGCTCTAAGCCTCTACCAACCTCTAAGTTTGACGGCTGAATACCATCTACTATCTTAGCGGCATCTGCAACATTTAGTACCGAAGTATGAAATACCTCGACGTTGTTTTCTGGTCCACTCAAAAAGTGTTATTTCTAACGCCGAGTGGAACCTGGAAGATGATTGTTGGAAATATGCCCTAGAGACAATAATAAATTGGTTATTATTATGTTTCCTTGTTCATAATAAACGTTTATTATCCATGCTAGAATTGTATTGATTGGAAACTCAAATACATGTGTGGATACATAGACAACACACTGTCCCTAGTGAGCCTCTAGTTGACTAGCTCGTTGATCAAAGATGGTCAAGGTTTCCTAGCCATAGGCAAGTGTTGTCACTTGATAACGGGATCACATTATTAGGAGAATGATGTAATGGACAAGACCCAAACTATAAACGTAGCATATGATCGTGTCAGTTTATTGCCACTGTTTTCTGCATGTCAATGTATGTGTTCCTATGACCATGAGATCATGCAACTCCCGGACACCGGAGGAATACCTTGTGGGTTATCAAACGACGCAATATAACTGGGTGACTATAAAGGTGCTCTACAAGTATCTCCAAAGGTGTCTGTTGGGTTGGCATGGATCAAGACTGGGATTTGTCACTCTGTGTGACGGAGAGGTATCTCGGGCCCACTCGGTAATACAACATCACAACAAGCCTAACAAGCAATGTGACTAAGGTGTTAGTTACGGGATCTTGTATTATGGACCGAGTAAAGAGACTTGCCGGTAACGAGATTGAACTAGGTATGGAGACACCAACGATCGAATCTCGGGAAAGTAACATACCAAAGGACAAAGGGAATAATATACGGGATTATATGAATCCTTGACATAGAGGTTCAAACCGATAGAGATCTTCGTAGAATATGTAGGAGCCAATATGGACATCCAGGTCCCGCTGTTTGTTATTGACCGGAGAGTGTCTCAGGTCATGTCTGCATAGTTCTCGAACCCGCAGGGTCTGCACACTTAAGGTTCGGTGACGTTTCGGTATAGTTGAGTTATATGTGTTGGTGACCGAAGGTTGTTCGGAGTCCCGGATGATCCACGACGTCACGAGGAGCTCTGGAATGGTCCTGAGGTAAATATTGATATATAGGAAGTCCTGTTTTGGTCACCGGAAAAGTTTTGGGCTCATCGGTAGTGTACCGGGAGTGCCAGGAGGGGTGCCGGGGACCATCGGGAGGGGTGTCACGCCCGAAGGGGCCTCATTGGCTGTGGGAAGAGATAAATCATCCCCTAGTGGGCTGGAATATGTTCCCACTAAGGCCCATAAGGTTTGAGAAGGAAAAAACACAAGGTGGAAATAGTTTCCAAGTGGGAAGGAGGAATCCTACTCCAAACAGGATTGGAGTAGGACTCCTCCTCTCTCCCTTGCGCAAGAGAGAAATAAAAGGATGCCCTAGGGTGCAGCCCTCTCCCTCCTCTTCTCCTATATATACTAAGGGTTTTGAGGGTTTTTTGACATCACAGAAAACAGCCACGTGCTGCCCTCTCTCTCTAGACCTGTTTCTCCTCTAGTTTCAGCGATGCTTAGGCGAAGCCCTGCTGGAATACCACCACCACCATCACCACCACGCCGCCGTGCTGGAGAACTCATCTACCTCTCTGCCCCCTCTTGCTAGATCAAGAAGGTGGAGATCGACATCAAGTTGTACGTGTGCGGAACGCGAAGGTGCCGTCCGTTCGACACTTGATCGGGACATTTCGTGGGACGGATCGTGAGAAGGTTCGTCGGACTGATCGTGAGACAGTTCGTGAGACGGATCATGAGACGGTTCGTGGGACAGATCGTGAATACGTACCACTACATCAACCACGTTTATTAACGCTTCCGCTTAGCGATCTACAAGGGTATGTGGATCCGATCTCTATCTCGTAGATGATCATCACCATGATAGGTCTTCGTGTGCGTAGGAAATTTTTTGTTTCCCATGCAACGTTCCCCAACAGTGGCATTATGAGCTAGGTTCATGCGCATATGATATCTCGAGTAGACCACAAAAGAGTTTTTGGGCGTTGATGTTCAATTTGCTACCCTCCTTAGTCTTTTCTTGATTCGGCGGTATTGTTGGATTGAAGCGGCCCGGACCAACCTTACTCGTACACTTACGAGAGACCGGTTTCATCGACTAAGATGCAACTTGTTGCATAGAGATGACCGGCAGGTGTCTGTTTCTTCAACTTTAGTTGAATCGGATTTGACCGAGGTGGTCCTTGGAGAAGGTTAAATAGCAATTTGCATATAACCGTTTAACTTGCCCATAGAAACCACGTAAAACATGCAACAACAAATTAGAGGATATCTAACTTGTTTTTGCATGGTATGCATGTGATGTGATATGGCTAAAGACATCATATGATATATTGGATGTATGAGATGATCATGTTGTAATAGTTAAATATCGACTTGCACGTCGATGCTACGGGAACCGGCAGGAGCCATAGGGTCGTCTTTAAACTAACGTTTGTGCTTGCAGATGCATTTACTATATTGCTAGGTAGTAGCTTTAGTAGTAATAGCATAGATAGCACGACAACCTCGATGGCGGCACAATGATGGAGATCATGCTGTGGTGTAACATCCCAAATTTTGGTACGTTATAATAATTACTAGATTGATTGATTGTTTGTATGAGTGATTGAAACCTGAGTGGAATTTGAAACTTTTTAAAACTTTTGAATGCGAGGGAATAAAATGACTTTCCCATTTTCTTTTGAATTCCAATTTCAACCAATACAAATCACTGAGAGAAGATAACATGAGTTCTTCAAACTAAAGGACTTGGAAAAAAGTGGTTTGTGAAAATAATTCCTTTTGCAATTTATTCCATATTTGTTCCTATTTGAAAGCTTAAATAAATTCAAATCCCCTTGCCCAAAAATTCAAAATCTTGAGAGGAGCAATATGACACTCCAAACCAGGGGCCATTTGAAATTATATTTGAACTTATGAAACTCACATGACTATTTTGAAAATGTTTTATATTATGTTTAAAAAACAATTTTTGAAGTGGTTTTCAAAATTATTTTTCTCCAAAAATAAAATACATGGAAAATAGGGTAAAATGATTCCCTTCAATATAAAAATGGAGAGAAATTAATTTGAATCCATTTTAGTATTTTCAAAATGTTTTCTTTACATTTTTCTTAAACCAGAAATATTGTTTGAATTTTCTGATTTTGCGAGATTTTTTCTTGGCCTTGAAAATATGTTCATCTCGTGGGAAATCTTTTTCTGCAAATTTTGATATATAATATGTCTATATATAAGTATTATAGATTTTCTTTTATTTAGTTTCGTTTCCGGTTTTTGTATAATAGGATATAAATCGTTTTTATTAGGAAAGTGAATTGGGCCCGTTAGCAAATCTGGCCCGAATCTTCTTCTCCTTGCTCCACCCGATCTACTTCCTCCTCCCACGTACAGGACCTTCCAACCCCTAAAAAACGTACAAGACCTTCCATGGCTAGAGTAGAACGAATCCCACCCCGATCTCCTTGCTCCTTCCTTCTCCGAGCACCCCGAGCCCCTATAAATACTCCCCTCAACCTCCTCTCCCCATTTTCCCCGTAGCCCCGCCCCTCCCCTCGTCGGAACTTAGCCCCCGCCTCGCCGGAGTTCGCCTTCAAAAGGAACTCACCGGAGCTCCTGTTGCCTCCTCTCGTCGCCCCCACGCCCCGCCGGCACCACCAACTTTCGGCCGGAGCCCTCCTCCTCCGCCTTGACACCTCTGCCGCCCGGCGGACCACCGGAGCCGTCTTTTCATCGTCTTCTCCAGCTCCGGCGACTATCTCCGGTGAGCTTCAAAAATCCCGTAAAAGTTTTTTTTCTTTAGAAAAGAGCAAACTTAGAAAATTCATATCTATTAGTGTATAACTCCAAATTAGGTGATTCTTTTTGCCTTGGTCACAATTTGTATGTAGTTTCTCTAGATATATAATTGTTCGTTTTTGAATATTTAAATTTTGAGTTTAAACAGATTTGGTTTAAACCTTGTTTTATGAATATCGGGAGTTTAAAAATAGCATTTGAGTTTATTCTTTTTGCTACTGATCACTAGTAATATTATTTGTCAGTGAGTTTAATTTCAGAATTTTTAGGATATTTTAAATTAGAGTTTTAAGCAAAATGGATTCTATTTAGTTCTTTTTAGGATTATTGCTAATTCTTTTGCTATAATTGTTTTTAATTTGTTTTCTTTTGTACTTGTGAAAAGTTATATCTTGTTTTCTGTTAGTTAACGCTAGGTTTTAAAAAACAACAAAATTTTCGTTTATTTACTTTTATTGGATAGCATGAAATCAATTCTAGTTCTGTAATAACTTGCAAATTGATCTCATTGCTAGTTAGATTTCCTATTTGAAAATACTTTCAAATAACTTTGTTTTTAAGTTTTACTTCTTTTTTAGTTGTTTGATATTTTTATTTTCTGTTATTTTTACTATTTTAGTGTTTTATTTGCTATTAAGTTTAAATAGGACAAAAAATATTATTGTGTTGTTGAAGTAGAAGACTCCATAGTATTTTTGGAGTTTCTTTTGGATTCGTGTTTGATTTGATTTAATTGATAATTTTAATTGTTGTTATGATATTGATTGTTAGTATGATTGTTTATAGGGATACTTTGTTTGATTATATAGATTTCATCAGAGAGTGACAAATAGTTCTATCAAGTTATTTTCCTGTGAGAGATATATATCTTCATCAATCTTACCAGGCAAGTTCGCATTGCTCATATTTTTACCTACAGTTTTATTGCATTAGATCAACCTTTTTCACCCATTGCATGCAAGTAGGTACTTGGAAATTTTGGTTCTTAACTAGTATGATATGATAGGCACCCCTAAACCCCTGTTACTTTGACCGGGACGTTATTTTTGCTATGCTTCTAGTATACGGGGTTTGGTTGAGTGTTTATCATGAGTGGTGTGACAACTTAATAATCAAGACTGGAAGACTTCAAGACTTGCAAGACCTCAGATGGAGACATGATGAAGTTGTAGATGGAGAGCTACACTATCAACTATAGATGGAGAGCTACACTATCAACGAAAGAGAGCAGTAAGAAGATATTCTCAGAGGCCTGTTTCTCATGGAGCTGTTACACATGATGAAGTTGTAGATACCTGAGATCAAGGTGATAAAGAGGAAGTCTGGATTTTGGGGTGTCAGAACTAAAGTTTTTGGACGTAAAGAAGACCCCAAGACTGAAGACATCAACTATGGCACATTGAACCATAACTGTGATATGGGCATGAACACTGCTGTTCATGATGCTATCGCATGTTTGAGCTATCGTCATCGTGTTGAGTTGGGTACTCACTACTTTGGAAGGCTTGGATGGCAGAAGCCAGATGGAGCACACATCATCCTGACAAACGAGCAGAAGGTGAAGTTTTCACCTGTACTGGTGTATAATCAGGAACTGGAACATTATATCAAGAACCTTCAAATGGACCTTCTTTCAGAATTATTTGAGAATGACGTCGTGAGAGTCTCAAGACCGAGAAACTGAAAGTAACCAATGTGAAGAAACACGATCCTGAGATTCAGAAGCTTCGTCAAGACTTGAAGAATAGTCAAGCCATGGCACATGCTGGTGATGTTGAAATCAAAAAGCTCAAGAACCAACTCCTGGAACTACAAGGACGACATCAGAAACTCCGCGACAATAGGTAATATCTGGCAGAAGAACTTTAGAAGATCAAGCCTGACCAGAAGAAGCCCACTGATGATGACAACATGATATGAGCTAGATTAGCAGTAGTAGCCCCACCATGAGAGAAATAAAGATGAACATTATTGCATATTGTGTGATCGACCATACCAACCTTATGTGGGTGGCGATACTATACTAATGGTAGAACTTTATGAATGTGTGGACTTAAGTTTAGATACTTTTGTGTCTTTGAGTTGTTTGTATCCTTTCCCTCTCTCTCTTACCCATCTCATCCCAAAAACCATGGAACCAATAGATGGCGTACGAAGCTGGACTTGTAATCTCCGGACACATGACCCAGCTCGAAGTTGAAATATGGATTCGGAACATGGAGAACCACTTCGGGAGGAATTTGATTTCAAGGAAGTATGAAGTGGCACACGCTCTTTAGTACTTTACACAAAGTGCTGCTATCTGGTGGAAAATGCATCATGCCATACAAGGATTTAGTGTAGCAGAAACTTGGGACGAATTCAAGAAGACTCGGTTAAGATCTCGTCTCATTCAAAAGTGTTATGATAACCCGATGAGGAAACCTTGTGCATGCAAGATCTATGGAGAAATAGGACACACCTAGGAAGAACACAAGGAAGGATGCCCTCATTGTGAAGAAAATCACCCAACGGAGGAATGTCCAACTAGTCAGGTGACTTGTTTCTTATGTGAAGGAACCACCCACTACCCAGCTTAGTGTCACATTTACCCCAAGGTGCAACAAGTTGCCAAGTAGAAGAAAGAAGCAATGAAGGAAACGCTCAAGAAGAAGATTTTAGAAGAACATGTGATGAAGGAAAATTTTGAAGACCCTGATGGACAAGGCCTAACCAGATTTTTCTCCAATGTCTCTTACTCATGTGGAGAAGAAGGACATTTTTCAGAGAATTGCACGAAGGAAAGTCATAAATATCTGGGAGACTCCCTGACAGAAGAAGTAGAGTTTGATCCAGTTGAAATAGAAGAACTGGATAGAATGAAGCAGTTCGAAAAGAAGAGAAAGTACACTCGGAAAAGCCAAATATCTGCAGATAAGGACCTGAGTGATATCCCATGTTTTAAATGCAAGACCTTAGGTCACTATGCCAATATGTGCCCAAGGAGGAAGCAGGAAACCCAAGGAGTAAAAGCAAACCCCAAGAACCTCGAGACTTGCGGAACTCATTTGCTTTCGTTGCAACGAAGCAGGACATTATGCTAGTAATTGTCCACAAGGAACAAAGCTAAAATGGAGTAGTTAAGTTTTGACAGTGGTAATAAGTGTAAAATGAAACCTCTTGTTATCATGGGATTATGGAGTTAAATTTTGTAACACACGCCTGAGAGATTGTAATAACTTCATGAAACAATAAATTTATTGTGTCATTATTTCCTATGTTGAAATCGTATGCGTTGTTTTTCTTTAAACAAAGATCTCTGACCATTTATGAGGATACGAAAAAATATGGTCTATGCATGCATGGGTATATTTCATTTTAAGTGTGGTAGTAATCGGTAAAGCCATAGGATCCAGTGAGTAGAAATGTACCATGTATACCAAGGAGTCAAACCCACCGAATACAGTTGAAGGAAATGTCGGTCCATATCAAAGTATGTGGGTGACAACATTTGTAACCAAGTACTTTAGAAGTGGGATTTCGAGAATAGAATGAGGATGAAATGAAGGAATTATTATGAGGAACCAATACCTAAGGATAAACAGACCAATGGAAAGTAAAATGAGTTCAAGGAAATACAACCGGTATCAAGGGTGCGTCCCAAGATTTTCATGAAGGTGACCCTAAGAGCATGAAGGGATAAGCTATGATGGACCAGCAAACGTTTTTCTTAGGAGCATCCATAAACCCAAGAGCCGTGAAGAATACGATAGATGTTTTGCTCAGCTTGCAGAACCAATGGATTCGTACGAACTTCGTTCGTGTAGAAGGGAAATTATGCAACGCTTGTGAGGATGCCCAAGTGTTAGAATACGAGATTCGCTAAACCTTATACAGAGTAATGATTTGGGGGCGGAATGGATTGCTCACCATGACGACTTACTCTTATCATTCTCTTGCTATTCGGAATGGTAAATCTGAGAGACTTACCCATAGAGAGAGACGACGTTCTTTGGAGCTTTTGTTTAAGCCTTAGAATGGTATGATGAAAGCCCATGTACATGGCAATTGTTGTCACACGTAGGAAATTTTATGGTGAGGATGAAGCCAAGACCGTCCTCTTTGCAGGATAACTACAATTGTAGACCACCATGAGAATCATCAATATGTTATTTAGAATGATCACGACACTTGTCAATTAAGAAGACCGAGTGATGAAAGAAGCTTATATCAACGAAAGAGCACTCGATTTTGATGGAAAACAATATGAGTATAGCGGAAGATCATCACCGAAGGAGTTACCATGAAGAATGTGAGGAGACATATGCCAAGACCCCAGAGGATTGTTAAAATTTGAGGGACCGGTAACTCTCATTTTAAGTGTGGTAGCACCCCACTTTGCAGGAGACTGGATTTCCTAGAAGACCCCAAACACCTAACCTTTTCTTTCTAGCCTCTTCGAATCTCGAGGACGAGATTCATTTTAAGTGTGGTAGGTTTGTAACATCCCAAATTATGGTATGTTATAATAATTACTAGAATGATTGATTGTTTGCTTGAGTGATTGAAACCTGAGTGAAATTTGAAACTTTTTGAAACTTTTGAATGAGAGGGAATAAAATGACTTTCCCATTTTCGTTTGAATTCTAATTTCATCCAATACAAATCACTGAGAGAAGATAACATGAATTCTTCAAAATAAGGGACTTGGAAAAAAGTGGTTTGTGAAAATAATTCCTTTTGCAATCTATTTCATATTTGGTCCTATTTGAAAGTTAAATGAATTCAAATCCCCTTGCCCAAAAATTCAAAATCTTGAGAGGAGCAATATGACACTCCAAACCAGGGGCCATTTGAAATTATATTTGAACTTATGAAACTCACAAGACTATTTTGAAAATGTTTTATATTATGTTTAAAAAACAATTTTTGAAGTGGTTTTCAAATTTATTTTTGTCCAAAAATAAAATACATGGAAAATAGGGTAAAATGATTCCCTCCAATATAAAAATGGAGACAAATTAATTCTAATCCATTTTAGTATTTTCAAAATATTTTGTTTTCATTTTTTTCTTAAACCAGCAACATTGTTTGAATTTTGTGATTTCGTGAGCTTTTTGTTTGGCCTTGAAAATATGTTCATCTTGTGGGAAATCTTTTTCTACAAATTTTGATATATAATATGTCTATATAAAAGTATTATAGATTTACTTTTATTTAGTTTCCTTTGCGGTTTTCGTATAATAGTAAATAAATCGTTTTTATTAGGAAAGTGAATTGGGCCCGTTCACAAATCTGGCCTGAATCTTCTTCTCCTTCCTCCAGCTGATCTCCTTCCTCCTCCCACTTACATGACCTTCCATGGCTAGAGTAGGACGAATCCCACCCCGATCTCCTCGCTCCTTCCTTCTCCGAGCACCCCGAGCCCCTATAAATACTCCACTCGACATCCTTTACCCATTTTCCCCGAAGCCCCGGCCCTCCCCTCGTCAGAACTCAACCCCCGCCTCGCCAGATTTCGCCTTCAACAGGAAATCGTCGGAGCTCGTGCTGCCTCCTAACGTCGCCCCCCACGCCCCGCCGGCACCACCAACTTTCGGCCGGAGCCCTCCTCCTCTACATGGACCCCTCCGCCGCCCTGGCGGACCACCGGAGCCACCTTCCCGTCATCTTCTCCAACTCCAGCGACTATGTCCGGTGAGCTTCAAAAATCATGTAACAGTTTTTTTCCAGAAAATAGGAAAATTAGAAAATTCATATATATTAGTCTATAACTCAAAATTAGGTGATTATTTTTTAATTGGATCTCAATTTTTATGTAGTTTTTGTAGATATAACATTTGTCCATGTTTGAATATTTAAATTTTCAGTATAAACAGATTTGGTTTAAACCTTGTTTTATGAATATCGGGAGTTTAAAAATAGCTTTTGAGTTGATTCTTTTTGCTACTAATCACTAGTGATATTATTTATGAGTGGTTTTAATTTCGAAATTTTAGGATATTTTAAATTAGAGTTTTAAGCAAAACATATTCCGTTTAGTTCTTTTTAGGATTATTGCTAATTCTTTTGCTATAATTGTTTTTAATTTGTTTTCTTTTATACTTGTGAAAATTTATATCTTGTTTTCTATTAGTTAACAGTAGGTTTTCAAAAACAACAAAATTTTATTTTATTTACTTTTATTGGATAGCATGAAATCAATTCTAGTTATGTAATAAATTGCAAATAGATCTCATTGCTAGTTAGATTTCCAATTTGAAAATACTTTCAAATAATTTTGTTTTGTAAGTTTTACTTCTGTTTTTAGTTGTTTTATATTTTTATTTTCTGTTATTTTTACTATTTTAGTGTTTTATTTGCTATTAAGTTTAATTAGGACAAAAAACTATTTTTGTGTTCTTGAAGTAGAAGACTCCATAGTTTTCTTTGGTGTTTCTTTTGGATTCGTATTTGATTTGATTTATTGGATAATTTTAATTGTTGTTGAGGTATTGATTGTTAGAATGATTGTTAGTATGATTGCTTATATGAATACTATGTTTGATTATATAGATTTCATCGGAGAGTGACGAATAGCTCTATCAAGTTATTTTCCTGTGAGAGATATCTATCTTCATCAACCTTACCATGCAAGTTCACATTGATCATATTTTTACCTATGGTTTTATTGCATTAGATCAACCTTCTTAACCCATTGCATGCAAGTAGGTACTTGGAAATTTTGGTTCTTAAGTAGATGATATGATAGGCACCCCTAAACCCTTGTTACTTTGACTGGGACGTTATTTTTGCTATGCTCCTAGTAGACGGGGTTTGGTTGAGTGTTTATCATGAGAGTTATGAGAACTTAATAATCAAGACCGGAAGACTTCAAGACTTGCAAGACCTCAGAATGCAATATACCTCTCGGTGAAGGACGGTTCAGATGGGCTCCCTGGGGAAACCAGCGGAGGACCCGAGATGCATGGTGAAGCGCCATGACATCTTGCGGAAAGATTCACCCAGGCACGAAGAGATGGATGGATATTTCAAGATCTGAGGTTTACCTGCACAGCCACAAGTCATTATGGGCTCTAGCTTGGTTGGACAATGTGGTGACTCTGGACGGGCGGTGCTACGATATGTAGAAGAACGGTAGGATTGGATGGGCACCGATAGTGGCTCAGAGGAACCCGTTGCAAGACCATGTTTTGATCATTCGGTTATCAAACACCCTGAAGTGTGAGGACTCTAACGATGGTGATCTAATCTTGTGGGGAACGTGTGCAAAACTCTACAGAGTACTCAAACCTAATCGATTAGCCGTGTCCACGGGCATGGACAACTTGAGCCAAAGGAACTGAAACTATCAGGAATTCTCAACACCATTAAATCTTATTGATGTGGGTAATATTGATAACTTGGGTATGAGAAATGGTTGGTGGAACCTTCTCATTAACAACCAACAATGTATTAAATTTTGCTTTTACCTCTCTCTTGTTGTAGGAAAAATTTTGTTTTACGAAAAACTTAAACTACTGCCCCACATGTCATATATGCATATATTATAGATGATATTTTACCCCTCTCTTTTGTGACTTGCCGGCATATTCAATATGCTGACCTACAAGGCTGCAACGTCTTATGTTATAGATATTTTCTTCGACGAGTAAGAGTACAATTTCGGGTTACTGTCTGCACTCAACCTGCCATTGGTATTTATTGGGACTCCACTCCCTTGACTATTTCCGCTGAGATTTTGATATATATATCAGTTTACGTATTTACATGTAATTGCACTTTGATATATACATTGATGTACTGTGTGTGCCAGCATACTGATCCAGGGATGGCACAGATACACAGAGGATTGACTCGTCTTGAGTCGGGTCGCTACAGATATGGTATCAGAGCACGTGTTGACTATAGGATGTGACCCTAGGAAATGGCTTAGAAATAGGAAGACCTTGATAGGAAAACTTTTGTTTTCACTAATCTCGTACCTCTTCATTCTTTTACTGAACATTCCCTATTTCAAAACTATAGATGCAGAGCTACACTCTGAATGAAAGAGAGCACTACGAAGATGTTCTCGGAGGCCCGTTTCTCATGGAGATGTTACACATGATGAACTTGCCGATACCTCAGATCAAGGTGATAAAGAGGAAGTCTGGATTTTGGGGTGTCAGAACTAAAGTTCTTAGACGAAAAGAAGACCCCAAGACTGAAGACGTCAACTATGGCACATTGACCCATGACTGTGATATGGGCATGAACACTGTTGTTCATGATGCTATCGCACGTTTGAGCTATCGTCATCATGTTGAGTTGGGTACTCACTACTTTGGAAGGCTTAGATTGAAGAAGCCAGATGGAGCACACATCATCCTGACACACGAGCAGAAGGTGAAGTTTTCACGTGTACTGATGTATAATCAGGAACTGGAACATTATATCAAGAACCTTCAAATAGACCTTCTCTCAGATTTTTTTTGAGAATGACTCCGTGAGAGTCTCAAGACCGAGAAACTGAAGGTAACCAATGCGAAGAAACACGATCCAGAGATTCAGAAGCTTCGTCAAGACTTGAAGAATAGTCAAGCCATGGCACATGCTGGTGATGTTGAAATCCAGAAGCTCAAGAACCAACTCCGAGAACTACAAGGACGACATCGGAAACTCCACGTCAATAGGAAATATCTGCCAGAAGAACTTGAGAAGATCAAGCCTAACCAGAAGAATGTTGGGTAACTTAGCATAAATTCAAAATTTTCCTACGCCATATTCAGATCTTCCTATGGAGAGACCAGCAACGAGAGAGGGGAGAGTGCACCTTCATACCTTTGAAGTTCCCTAGGCGGAAGCGTTCCTAGAACTCGGTTGATGGAGTCGTACTCGGGGCGATTCAGATTGCGGTGTGATTCCGATCTAGTGCCGAACCACGGCACTTCCGCGTTCAACACACGTGCAGCCCGGTGACGTCTCCCGCACCTTGAACCAACAAGGAGGGAGAGGTTGGGGAAGATCTCCGACAGCACGATGGCGTGGTGTCGATGGAGAGACGAGGTCTCCCGGCAGGGCTTCGCCAAGCACCATGGGAGAGGAGGAAGAAGAAGAGCAGGGCTGCGCTGAGAGAGAGATGGAAAATCGTGTCTCCAATGGCCAAAACCCCCGCTATATATAGGGGGAAGGGAGGGTGGCGCCCCATTTAGGATTTCCCCTTTTAAGGGGGGCGGCAGCCCTAGATGGGGGGAGGCGGTGGCGGCCAGGAGGGGAGGAGGGGGTGGCGCACCCCCTGGTGGGCCATAGGCCCACCTGCGCTATGGTTCCGACGCCTTCTAAAAGGACGTGGATGTCGCCTAGATGGGGGGGGGGGTGAATAGGCGCTTTAAAATAATTAAGGTTTAGGCTTGAACAAATGCGGAATAAAACTAACGTTTAATATGTCAAGCACAAAACCTCAAACAACTAGGCTCACCTATGTGCACCAACAACTTATGCTAAGCAATATAAACAACTAAGTGATAGCAAGATATATGACAAGAGACAATATGGCTATCACAAAGTAAAGTGCATAAGTAAAGGGTTCGGGTAAGAGATAACCGAGGTATGCGGAGACGATGATGTATCCCGAAGTTCACACCCTTGCGGATGCTAATCTCCGTTGGAGCGGTGTGGAGGCACAATGCTCCCCAAGATGCCACTAAGGCCACCGTAATCTCCTCCCGCCCTCGCACAATGCAAGATGTCGTGATTCCACTAAGGGACCCTTGAGGGCGGTCACCGAACCCGTACAAATGGCAAACCTTGGGGGCGGTCACCGAACCCGTACACGTGGCAACCCTTGGGGCGGTTACCGGTACCCGTACAAATTGCTCGGGGCAATCTCCACAACCTAATTGGAGACCCTGACGCTTGCCCGGATCTTCACACCACAATGATTGAGCTCCAAGACACCACCAAGCTTCTAGGATGCCAAAGCATCCACGAAGAACAATATCTAGGGTACTAAGTACCAAATGTAGTAAGCTTCTCAACTTCTCACTTACACATATCACCGTGGAGAACTCAAACCGATGCAACTAATGCAATGGCAAGAACACATGAAGTGGTCAAGTCCCTCACACTCAAATCCCTCCACAACAACCAAAGCTATGGAGAAATATGAGAGGAAGAACAAGGAGCTCACAAAGAACTCCAAGATCTAGATCCAAGGGGTTCCCCTCACATAGAGGAGAAAGTAATTGGTGGAGATGTGGATCTAGATCTCCTCTCTCTTTTCCCTCAAGAACAAGCAAGAATCATTGGAGGGATTGAGAGTTAGCAAGCTCTAAGAATGTCAACAATGGAGGTAGAACAAGAGCTCAACGAATAGATGAGACCAAGGGGGAAGAAGACCCCCTTTATATAGTGGGGGAAGGAATCAGACCATTACCCCCACTTACAGCCCGAGCCCAGCGGTACTACCGCTGACCCTCCGGCGGTACTACCGCTGGCTGCAGCGGTACTACCGCTGACCCTCCAGCGGTACTACCGGTGGCTGCGGTGGTACTACTGCTGACCCTCCTATGGTACTACCGTTGGCTGTGCAGTACTACCGCTAAGCCCATGGTAGCGCAAAGATACTACCGGGCCAACCACCGCCAAGTAAGTCTTCGAAAAAAGATCCGACGCTGTAGAACTGCAAAGATGACGGTACTAAAAACTTGGAGCGGTACTACCGCTAGCCAGGGGCGGTACTACCGCTGGGACAGCGGTACTACCGCCAGCTCTAGCGGTACTACCACTAGGTCCACCGGTACTACCGCTTGCCACTAAAACAGCCATAATTTTCGCATACGAGCTCCGAACCGAGCAAACCCAAGCTGGTTGGATTAAGGACGACAAGAGCTATCCAAACAGATATGAGAATGCCAATGATATAGAGATGTGAGTCCTCTATGAATGAAGAACCAGCAAAAACTCCAACATCGAAAACATCATAGTAGATGCATATGGACTCCGTTTTCGATGAACTCGAGCTTGTCACGAAGATGACTATAAGCTCTAAAACACACAAAGAGAAACACCAAACAAGAACCAAGAAGTATGATGCAAGGATGCAAATGGTTTGAGCTCTCAACGAACGATACGATCAAGCTACTCACTTGAGAGCCCCCCTTGATAGTACAGCAATCTATCCTAAACAGAAAACCTATGAAGGGCAAACCTATACCTTCCACCTCGTCCTCTTGAGCTAGATGATGATGATCTTGGCTTCCTCAAGATGGACCACCTTTCTTGATTGCGTTGGCTTGATGAAGACTAGTTGATTGCTCCCCCATACTCACTATGGGTGAGCCACTGTTCAACATATCTTCACAAGTCCATTGCCACCACAATTGACGGCAAGCTTCAAGCATGATATCTTTGTGCTGATCCACTTGAACTTGAACATCGCAATCTTGATGACGAGCACAACTTGACGTCATACTTCATGGGTTGTATGAGATCTTCCCTTTGACGCAAGCCCATGGAAACACACCTAACCCCCACATAGAACTCTAGCAAAGACCATGGGTTAGTACACAAACACGTAATGGAAAATGCTTACCATACCATGGGATCACTTGATCCCTCTCGGTACATCTTCTACGCTTTATGTGTTGATCATCTTGATTTACTCTCTTTCTGAGATCTTGATCAACCATGTGTCTCTATGACCATTCTTTGGATAATACCTTGAACACCAACTTGGTCGTCATATAAACTCCTTGAACCCAACAGATGGACTTCAAGAAGTGCCTATGGACAAATCCTATAAATGTAACTTAAGGCAACCATTAGTCCATAGGAATTGTCATCAATTACCAAAACCACATATGGAGATATATGCTCTAACACCTTCCCCCTCTTAGGCACCATGGGCTGGGTGTGGGGGTGCATCAGCCCACCCAGGGGCTGGTTCCCTTTCACACTTGGCCCATGTAGCCTCCTGGGGCTGGTGGCCTCTCCCGGTGGGCCTCCGGAACCCTTCCGGTGGTCCTGGCACTTTGTCGGTGGTGCCCGAAACATTTCCGGCGTCCAAACCCATCCATCCTATATATTAATCTTTACCTCTGGACCATTCCGGAGCTCCTCGTGACATCCGGGATCTCATCCGGGACTCCGAACAACCTTCAGTAACGTCGTATAATAATTCCCTATAACCCTAGCGTCATCGAACTTTAAGTGTGTAGACCCTACGGGTTCAGGAGGCATGCAGACATGAACGAGACATCTCTCCGGCCAATAACCATCAGCCGGGTCTGGATACCCATGGTGGCTCCCACATGTTCCACGATGATCTCATTGGATGAACCACGATGTCAAGGATTCAATCAATCCTGTATACAATTCCCTTTGTCTGTCGGTATAGAACTTGCCCGAGATTCGATCGTCGGTATACCTATACCTTGTTCAATCTCATTACTCGTAAGTCAATTTACTCCTTCTGTAGCACATCATCCTATGACTAACTCCCTAGTCAGATTAAGCTCATGATGATGTTCTACCGAGTGGGCCAGAGATTCCTCTCCGTCACACGGAGTGACAAATCCCGATCTCGATTCGTACCAACCCAACAGACACTTTCGGAGATACCCGTAGTGCACCTTTATAGTCACCCAGTTACGTTGTGACGCTTGATACACCCAAAGCACTCCTACGGTATCCGGGAGTTGCACAATCTCACGGTCGAAGGAAAATACACTTGACATTAGAAAAGCTTTAGCATACGAACAACACGATCTAGTGCTATGCTTAGGATTGGGTCTTGTCCGTCACATCATTCTCCCAATGATGTGATCCCGTTATCAATGACATCTAATGTCCATGATCAGGAAACCATGATCATCTATTGATCAACAAGCTATTTAACTAGAGGCTTGCTAGGGACACATTGTGATCTATTTATTCACACATGTATTACTGTTTCTTGTTAATACAATTATAGAATGAACAATAGACGATCATCATGAACAAGGAAATATGATAATAACCATTTTATTATTGCCTCTAGGGCATATTTCCAACAGTCTCCCACAGGCACTAGAGTCAATAATCTAGTTACATTGTGATGTATCGAACACCCATAACATTGTGGTGTTGATCATGTTTTGCTCGAGGAAGAGGTTTAGTCAACGGGTCTGCAATATTCAGATCCGTGTGTACTTTACAGATATCTATTACTCCTCTCTGGACCTGGTCCTGGATGGAGTTGTAGTGGCGTTGGATGTGTTTCGTCTTCCGGTGAAATCTGGGCTCCTTGGCTATGGCAATGGCTCCAGTGTTATCACAGAAGAGTGTCATCGGACCTGACGTGCTTGGAACCACTCCAAGGTCGGTGATGAACTCCTTCATCCAGATCCCTTCATGAGCTGCTTCCGAAGCAGCTATGTACTCCACTTCACATGTAGATGCTGCCACGACATCTTGCTTGCTGCTGCACCAGCTCACTGCCCCACCATTCAAAACATACACGTATTCGGTTTGTGACTTAGAGTCATCTGGATCTGTGTCGAAGCTAGCATCGGCGTAACCCTTTACGACGAGCTCTTCGTCACCTCCATAAACGAGAAACATCTCCTTAGTCCTTTTCAGGTACTTAAGGATATTCTTGACCGCTGTCCAGTGTTCCATACCGAGATCACTTTGGTACCTCCCTACCAAACTTATGGCAAGGTTTATATCAGGTCTGGTACACAGCATGGCATACATTAGAGAGCCTACGACTGAAGCGTAGGGGACAGTACTCATCTTCTATCTATCTATGCCGTGGTCGGTGACTGAGTCTTACTCAATCTCATACCTTGCAAAACTGGCAAGAACCCCTTCTTTGAGTTTTCCATGTTGAACTTCTTGAATATCTTGTCAAGGTATGTACTTTGTGAAAGACCTATGAGGCGTCTCGATCTATCTCTATAGATCTTGATGCCTAATATGCAGCTTCTCCAAGGTCCTTTATTGAAAAACTCTTGTTCAAGTAGGCCTTTATGCTCTCCAATAATTCTATATTATTCCCCATCAATAGTATGTCATCCACATACAGTATGAGGAAAGCTACAGAGCTCCCACTCACTTTGTTGTACAGACAGGCTTCTCCATAAACCTGTATGAACCCAAACGCTTTAATCACCTCATTAAAGTGAATGTTCCAACTCCGAGATGCTTGCACCAGCCCATAGATGGAGTGCTGGAGCTTGTATACCTTGTTAGCACTCTTAGGATCGACAAAACCTTCTAGTTGCATCATATACAACTCTTCCTTAAGATACCCATTAAGGAACGTTGTTTTGACGTCCATTTGCAAAATTACATAATCATGAAAAGCAGCAATTGCTAACATGATTCAGACTGACTTCAGCTTCGCTACGGGAGAAAAAGTCTCATCATAGTCAACTCCTTGAATTTGTCGAAAACCCTTTGCGACAAGTCGAGATTTGTAAACAATCACATTACCATTTGCGTCAGTCTTCTTCTTGAAGATCCATTTATTTTTATGGCTCGCCGATCATCGGGCAAGTCCACCAAAGTCCATACTTTGTTCTCATACATGGATCATATCTCGAAGTTCATAGCCTCAAGCCATTTTTTGGAATCCGGGCCCGCCATTGCTTCTTCATAGTTCGAAGGTTCACCATTGTCTAACAACATGATTTCCATCACAGGGTTGCCGTACCACTCTGGTGTGGAGCGTACCCTTGTGGACCTTCGCGGTTCAGTAGTAACTTCATCCGAAGCTTCATGATCATCATCATTAACTTCCTCTTCAGTTGGTGTAGGCGCCACAGGAACAATTTCCCGCGTTGCGCTACTCTCCGGTTCGAGAGGGGGTGTAATTACCTCATCAAGTTCTACTTTCCTCCCACTTACTTCTTTCGAGAGAAACTCTTCCTCTAGAAAGGATCCATTCTTGGCAACAAAGGTTTTACCTTCAGATCTAAGATAGAAGGTATACCCAATAGTTTCCTGAGGGTATCCTATGAATACGCATTTCTCCGCTTTGGGTTCGAGCTTCTCTGGTTGAAGTTTCTTCACATAAGCATCGCAGCACCAAACTTTAAGAAACGACAGCTTAGGTTTCTAGCCAAACCATAGTTCATGCGGTGTCGTCTCAACGGATTTAGACGGTTCCCTATTTAAAGTGAATGCTGGAGTTTCCAATGTGTATCCCCAAAATGATAGCGGTAAGTCAGTAAGAGACATCACAGATCGTACCATATCTAATAAAGTGCGATTACGACGTTCAGACGCTCCGTTACGTTGCGGTGTGCCAGGCGGCATCAGTTGTGAAACAATTCCACACTTCCTTAGGTGTGTGCCAGACTCGTGACTCAAATAGTCTCCTCCACGATCAGATCATAGACACTTTATTTTTCTGTCACGTTGATTCTCAACCTCACTCTAAAATTCCTTGAAATTTTCAAACGTTTCAGATTTGTGCTTCATCAAGTAGATATACCCATACCTACTCAAATCATCGGTGAGAGTGAGAACATAATGATAGCCACTGCGACCTTCAACATTCATTGGACCACACACATTAGTATGTGTTATTTCCAATAAGTCGGTTGCTCTCTCCATTATTCCTGAGAATGGAGTCTTAGTCATCTTGCCCATGAGGCACGGTTCGCATGTGTCAAATGATTCAAAGTCAAGAGACTCTAACAGTCCATCAATATGGAGCCTTTTCATGCGCTTAACACTGATATGACCAAGGCGGTAGCGCCACAAGTATGTGGGACTATCATTATCAACTTCGCATCTTTTGGTATTCACACTATGAATATGTGTAACATCACGATCGAGATTCATCAAGAATAAACCATTCACCAGCGGAGCATGACCATAAAACATATCACTCATATAAATAGAACAACCATTATTCTCTGACTTACTTGAGTAGCCGTCTCGCATTAAGCAAGACCCTGATACAATGTTCATGCTCAAAGCTAGAACTAAACAACAATTATTAAGGTTTAAAACTAATCCCGAAGGTAGATTAGAGGCAGCGTGTCGACGGCGATCACATCGACCTTGGAGCCATTCACGATGCGCATCGTCACCTCGTCCTTGGCCAGTCTCCGCTTATTCCGTAGTTCCTGCTTTGAGTTGCAAATGTGAGCAACAACACCGGTATCAAACACCCAGGAGCTACTACTAGCGTTGGTAAGGTACACATCAATAACATGTAAATCATATAAACCTTAAACGTTGTCGGCCTTTTTGTCCGCTAAGTACTTGGGGCAGTTCCGCTTCCAGTGACCTTTTCCCTTGCAGTAGAAGCACTCAGTCTCAGGCTTGGGTCCATTCTTTTTCTTCTTCCCGACATCTGGCTTACCGGGCGCGGAAACGGCTTTGCCTTCTTTCTTGAAGTTCTTCTTACCCTTGCCCTTCTTGAAACTGGTTGTCTTGTTGACCATCAACACGTGCTGCTCTTTCTTGACTTCTACTTCTCCAGATTTGAGCATCGAGTACAACTCAGGAATGGTCTTCTCCATCCCTTGCATGTTGTAGTTCAGCACAAAACCCTTGTAGCTTGGTGGGAGAGACTGGAGGATTTTGTCAATTACAGCGTCATCCGAAAGTTCGACTCCAAGCTGAGTCAGATGTCCATGCAACCCAGACATTCTAAGAATATGCTCACTAACAGTACTGTTCTCCTCCATCTTGCAGCTAAGGAACTTGTCGGAGACTTCATATCTCTTGACCCGGGCATGAGCTTGAAAAACTAGCTTGAGCTCCTGGAACATCTCATATGCTCCGTGTTGCTCAAAACGCCTTTGGAGCCCCGGTTCTAAACTGTATAACATGCCACACCGAACCAGAGAGTAGTCATCACTCCGCGCTTGCCAAAAGTTCTGAACATCTTGGGCTGCCGCGGTAACAGGGGGGGTCACCTAGCGGCACATCAAGGACATAAGACTTCTTGGATGCAATGAGGATGAGCTTCAAGTTGCAGACCGAGTCCACATAGTTGCTACCATCATCTTTCAGCTTGTTTTCCTCTAGGAACGCGTTGAAGTTGAGGTTGACACGTGTGTTGGCCATTGGATCTACAATATTTGTAAAGAGAACTTTTAGACTAAGTTCATGATAATTAAGATCATTTAATCAAATTAAGTATGAACTCCAACTTAAATCGACATCCCTCTAGTCATCTAAGTGTTACATAATCCATGTCGACTAACCCGTGTCCGATCATCACGTGAGATGGACTAGTCGTCATGGTGAGCAACTTCATGCTGATCGTATTCAACCATACGACTCATGTTCGAACTTTCGGTCTCTTGTATTCGAGGTCATGTATGTACATGCTAAGCTCGTCGAGTCAACCTAAGTGTTTCGCATGTGTAAATCTGGCTTACACCCGTTGTATGCGAACGTTAGAATCTATCACACCCGATCATCACGTGGTGCTTCGAGACAACGATCCTTCGCAACGGTGCGAACTTTGGGGAATACATTCTCTAAATTTTATGAGGGATCATCTTATTATTCTACCGTCGTTCTAAGCAATAAGATGAAAAACATGATAAACATCACATGCAATCATATAGTGACATGATATGGTCATTATCATCTTTGCTCCTTCGATCTCCATCTTCGGGCATCGCATGATCATCATTGTCACCGGCGTGACACCATGATCTCCATCATCGTGTTTCCGTGAAGTTGTCATGCCAACTACTACTACTACTATAGCTAACCGTTAGCAATGAAGTTAAAGTAGTGAACACATGGCGTTGCATCTCATACAATAAATTCAGACAACTCCTATGGCTCCTGTCGGTTGTCATACTCATCGACATGCAAGTCGTGAATCCTATTACAAGAACATGATCATCTCATACATCACACATGTAACATCACAACCTTTAGCCATATCACATCACATGTCAAACCCTGCAAAAACAAGTTAGACGTCCTCTAATTGTTGTTGCAAGTTTTACGTGGCTGATTTGGGTTTCTAGAAAGAACGCCTTCTTACCTACGTGACAGCCACAAGGATGATATGCCAAAGCTATTTACCCTTCATAAGGACCCTTTTCATCAAATCAAATCCGACTAGAGTGGGAGAGACAGACACCCGCTAGCCACCTTATGCACCTAGTGCATGTTGGTCGGTGGAACCTGTCTCACGTAAGCGTAGGTGTAAGGTCGGTCCGGGCCGCTTCATCCCAAAATACCGCCGGAAAAGAATAAGACTAGTAGCGGCAAGCAATTGACAAAATCATCGCCCACAAACTTCTTGTGTTCTACTCGTGCATAGAATCTACGCATAGAAAACCTGGCTCGGATGCCACTATTGGGTAACGTAGCATAAATTCAAAATTTTCCTACGCCATATTCAGATCTTCCTATGGAGAGACCAGCAATGAGAGAGGGGAGAGTGCATCTTCATACCTTTGAAGATCGCTAAGTGGAAGCGTTGCTAGAACGCGGTTGATGGAGTCGTACTCGCGGTGATTCAGATCGCGGTGTGATTCCGATCTAGTGCCGAACCACGGCACCTCCGTGTTCAACACACGTGCAACCCGGTGACGTCTCCCACACCTTGAACCAGCGAGGAGGAGGGAGAGGTTGGGGAAGATCTCTGGCAGCATGACCGCGTGGTGTCGATGGAGAGACGAGGTCTCCCGGCAGGGCTTCGCCAAGCACCATGGGAGAGGAGGAAGAAGAAGAGCAGGGCTACGCTGAGAAAGAGATGGAAAAACGTGTCTCCAATGGCCAAAACCCCCCGCTATATATAGGGGGAAGGGAGGGTGGCGCCCCCTTTAGGGTTTCCCCTTTGAAGGGGGCGGCAGCCCTAGATGGGGGGAGGGGTGGCGGCCAGGAGGGGAGGAGGGGGTGGCGCACCCCTTCGTGGGCCTTAGGCCCACCTGCGGTAGGGTTCTCCCCCCTTCCCCCTCTTAGGCGCCATGGGCTGGGTGTGGGGGGCGCACCAGCCAACCCACGGGCTGGTTCCCTCTCACACTTGGCCCATCTAGCCTCCTCGGGCTGGTGGCCTCTCCCGGTGGGCCTCCAGAACCCTTCCGGTGGTCCCGACACTTTGCGGGTGGTGCCAGAAACATTTCCGGCGTCCAAACCCATCCATCCTATATATCAATCTTTACCTCCGGACCATTCCGAATCTCCTCGTGATGTCCGGGATATCATACGGGACTCTGAACAACCTTCGGTAACCTCGTATAACAATTCCCTATAACCCTAGCGTGATCGAACCTTAAGTGTGTAGACCCTACGGGGTCGGGAGGCATGCAGACATGACCGAGACATCTCTCCGATCAATAACCATCAGCGGGCTGTGGATACCCATGGTGTCTCCCACATGTTCCACGATGATATCATCGGATGAACCACGATGTCAAGGATTCAATCAATCCCGTATACTATTCCCTTTGTTTGTCGGTATAGAACTTGCCCGAGATTCGATCGTTGGTATACCTATACCTTGTTCAATCTCATTACTGCTAAGTCTCTTTACTCATTCCATAGCACGTCATCCTGTGACTAACTCCTTAGTCATATTGAGCTCAAGATGATGGTCTACCAAGTCGGCCCAGAGATACCTCTCCGTCACACGAAGTGACAAATCCCAATCTTGATTCGTACCAACCCAACATACACTTTCGGAGATACCCGTAGTGCACCTTTATAGTCACCCAGTTACGTTGTGACGTTTGATACACCCAAAGCACTCCTGCGGTATCTGAGAGTTGCACAATCTCACGGTCGAAGGAAAAGACACTTGACACTAGAAAAGCTTTAGCATACGAACAACACGATCTAGTGCTATGTTTGGATTGGGTCTTGTCCATCACATCATTCTCCCAATAATGTGATACCGTTATCAATGACATCTAATGTCCATGATCAGGAAACCATGATCACCTATTGATCAACGAGCTAGATAATTAGAGGCTTGCTAGGGACACATTGTGATCTATTTACTCACACATGTATTACTATTTCCTGTTAATACAATTATAGCATGAACAATAGACGATTATCATTGATACGTCTCCATCGTATCTACTTTTCCAAACTGTTTTGCCCTTGTTTTGGACTCTAATTTGCATGATTTGAATGGAACTAACCTGAACTGACATTGTTTTCAGCAGAATTGCCTTGGTGTTATTTTTGTGCAGAAATCAAAGTTCTCCAAACATCCTGAAAATTTACGGGGAGCATTTTTGGAAAATATGAAAATATCTACGCCAAGTTCCACCTGAGGGGGTGGGCCAGAGGGCCACAATCCCTACATCCGCCACCCCCTGGTGGTGATGGGCAAGCTTGTGGGGCCCACACAGCTCTGCCGTCCCCAACCTCGGGTCTATAAGTTCACTTTCGTCCCAGAAAAAAAATGAAAAGAGAAGATTTCGTCGCATTTGCGATACGGAGGCGCCGCCACAACCTGTTCTTCATCTGGAGGGCAGATCTGGAGTCCATTTTGGGCTTCGGAGAGGGGAAATCATCACCATCGTCATCATCAACCTTCTTCCCTCTCCAATTCCATGAAGCTCTTCATCGTTCGTGAGTAATCTATTCGTAGGCTCGCTGGGCGGTGATGAGTAGGATGAGATCTATCATGTAATCGAGTTAGTTTTTATGGGGATTGATCCCTAGTATCCACTATGTTCTGAGATTGAAGTTGCTACTACTTTGCCATGCTGAATGCTTGTCACTAGGGCCCGAGTGCCATGATTTCAGATCTGAAATTATTATGTTGTCACCAATATATGTGTGTTTTAGATCCGATCTTGCAAGTTGTAGTTACCTACTATGTGTTATGATCCGGCAACCCCGGAGTGACAATAACCGGAACCACTCCCGGTGATGACCATAGTTTGAGGAGTTCATGTGTTCACCAAGTGCTAATGCGTTGGTCCGGTTCTTTATTAGAAGGAGAACCTTAATATCCCGTAGTTTCCTTTTGGACCCCGCTGCCACGGGAGGGATGGACAATAGATGTCATGCAAGTTCTTTTCCCTAAGCACGTATGACGACACACATAATGCATGCCTACATCACATTGACGAACGGGAGCTAACCACATATCTCTCCGTGTTATAACTGTTGCATGATGAATATCATCCAAACAAATCACCGACCCATTGCCTACGAGTTTGTCCTACTCCTGATGTTACTTGTCTTGCTCTGATGTTGTTACTACTGTTGCTGCTGTTACTTGTCTTGCTCTGCTGCTATTACTATCGTTGCTGCTGCTGTTACTTGTCTTGCTCTGCTGCTACTATTGCTACTACTGTTGCTTGCTACTGTTGGTACTTGCTACTGCTGTCACTACTGCTCTTCCTTGCCACTGCCGTTACTCGCTATTTTGCTGTTACTACTTTGCTTGCAGATACTAATCTTTCAGGTGTGGTTGAATCTGATAAATTCAGCTGCTAATACTCGAGAGTATCCTCTCACCTCCTGTCTGGCAAATCAACTAATTTGGGTCGAATACTCTACCCTCGAAAACTGCTACGATCCTACGCGCTGGTGGGCCGTCAACAACATTCTTCTAGTTTTGATTGCCGGAGAGTGCTTGTAGCATTCTTCTGGTGTCACTGCAAGGGAAGGTCTGCTGTTACGGAGTCAGCATTTTTCTGGCGCCGTTGCCGGGGACGTATTGCTATATTCTCTGAGTCACTTGGGATTTATATTTGCTGATCACTATGAAGAATCCGAAGGATCCAAAAACCGAAGTCTTGCCCTCAACTACGAGGGGAGGTAAGGAATTACCATCTAGCTCTGCACTTGATTCACCTTCAGTTATGAGTAAGTTTGCGACATCACCTCCTGCTAGAAATATTGATATGTCGCCTATGCTTGATGATGCTTGTGATACTACTGCTAGAGATGCTATGCTTGATACTATGCCTCATGACACTATGCTTGATACTATGCTTGATGCTATGCCTAATACTGCTAGAGATGTTATGCCTGATACTTCTTTGCATGATATTGCTAGAGATGCTATGCTTGATACTGCTAGAGATGATATGCCTGATACTGCTTTCCCTGATGTTCCACTAGGGGTATTCCTTGATGCTCATATTTCTAGAGTTACTGCCAATGCTCATGATGCGTTTGAAACTGCCGATACTATTGAGATAGAACCTACTTTTGCTCCTGCTAGATCTAGCTCTCCTAGATATGAATTGCCAGATATACCTGAGGGTTACGTTATGGAGGGAGAGATAGCTGAGTATTTTCTTGCGTGTAAGGATGCCTATGACGCTGAGAAATTACTTCTCAACTGGAAGGAAAAATCTTTGAAAGCTAGGATGAAATACGACCCGAAGTTTTCCACTTCACCTATTTTTATCACCGATAAGGATTATGAATTCTCTGTCGATCCTGAGATAATCTCTCTAGTCGAATCTGGTCCTTTTCACGGTTATGAGTCTGAGACGGTCATATCCCATCTTGCCAAACTACACGATATAGCCACCCTTTTCACTAATGAGGAGAAGATCCGCCACTACTATATCCTTAAGTTGTTTCCTTTCTCTCTAAAGGATGACGCTAAAGCCTGGTTCATCTCTCTTACTCCTGGATGTGTGAGTAGTCCCCAGGATATGGTCTATTACTTCTGTGAGAAATATTTCCCTGCCCATAAGAAGCAAGCTGCCTTGCAGGAAATATACAACTTTGCTGAACTCCAAGAAGAGAGTCTCCCACAAGCTTGGGGGAGGCTCGTCCAGCTACAAAATGCTTTTAGGGAACGAGATACTTGATATGCTCTATAACGGACTTACCGATGCCTCTAGAGACCACCTAGATAGTTGTGTCGGTTGTGTTTTTAGGGAACGAACTAGAGAACAAGCTGAGAATCTACTGAATAACATCTTGATCAATGATAATGCTTGGACTATTCCCGAACCACCTCCTAAGCCAACTCCGAAGAAAAGAGGTATTCTATTCCTCAGTCCCGAAGATATGCAGGAAGCCAAGAAATCTATGCAAGAGAAAGGCATTAGATCTGAAGATGTCAAAAATCTACCACCTATCGAAGAGATCCATGGTCTCGATAACCCGATACAGGTAGTAGAAGTGAATTCTTTGCGTAGGTTTGATGAGAGTGATATTCCTTTTGACAAACCTGCTAGCCTATGCTTTGATGAATTTGACAACTATGATTACGTTAGCAGACAGTTGGAACAAAGTACTCGTATGCTTAGCCATTTAAGTGCTTGTGTAGACATAAATGTCAATGATCTGAAGCTTCTGAGTAAACATGCCTCTATGATTACTACTCAGGTAGAACAAGTACATAAAGCTCAGAATAACCTGCTCAATGAATTAAATGACAACTCTGTCAGAGTGATTATTAGAGGAGGCAAAATGACTCAGGAACCTTTGTATCCTGAAGGTCATCCTAAGAGAATTGATCAAGATTCTCAAGGAATCAATGCTGATACACCCAGTCATCCTAAGGAGAAGAAGAAGGATGATAGAAACCTACATGCCAGTTCACCAAATACTATCACACCTGAAGAACCTAATGATATTTCTGCTTCTGATGCAGAAACACAATCTGGTGATGAACATGAACCTGGTGACCATATGGATAGTGATGTTCATAATAATGCTCAACCTAGCAATGATGAGGATGTGGAGATTGAACCTATGGTTAATCCTGATAACCCACAACCTAAGAGATACGATAAGAATAACTTCACTTCTAGGAAGCATGGTAAAGAAAGGGAGCCATGGGTTCAGAGATCTATGCCCTTTCCTCCTAAGCCATCCAAGAAAAAGGATGATGAGGATTTTGAGCGTTTCGTTGAGATGATAAGACCCATCTTTCTGCAGATGCGGTTAACTGATATGCTCAAGATGTCTCTGTATGCCAAGTACATGAAAGATATCGTGACTAATAAACGGAAGATACTAGATCTTGAGATCTCCACCATGCTTTCCAATTACACTTTCAAAGGTGGAACTCCTAAGAAACTTGGTGATCCCGGAGTGCCCACTATACCTTGGTCCATTAAAGGAAACTACATAAGAACTGCCTTATGTGACCTTGGAGCCGGTGTTAGTGTTATGCCACTCTCTCTTTATCATAGACTTGAATTGGATAAGTTGACACCCACTGAAATTTCTCTGCAAATGGCTGACAAATCAACTGCTTTCCCTATCGGCATTTGCGAGGATGTGCCTGTTGTGGTTGCTAACACCACTATCTTAACAGACTTTGTTATCTTGGATATTCCCGAGGACGATGACATGGCTGTCATCCTCGGAAGACCCTTTTTAAACACTGCAGGGGCTGTTATAGATTGCAACAAAGGCAATGTCACTTTCCATGTCAACGGTAATGAGCACACAGTGCACTTTCCGAAGAAACGATATCAAGTACATTTCATCAATGCTATCGAAAAGACTTCATCGATTCTTCTAGGGAGCTTTGAATGCCCTATTCCTTGTGTCAAGATGAAGTATGATTTGCTTGTTGGAGAGATACATATCCCCATTGAGGTGACTTAGTGGCTATTCAAAAATTCTCCATTCTCTCTTGCGATTCGAGAAGGTTTTGTCATGAGGACTTGATCAACCCCATTGACGGATTTCTTTTGATGACCATGAAATGGATGAATCAAGGAGTCACATACCTGTGTTTTAAGCTTTCATTTTCTGTTGCTTAGAAGAAAAATGATAGAATTAGTTTAATTTTTCCTGTTTTATGTTTTAGCGTCCTGGAGAAAAATACCTCGAAAATAAAAGTTCTCCGATGGTCCTAAAAATTTAGTATGATTTTTTCTAGAATTTTTGGAAATCACTGGGCCCGAGAGCTGGCCTGGGGGCCAGACCAGTGGGCCACAAGCCCTGCCACCGCCACCCCCCTGGTGGCGGAGGGCAAGCTTGTGGGGCCCACAGGGACCCCCTCCACTCATTCCAGCTCACATCCTCTTCTTCCACCTCTAGAAAAAATTGTTTCGCAGCTCAAACCCGTGTTCTTGCTCATTTGGCTGTGATTTTCGATCTCCTTGCTCAAAGCACCATTCTCCAACCCGTTTTGGGGAAATTACTCCTTGGTAAGTGACTCCTCCATTGGTCCAATTAGTTTTTGCTCTAGTGCTTTATCCTTCGCGAATTCTTGCTACCTTGGTGACCCCGTTCTTGAGCTAGAAATGTTGATTTTAGCTGGCCCCAAGTAGTTTTAGCGTGTGATACGGTCTCTAGGCACTAGTAGGAGTAGTTGCCACAAGGTGTGGTGGGTCTTCATTCACTTTTCTCTTGAACTTCAAAAATTTCAGCAAAAAGAAATTATGTTCAGCAGGAAGTTTCATGGTGGTTCCTCAAGTAAGAAGGGTCCTCGTCTTTCTTTTTGGGAGCCCGAACCTTTTCAACTAAGGGACGCACCGGTACAACCATGTGAATGGCCTTCCGATGAGTTCATGATCGAAGCAGGTTTCAAGGATGAGTTTGATACACTTGTCCGCAATGCCGGGTTAGAAGAGTTCCTCTCAGATAAATGTGAATAGTATGCTATGCTCACTGCCTCTTTCGTGCGTAGATTTAAATTTTTAGTTGGTCGTGACTCATCCATACTGTTTGATCTGTACGATAAATCCTATATCGTGGATTTGGAGGATTTCAATAGGATTTGCAAGATACCCGACGGGGGTAGTATTAATGATC